>NC_137015.1:31947130-32417130 GCF_032717465.1 Coenobita brevimanus
CCTGCTCCCAACTAACATCCCCCTCTCTCATACACCTCTCCACCCCATCCCTCCATCTCATCCTCGGCCTCCTCCTCCCTCTTCCCCCCTCCACCTCACTCACATACACTCTTCTCATCAATCTTTCACCCTCCATCCTCTCCACATGGCCAAACCACCTCAGTGTATTCCTCATAACTCTTCCTATCACATCCACATCCACACCACAAAGCTCCTTTATATTCTCATTTGTCAGCCCGTCTCTCCATGTGACTCCACAGGCTTCTTTTAAATAACTCTTTTCCACTGCTCTCACTCTTGACTTGTGTCCTTCCAGCAACGTCCAAGCTTCACTTCCATACGTTAGAGTTGGTATCACAATACTGCCATGTAGTAACTATTTCACTTCCATGCTCACTTCCCTGTTTCTTATCACTGCTTTCAAGAAACCAGCAACCTTTCTTCCCTCCTGTACCCTTTCAAGCACTTCACCCTCCAAATCATCCATCCTTACTCATCACACTACCCAAGTACTTAAATGTACTCACATTTTCCAATTCCTCACCATCCACCCACGCTGTACATTCACTGACTTCACCTCTCTCGAAGACCATCACTTTACTCTTCTCTACATTCACCTTTAGATTCTGTTTCTTACACACTCTCCCAAACTCATCCACCAAGCCTTGCAGCTCTCCTTTGTCTTCACTCAACAACACAGTATCATCTGCAAACAACAGTACAGCGAGTTTCCAAACACTACCCTCTCTCACCAGGACCACTCCAACATCCACTACCCTCCTTGTACCTCTTTCACTACCCCATCCATGTACAGATTGAACAACCAGGGAGACATGACACATCCCTGTTTCAACACAACCTTCAAAGAGAAAAATTCACTCAGTTCACCATCACACGCACTGCAGCCTTAGCACCATCATACATACTCTTCACAGCATTCAACAACTTCCCATCAACTCCATATATTCTTAATATTTTCCACAATCCTTGTCTATCCACACTGTCATGTGCTTTCTCCAAATCCAGGAAAGCCGCATATAACTTCTTTCCCTTCTCTAGACACTTTTCCACTAAAGATCTATAAATGAATATCTGATCTACACAACCTCTTCCCTTCCTAAAGCCTCTTGTTCTTCTCAAACTAATTCCTCTGTTCTTTCTCTAACTCTATCTATAAGTATCCTACCATACACTTTTCCTATTATACTAAGAAGACAAATGCCCCTATGATTACCACACACTTCTTTTTCCCCTTTTCCTTTGTACATGAGAATAATTATACCTGACTTCCAATCCTCCGGGACTCTACCTTCCTCCCAGGCCAATCTGCACATTTTCCACATCCATTCTACTACTATCTCTCCCCCATACTTCAGCATTTCAAAACACACTCCATCAATTCCTGAGGCTTTCCCCAATTTCACTTTCTTCATTGCTTCCACAACTTCTATCCTACTGATTTCTTCCTGTTTTCTCACCTCCCTTCTTCTCCCAGCCATTCCCCAGCCACTTATGCTCGCATTACTTCCATCCTCTATGTTCAACAATTCCTTAAAGTGTTCTCTCCATCTGCTCACTTTTTCTCCCTTCTCCACTAGTAATCTACCATTTTTATCTTTCACTCCCCTGCTAATTTCACTTCCACCCTGTCTTACTCTTTTCACCTCTTTCCAGAACATTTTCTTACAGTCCCTCCACTTTACACTCAAGTTCCTTCCAAATTCCTCATCCACTCTCTTCTTTCTCTTACTAATCTTTTCACCTCTCTCTTTCTTTCTACATGTAACTCTCTCTTCCGCCTCTCAACTTCTTCCAAGCCCCTATTTCTCATCCATTCATTGTATGCTTTCTTCTTTTGTGCCACAGCCTGTCTCACCTCTTCAGTCCACCACGCTGTTCCTTGCACACTCCTCCGTCTTCTCTTCATCCCACACACCACATCACATGCTGCACATATTTCTTCTGTGAATATCCTGCACACACCTTCCACGTCCCCCATCTGCTCCAATTCATATTTGCCCAATCGTTCCTCCACTTCTCTCTTATACTCTGCCTTGTTCTCATCCTCTTGTAACCTTTCCACTCTCCTTACAAATACTCCTTCTTCCCATCCTTCCCTTCTTCTATTTTTCCATCCTAATTGGACCTTGATTCTGGCCACCACCAAGTAGTGGTCAGAAAGTCCACTCCCCCAACCTCTATACACTCTTGCATCCATTACACATTTTCGCATCCTTTCATCCACACACACATAATCATTCATTGCCTTCCTTTCATTCAGTTCACCACCCACCCTTCTCATCACTCGCCATGTATACCTGTGGATCATTTTGTGCCTGAAGAGGGTATTGGTTATCACCAACCCCCTCCCAGCAGAAATGTCCACTAAAGCACAGCCATTCTCATCTATCACAGCAGGCACACCCCACTCACCAACTATTCAATCCACCTTCACATTCCTTACTTTATCTTTCATATCACCGATCAAAAACACTCTCTCATTCCTTCCAAACTTTTCCATGCACACTTCCACATTTGTCCAGAACTCTTCTCTCACTCTGCTTGCACGATCTTGCATTGGCGCATACACACGCACAATCGCCCACATTTGTATTCCAACTTTCAATCTTACCCACACAATCCTTGACCCAACTGATCCATACTCTCTTTTGCTCTTCTTCCATCTTTTACTCGCAACTATACATACTCCTTCTTTTGCCCTCTCATTCTCACCTACTCCTGCACATATACCCATCCATACTACCATTCTCTCACACTCTCACCTCACCATTTCGTTTTAGTTATTCCGCATACATCAACTTTCGCACCCTCAAGCACCTGGACAATCTCTCTCTCTCTTTCACCTCATCATTCGCTCCCCTTACATTCCAAGTTCCAATTACCATGTCCTTTGTCCGGTCCTTGGTCGTCACCTTTTGGTCAGTCCTTGTCCGAGGCTTATTGTTTGTCTTTTTAGTTAGTTGTTTCCCGGGGAGGGGCACTAACCCTCCATCAATCCTTTAAGTCGCCTTTTACGACAAGCAGGGATACTGGGGGAGTATTCTTGGGGGAAAAAAAACAAAAATCACCCTGGGGGGTCGAAACGTAACAGTAATAATAAATAATAATAATAATAATAGTAATAGTAATAATAATAACAATAATCCATGCATTGCCCTACACCATATTCCATTAATGACAGTGCACCCCCTCACACACACGTACACACACACTGTTGGGACCAAAAGCTCCTGGATCTCGTACAAGAGTTTTTCTTAACGCAACATGTGAGGGAAACCACTAGAAAAAGAGGACTTGATGTACCTTCAGTGCTAGATCTAATATTTACTAGGCAAGAAAATGACATTGACAGTTTAATATATCACCCTCCACTCGGCAAAAGCGATCATGCAGTACTAAATTATAACTTCAGGATAGCATATGACATAGTAAACAGCAATGACAGTTACAAAAAGAGACTAAACTATAAAAAGGGAAATTATCAAGACCTAAAGAAGTATTTCTTAGAAGTTGATTGGGAAAATGAGCTTAGAGGACAAGATTTAAATGCTGTATATAAAAATTTTTGTGAATTTTATGAAACAGGAGTCCAGAAGTACATCCCACAGCACAAAGAAGCAGATCAGAAAATACAGAAATGGTTCAATACAGAATGTAAAAAATCAAAAGAAAGAAGAGATTTGTTGTGGAATAGATACAGAAGACACAATAGTGAAAGGGCGTATAATAATTACAAACAGGCAAGAAACGACTATACAAGAATAAGGAGGGAAGCCCAAAAACAGTTTGAGGAGGATATAATAAATAAAAGTGGTGATCAACCAAAGCTGTTTTACAGCTATATCAGAAGCAAAACCAAAGTAAAAGATATAATACAATCCATCACGGACGAGGGAATCACTTATACACAAGAGAAAGATATTTGTGAAGCACTAAATAAGAATTTCCAATTAGTTTTTACAGAAGAAAAAAATTTTGAGAGGGAATATGTAGAACACGCATGTCCACACATACTACCAGATATACAAATAGCATAAAAAGTAATACAAGAGGAGTTAAGTAGATTAGACAGAGGAAAAGCAAGTGGTCCTGATGAAATTTCATGTTGGGTGTTACGAGAATGTGCAAAGGAGTTGAGTAAACCATTATTTTTAATTTTCAAGAAATCCTTGAGTCAAGGGAAACTACCTGATATTTGGAAAAAAGCAAATATAGTCCCCTTATTCAAGAAAGGAAATAGACAAAATCCTCTCAACTACCGACCAGTATCACTGACCAGTGTTGTAAGCAAGGTATTAGAAAAACTTATAAGAAAAGCTTGGGTAAATCATCTAGAAGAACACAGTATGATAACAGACAGACAGTTTGGTTTCAGAAAAGGAAAATCATGTGTTACTAATCTGTTGAGCTACTATGACAGAGTAACAAACACAATACAGGAAAGGGAAGGATGGGTGGACAGTATCTATTTAGATTTCAAGAAAGCTTTTGACACAGTACCACACCAAAGACTTTTATGGAAACTGTACCATCAAGGAGGAATTCGAGGCAAACTGTTTTGTTGGATGCAAGACTTTCTCATAAAAAGAGAAATGAGGACAGTACTAAGAGGAAACTATTCATCATGGAAAGAAGTGACTAGTGGAGAACCACAGGGTTCGGTGCTGGCACCAATCATGTTTCTAGTGTACATAAATGATATAAACAGTAACACTGGAAATGAGAGCTATCTGAATATGTTTGCAGATGATGCAAAAATACAAAGGAGAATTACTAGCACAGACTCTTGTAGGGAGCTACAAGAAGAATAAAATAAACTTCATGAATGGAGTAGTACATGGCAAATGGAATTCAATGTGGACAAGTGTCATGTAATCAAGTTTGGTAAAAGTGGAAAAAGACCTGATTGGGATTATAAGTTAGGAAATAAAACCCTATACACATCAGAAAGAGACAAAGACCTAGGTGTGATTATCAATAACAGACTATCTCCGGCTGACCACATCAGCGAGAAGGTACGGAACATGTATACACTGCTTGCAAATATGAGAATAGCATTCACATACATAAATGAAGACATGCTAAGAAGGATAATAACATCATTCATTAGACCAACCCTGGAATATGCATCAGTAGTCTGGAGTCCTCATCTCAAAAAGCATATAGACAAGATTGAAAAAGTTCAAAGGGCCGCTACAAGATGGATACCAAGCTTAAGGGACCTAAGCTACGAAGAAAGACTAAATAAACTGAATCTACCAACACTACAGGAGAGAAGGAAAAGAGGTGACATGATAATGCTATATAAGTGCATATCAGGAAAGGAGAAAATAGACATAAATGATTACTTAACATATGGAGAAGCATCAGCAAGAGGACACTGCAAAAAACTGCATAAGAAGAGAGGTGATAAAGACGTAAGGAAATTCAGTTTCCCAAACAAAGCAATTGAACAATGGAATGCACTACCGAATGAAATAGTGTGTGCCAAAACAATTCACAAATTTAAGGATATGTACGATAAATATGGTCTAAGACACGGGACAATACGAGCTTGACTCATTCCTGTAAAGATACAATTAGGTAAGAACAATTAGGTAGGTAAGAACACACACACACACACACACACACACACACACACACACACACACACAGTAAGAGAGAAAGAAAGCAGGAACACACACACACACACACACACACACACAAAGGGAGTCATTGGAGGTAGACATCTGTCATCGGCGCTTCGTACCAGAACAACACGGCCAGTGGCATTACCTAAATTAGTATCTCTGAATGAGTCAAGCTCTGTACAAGGTTAGACTAAATGATTTTTCATTATTAAAAGGAAAAGAAATAATAAGTTTAAATAAGACTGGTTCAAACAGAACAAAGAACCACGATGCGCTGAGTCAGCTGGGTTTGTTTAGACTACAGCAACACGGGGAAAGTGTACATACTCTGTAAGTACATACTCTGTTCATTTAGTATTACAAAATGGATACATACTTCAGTAAAACAAATTTGGAAAAGAAAAGGGATAAAAGTAAAAAGCAAAATGATGATTTCTACCAAGAACTGGTTGAAGTGGAGACTCATAATAGACTGGTTGAACGTGTACACAAACTAGAAATGGCTTTCAAAAATGAAATTGATGAAATAAAGAAGCAAATGCAGTTGCAAAAGGAAGAGATAGAAAAACTAGGAAGGGAGGCCAATAAGAAAGACACAACCATCAGTGAACTAACAGTGGAATTGAGTACGCTTAGGAAGAAAGTGAGTGAAATGGCAAGTACAGTAGTCAATCACGAGAGTGTTATGGAAGAGTTCAAAAATAACACAGAGACAATTAGGCAAGCAAGCAGTCTTATGGACCAGAGCAGTGATATTGAGGAGAAGATAACACAGGTGAATGAAGCTGTGCAAAGCTACAAAAATGATGTAGAAACCACATATGCTGAAATGGTGAAAGTAAAGAAAGACTTAGAAACAAGGGTGGAGGAAAAAAGCATTAAAAAGGAAGTGAAAACCATAATCCAAAAAAATCCAAAGTTAGTCAGAGATTCAGTAGAGATAAATAAATCAATAGTAATCACTGGTATAGAAGAGGAAGAAGTTAAAAACAAGATCACTAGAGACAAAAAGGAGATGGCAAATGTAATGAGCTTACTGAAAGAAGTATCAGAGGAAATCTGTAGTAAAGATATAGAGGAACACAAAAGGTTAGGGAAATACGAGAAAAGCAAGACAAGACCTCTAAAGGTGACTTTCCAGAGTGTAAACACTGTGGAAGAGATACTAAAAAATGCAAAGAATCTTATGGAAAAAGAGGAGTTCAAAAATGTATGGATAAAAAGATGCCTAACACAAGAGGAACTGGAATTACTGAAAGAGAAAAGGGAGGAAGCAAAAACAAAAAATGAGGGAAGATCAGAAGAGGAGAAGAAGAAATTTTTTTACACAGTAATAGGATTGCAGGTACGAAAGTGGTACACAAACAGGATGGAAGAAAAAGGAGGAAGGTAGTAGAACCATGTCATGACAAGTATATAAACAAGATGATAAAGTTGATGTACTCAAATGTGGATGGAATGGTATCTAAATTACTAGAGATGAATGATTATGTCAGAGAAAATGAACCACAAATAATATGCCTAACCGAGACAAAATTAACACCGAGGATATCCAATGACATATTAAACTTAGAGGAATACAATATATGAAGAAGAGACAGAAATTTAAAAAAAGCAGGAGGAATTATAATATTAACTAAGAAAAATCTAAAAGTCAAGGAAATAAACCTAGATATACCATCACAAGTAGAACTGATTGCAGTAGAGATCGACACATCTGAAGGTAAAGTAATTGTAGCCAATTTGTACATGCCACCCAGATCAAACACATGGGAAAGAGATGAATATGAGGACCTGGCAGAGAGTACAATTCAGAGTATAAGATCATTGCTACATAAAATGGAAGAGAAATCGGAAAGAATTATATTAAGTGGGGACTTCAATACAAATATAAATTGGAATACTCTAGATATAAATAGCCAAGAAAGCTGTTGGGACCAAAAGCTCCTGGAGCTCGTACAAGAGTTTTTCTTAACGCAACATGTGAGGGAAACCACCAGAAAAAGAGGACTTGATGTACCTTCAGTGCTAGATCTAATATTTACTAGGCAAGAAAATGACATTGACAGTTTAATATATCACCCTCCACTCGGCAAAAGCGATCATGCAGTACTAAATTATAACTTCAGGATAGCATATGACAGAGTAAACAGCAATGACAGTTACAAAAAGAGCCTAAACTATAAAAAGGGAAATTATCAAGACCTAAAGAAGTATTTCTTAGAAGTTGATTGGGAAAATGAGCTTAGAGGACAAGATTTAAATGCTGTATATAAAAAATTTTGTGAATTTTATCAAACAGGAGTCCAGAAGTACATCCCACAGCACAAAGAAGCAGGTAAGAAAATACAGAAATGGTTCAATACAGAATGTAAAAAATCTAAAGAAAGAAGAGATTTGTTGTGGAATAGATACAGAAGACACAATAGTGAAAGGGCGTATAATAATTACAAACAGGCAAGAAACGACTATACAAGAATAAGGAGGGAAGCCCAAAAACAGTTTGAGGAGGATATAATAAATAAAAGTAGTGATCAACCAAAGCTGTTTTACAGCTATATCAGAAGCAAAACCAAAGTAAAAGATATAATACAATCCATTACGGACGAGGGAATCACTTATACACAAGAGAAAGATATTTGTGAAGCACTAAATAAGAATTTCCAATTAGTTTTTACAGAAGAAAAAATTTTGAGAGGGACTATGTGGAACACGCATGTCCACACATACTACCAGATATACAAATAGCAGAAAAAGTAATACAGGAGGAGTTAAGTAGATTAGACAGAGGAAAAGCAAGTGGTCCTGATGAAATTTCATGTTGGGTATTATGAGAATGTGCAAAGGAGTTAAGTAAACCATTATTTTTAATTTTCAAGAAATCCTTGAGTCAAGGGAAACTACCTAATATTTGGAAAAAAGCAAATATAGTCCCCTTATTCAAGAAAGGAAATAGACAAAATCCTCTCAACTACCGACCAGTATCACTGACCAGTGTTGTAAGCAAGGTATTAGAAAAACTTATAAGAAAAGCTTGGGTAAATCATCTAGAAGAACACAGTATGATAACAGAAAGACAGTTTGGTTTCAGAAAAGGAAAATCATGTGTTACTAATCTGTTGAGCTACTATGACAGAGTAACAACACACAATACAGGAAAGGGAAGGATGGGTGGACAGTATCTATTTAGATTTCAAGAAAGCTTTTGACACAGTACCACACCAAAGACTTTTATGGAAACTGTACCATCAAGGAGGAATTCGAGGCAAACTGTTTTGTTGGATGCAAAACTTTCTCATAAAAAGAGATATGAGGACAGTACTAAGAGGAAACTGCTCATCATGGAAAGAAATGACTAGTGGAGTACCACAGGGTTCAGTGCTGGCACCAATCATGTTTTTAGTGTATATAAATGATATAAACAGTAACACTGGAAATGAGAGCTATCTGAATATGTTTGCAGATGATGCAAAAATACAAAGGAGAATTACTGACACAGACTCTTGTAAAGAGCTACAAGAAGAATTAAATAAACTTCATGAATGGAGTAGTACATGGCAAATGGAATTCAATGTGGACAAGTGTCATGTAATCAAGTTTGGTAAAAGTGGAAAAAGACCTGATTGGGATTATAAGTTAGGAAATAAAACCCTATACACATCAGAAAGAGAGAAAGACCTAGGTGTGATTATCAATAACAGACTATCTCCGGCTGACCACATCAGCGAGAAGGTACGGAACATGTATACACTGCTTGCAAATATGAGAATAGCATTCACATACATAAATGAAGACATGCTAAGAAGGATAATAACATCATTCATTAGACCAACCCTGGAATATGCATCAATAGTCTGGAGTCCTCATCTCAAAAAGCATATAGACAAGATTGAAAAAGTTCAAAGGGCCGCTACAAGATGGATACCAAGCTTAAGGGACCTAAGCTACGAAGAAAGACTAAATAAACTGAATCTACCAACACTACAGGAGAGAAGGAAAAGAGGTGACATGATAATGCTATATAAGTGCATATCAGGAAAGGAGAAAATAGACATAAATGATTACTTAACATATGGAGAAGAATCAGCAAGAGGACACTGCAAAAAACTGCATAAGAAGAGAGGTGATAAAGACGTAAGGAAATTCAGTTTCCCAAACAGAGCAATTGATCAATGGAATGCACTACCGAATGAAATAGTGTGTGCCAAAACAATTCACAAATTTAAGGATATGTACGATAAATATGGTCTAAGACATGGGACAATACGAGCTTGACTCATTCCTGTAAAGATACAATTAGGTAAGAACACACACACACACACACACACACACACACACCACAGCTGCAAACCTTGAGTAACTTTTACGAATTATTTTTGTCCTGTCTCCTATGGTCTTGTTTTCAGTTTAAAATATTGTAAGTTAATATAGACTTCCAAAAATGTAAACATTTATTGGCAAGAGTATACATGAATGCTTGTAGTATTTTCGGTAACAGCTGTTTTGGTACCGTAAGTTGTAACCAACCTCAATCATGGCCGAAAATGTAAACACGGAGGGACTCGAATTTCCAGGAATTGATAGAAATACTAATGTCATGGATCTGGTTAAAACATTGATTATGAGGATTAGTGAACTTTAAAAGAAAGTGGAGAATCTAGTGTTAAAAGATGTGTCTGAGAATACGGAGATTACTATACAGAGTCTGATTCGGTCTAATGAGACGGCGAATGAAGAGATAAGAAATTTGAAGCATGAAAATACTGAATTGAGGAGAAAACTAGAAAAGAGTACTAATAAAACGGAGAAGGTGAGCAGTGTATTGGAAGAGCATAAGGCAAAGTGGGCACATGTAGAAGAAGAACAGAAAGAAGTGGTCAGCTTATGAGAAATCATCCAGGAAGAAAGAGAAATGAACAACATAAAATTGGAAGAAAATGTAGTGAAAATATTGAAGAAAAAAGGGAAAATAGTGAGAGAAACTGTAGAAAGGAACAGATGTGTGGTAATATTTGGAAACAGGGAGGAGGAAGAAAAGGTTAGATTCGTGAGACTCGAGAAAGACACGAACCTGGTAACAGGAATATTAGGTAAGATTGATACTGAAGGAGACAAGTGGGTAAAAGAAATTGAAGAAGTAAGGAGAATAGGGCCTTATAAGAAAGAGGAAACAAGACCAATGAGAGTCAAGTTGTCATCAGAAAGTGTAGTAGATGATATACTTAAAGTGTCTTGGAAATTAAGCAATGAGGCAGGGATGGAAAATATTATAATAAGAAAAAATTTGAATGAAGAAGAGAGGGAAGTTTTAAAATGATTGAAGGAAGAAGTAAAGGAAAAAAATGATAGGAGGACAGAGGAAGAATGTAATACTTTCTTTTGGAAAGTAATGGATATGAAAGTAAGGAAGTGGTATTTAAGGAAATAGAAGTGAAGAAAACTAAGAGGAATGGCTGTGAAAGATCAGAAGTTGAGGAAGTGGTATTGACGGAGAGTAGGAGAGAAGAGGGTATAAAAAACATCAAAAATAATTTGAAGATGATATATACTAATGTTGATGGTTTAATTTTGGCAAGGCTCGAAATTAACGATTTCTTGAGAGAACATGAACCTGATATCATGTGCTTTGTAGAGACCAAATAAATCCCTTAAACGCGGATCGTCGCGTTTGCGATGCTCGGCGAAAAGGATATAACAGCGGATCGTCGTGTTTGCGATTCTAGTAAATTTTGAATAACCGCGGGCAAGCAGGCTCCAGCTGGTATTGTCTATCAGTACCGCCACCCTTTAGCTACTTTTAGCACACTTGACCTTTGTACCACTGACCTCGGTTGTTGCCAAGTATCATTTTTTTTACCCACCCACGCACCACTGCCCGGCCCCCCCTCCTCGTGCGATATGGCAGCGCGTGGACAGCTCAGACGTGTCAATCTGCGCCTTCCTCTCGCAAGCACTTTATGCTAATTGGAAATGCTTGTTTCCCCAGTTGTCACACTAGCATTTTTTCCCGCGGTTTGCCCCTGTTTAGCGTCAGTTTACCGCAATCTTTGAAGGTGACACCATGTCTCACTCAAGCTCTTCCGAGTCTGTGCCTTCCAGCCCTCCGAAAAAGGGCTTTGTGACCTCTACCCCGTCCAAACCCTTACTAGGAACTGCTAAGGGCCTTAGTGACTCGGCTATAGGCATTGAATTGTTGAAAGCGTCAATGGATTATGGTAGTGACATCAGAGTGTTATCGAGCCTTGCCGAGTCGGACACTCTATCGAGTGCTGAGTCTGAGGTGCCTGAAGTGACAATTCCTGTGCCCAGCACCTCAACAGGCAAGGCTCCAGTGAAAAGGGGAATAGCGTATGGAAAGGGGGCCAAGAGGAAGCGAAGTGGTGACCCCGGTTCTCAGCCATTGTCTTCCTCAGACCGGCCATTGTCCCCTACACCAGGTCACGCCGCCGCCATACCGCCACGCACTCCCAGCCCCATTCTCTCGTCGTCATCTCCTGCTGTGCTTTCTCCAGAGTCTTCGGAGTCTCCTTCACCACCTCGGAAGGGAAGTAAGCAGTCTGGTTTGCGTAGAGGTTTCCGTAGGCTCCGTGTTCGTGCTGGTAGGAGTAGGAAAGTGTCGCCTAGTGTTAGAGTTAGTGGTAAGGTTACTCGCACTAGGCAACTCACCACTCAGGCCACTGCGAGTGACCTTGAACCCTCTCCTTATCTCCCCACCACCACCACCACCACCACCACCACCACCACCACCACCACCACACAGACACGACCTAGCACAGCCTCTGCCACACGGCCTGCCTCACCCACTGCCACACGGCCTGCCTCACCCCCCGCCGCCCCCACCCCCTCCCAGCCTAGGCAGGGCACTCTGGATGCCTTCGTGTGGTCTGAGGGCTCAGATTTTGTGCCAGAGGATCTGCCCTTAGATGCCAGTGGGTGTGGGATACAAGCTGACTTCCCTGTCCCCGAGGATGGTGAATGTCTGGACTACCTGTTGGCCTTCCTGGATAACGAAGTCATGAAGCAGATTTGTACTGAGACGAACAGGTACGAAGGGCAATCTGCTGCAGTTCGTGAAGGTGAAGGTGAAGCTGCAACGCCATCCATGTGGCGGATGGCAGCTTAGGTTCCTGTTACGATCCGGGAACTATTTGTATTCATCGGCTTGATGCTTCTCATGCCACATAACTTGAAGCACAAGCTCGAGGAGTACTGGAGTGTTGACAATCTTTGCCCCACACCCATCTTCAACAAGTACATGAGTTGTGATCGTTTCAGGCAACTCATGACGTACCTTCACTTTGCCAACAACGATAAGCCTTCCCAAACTGACCCACTATGGAAAGTAAGGGGAATCCTGAACCTGATCAAGGACAAGTTTATGACGTTCCTTCGGGCCTTCAAGAAAGTTGTGATTGACGAGTCCTTGGTTTTGTTCAGGGGCCGTCTTCGGTTCATGCAGTATATTCCTTGCAAACGCCACCGCTTTGGAATAAAGTTTTTCGAGCTGTGCGACTGCAAGACGGGGTTCATCCTAGACTTCGTTATCTACACCGCCAGCAATGTGGACTTGGACAAGACTGACCCCCTTGGATTCTCTGGTTCTGTGGTGAAAGTGCTTTTGGAAAAGTACTTTGGCGGGAATCATGTCCTGTATACGGACAATTATTATACAGCTCCCAAACTCGCCAAGTACCTTTCAGAACACGGCGTCGGATCCTGTGGCACTGTCCGGAGCAATAGGGCACACTACCCTGCCTTCCCCGAGGCTGAAGGATCAAAGCGGGGAGACGTGCACCTGAAAAAATCGGACAAAATGCTGGCGATCAGGTGGCACGACAAGAGGATCGTCAATGTGCTCACCACAGTTCACAAGGAGGAAATGCAAGCCACAGGGAAGGTCGACAGAAGGACTGGCGATCCTGTGATGAAGCCTGATGCTGTTATTGACTACAACGTCAATATGCGGCTGGTGGACAAGTCTGATATGATGATCGGAGAGATAGACTGCCTGAGGAGGAACTGTCGATGGTACTGGAAGGTGTTCTTGCACTTGCTTGATATGTGCATGCTGAACGCCTTCATCCTGTATAAGATCAAGAACAGGAAGCCAGCAAACTACTCTCTCCGGCATTTTTCTAAGACTTGTGTGTACCAGCTGCTTCAGCGTTTTGGGCAGGTACTGCCATCAGGTCCCAGGCGCCACTCACACACACCTCCAGACCGCCTACAGTGCCAGGACTACCTTCAGCGACACCGCCTGGAGCCACTGCCTAGCACTGCCAAGAGGGGAAAAGAACTGAGGAGGTGTCATGTGTGCAGCCACACTACCAGGCAAGACAGAACATTTAGGCGCACCTCCTTGCAGTGCAAAGAGTGCAAAATTCCCCTCTGCGCTTACCCGTGTTTCTTTGACTACCACAGCCTGACTAGATATTGAAAATAAGGGTAAGAATCTTGTAAATAATACTGAGAGTGACAGTGATACTAGTGTTTAGTTTTCTTGTACGTACTGACAGTGACAGTCTGATGAGTGTAAATTAGTGTATGTAGTTGTAAAAGCACTGACAGTGACAGTGATTTCAGTGTAAATAATTGTACATAGTAATAATATAAGTATTGAGAGTGACAGTCACTCCAGTGTAAGAAACTGAAAGCATATTTTTCTATTCTATGTTCTGACAGTGACAGTTTGGTGTGTAGAAAATATTATTTTTATAACAAATGACAGTGACACTGATGAATAAGGCACTAAACTGACAGCGAGAGTGAAAGTGAGCGATAGAAATGAAGTGCGAGTGGCCGACAGGAGCGAGAAAAAAGTGCCTGCCGTAAGGCAAAATAAAATTGCGCCACAGTGGTCTTTCTCATTCCCACTTCACAATACTGGCAGTGACAGTGATTTTTATGGCCGTAATAGTGCCAAGCGAGCCTTTGCGAAGTACTATGAAGGAAAATAATGTCGTATACGTGTTTTTAGCTGTGAAAAGGGAAATGTGTGTTCAGTGACGGGAAGACCGCCGCCGAGCTGCATGTCGGCCGTACGCTCCGTTGATTGTAGCCTTATTTTCAGTGCTTATTGTACAAATACGGATTCCAAACTACCTGTACGTTGTTGTATAAAGTGTACTGTGACAGACTGAGGCTGTGGTAGAGGGGAAACCGGGTTGCTGGAGGTGTGAAAGTGAAGACTTTGTTACCCAACTTTGCAAGTCTCCACAAGTCCTTTGGTAGCCCACGAAGGCTCAACACCTGTCTCAGGAGAAAGCTGAATGTAAGTACTATATGCCATACAAATTTTAATGTTCTAGGGTTAATCTCTGATTTTTGGCAAATATTTTCCCACAGGTACTCAGACCCCGCTACAACCCCGCCACACGGGGGGGATCAGTTGTACACGGCCGCGTTTAAAGGGTTAAGAGAAGATATTGATGTTCATTTGGGAGATGGTAAATACAAACTGTGGTGAAAAGACAGAAAAGAAAAAACGGGAGGAGGAGTGATGATAGCAGTGAAGAACAACAAAAACGTAGATACCGTGGAAATGGGAGAAGGCAGGGCAGAAGTGATATATATGAAACTAGAAACTGGAGAGAATGTTAAGAGAGATATGGCGGTAGTGTATGTTCCCCCTAAGACGAGAGCAGGGAATGATGAAGAATACCAGGAGATGTTGTCAGATATGGCTAGCTATTTACAAAAAATAATTGAGAAAAGCAATAATATAATTTTGGTGGGTGACTTTAATTGTAAAGAGGTGAACTAGGAGGAATGGTACTCGGGAGGCCGTGAGGATTCGTGGGGCACTATGTTATTAAATATAATAATGAATAATGTGATGACGCAATGGGTCAAAGAAGAGACACGGTTTCGAGGTGAGGACACACCAGCAAGGTTAGATTTACTGTTTACCAAAGAACCCGATGTAATAGAGTCATTGAAATATCTCTGTCCTTTAGGAAAAAGTGATCATGTGGTCATTGAGTTCCAGATGATAATAGGGAACATCGAGCCAAGAGACGAGCTTCATAGACAGGGAAGATACAACTTTGGGAAAGCTAATTTCACAGGACTGAGAAACTTTTTTGAAAATGCGGATTGGAGAAAATTCAGAGAAACAAGAGAGATACAGAGGAAGTGGGATATCCTTCTAGACCTCTATAATTTGGGAGTGGAAAAATTTGTACCAAGAGTAAGAGGGAAAGAAAACAGGAAAAAGGAGTGGTTTAATTGAAGGTGTATGATAGCAAAAAAAGAGAGAGATAAGGCGTGGAACAATTGGAGAAAGAGAGGTAACAACAGAACAAAGGAAGAATATAAAAGAATTAGAAATGAATACACAAGAATACGTAGAGAAGCAAAAAGGAATTCTGAAAAAGGTATAATAGACAAATGCAAGGATGAACCCAAATTGTTTTATAGATTTGTTAATGGCAAACTGAAACAAAAAGAAGGGATCACCAAACTGAAAGTAAAAGAAGAGATCTATAAAGATGCAGCAATGCAAGCTGAAATAATGAACAAATGTTCCCAATCGGTTTTCACTAATGAAAAACAGTTTGTGGAAGGGGAGGGAGTGATTAGAAAAGTCTCTATCTATCTATTGCCAGACGCCTCAATCCCGTTTGGGGTGGCCACAAACAAATCACCTCCAAGTCGCCCTGTCCCCCGCCATTTCACTGCCCTGCTCCCAATTCACACCCCCCTCTCTCATATACCTCTCCACCCCATCCCTCCATCTCATCCTCGGCCTCCCCCTCCCTCTTCCCACCTCCACCTCACTCACATACACTCTCTTTGTCAGTCTTTCACCCTCCATACAATGTACCGGAGATAAAAGATATAAAAGTGGAGGTACAGGAAGTGTATAAGTTACTGGAAACTCAAGAGGGGGAGGCCGAGGATGAGATGGAGGGATGGGGTGGAGAGGTATATGAGAGAGGGGGGTGTGAGTTGGGAGCAGGTCAGTGAAATGGCGGGGGACAGGGCGACTTGGAGGCGATTTGTTTGTGGCCACCCCAAACGGGATTGAGGCGTCTGGCAATGGATAGATAGATAGATAGTCTCTAACCAGCATGGTCGCAAAATTGTGTGAGAGAATCCTGAAAGACAGATGGATAAAATATCTAGAAGAGATGAATATTTTGTCTGAATGTCAGTTTGGATTCAGAAGTGGAAGGTCATGTGTTTCTAACTTGTTGAGCTTTTACTCAAGAGTGATTGATGTGGTACAGGAGAGAGATGGTTGGGTGGATTGTGCGTACTTAGACTTAGAGAAGGCCTATGACAAGGTACCTCATAAGAGACTAATGTGGAAATGAGAATATATAGGAGGATTGAAGGGGAAACTTCTGGAATGGATGAGAGACTTTTTGAGAGACAGACAAATGAGGACAGTAATAAAGGATAAGATGTCTGGATGGAGGGAAGAAACAAGTGGAGTCCCTCAAGGCTCGGTGTTGGCGCCAGTAATGTTTCTGATTTATGTAAATGATATGGTAGATGGAGTGAACAGTTATGCAAGTCTGTTTGCTGATGATGTAAAGATCTTGAGGAAGATAGAGGTTGAGGAGGATTGTAAAATGCTGCAGGAGGATTTGGATAGGATACAAGATTGGAGCCAGATGTGGGAAATGAAATTTAATGTAAAGAAATGTAAAATATTGGAAATGGGTAAAAGTACCAGGAGGCCATCACTGAATTATTTGTTGGGTAATGAATTAATCACAAAAATGAGAGAACAGAAAGATTTGGGAGTGCTGGTCCAAGATAGTTTGTCAACAGAAAAGCACATTAACAAGATAGTTGGAGAGACTTATAAACTCTTGACCAACATAAGAGTAGCATTTCATTATATGGATGAGGAGATGATGAAAAAATTAATAGTGACCATGATCCGCCCCAGGTTAGAATATGCAGCAGTAGTGTGGTCCCCACACAAAAAGAAAGATATAAACAAGATTGAGAGAATACAAACAACAGCAACAAAGATGGTCCCCAGTCTGGCAGATCTGTCATACAGAGAGAGGCTGGAAAAGCTAGATTTGCCTTCCTTAGAGGAAAGGAGAAAAAGGGGAGACATGATTGCAGTGTTCAGGACCATGGTGGAAGTATATAAAATTGACAAAGATCTGTTTCTATGGGATAAGAGAGTAACAAGAGGACACGGAATGAAATTGAAAAAGTCAAGCTGCTTGAAGGACATCAAGAAATATAGCTTTCCTTACAGAGGTATAGACTTGTGGAATAGCCTGGACAAAGAGATCGTCCAGTCTAAAAACTTAATCGAGTTTAAAGCTAAATTTTACTTATTGAGAAACAGCGACGGAAACCCACGAGCATAGCACATTCCGTGTATATCACAATTAGGTATACAGTAGTGCACCAACATTCGCTACAGCAGGATTCGCGGAATCCACTTTCGCGGCATGCACCAAATATTCCCTAACTTCCACTTTCGCTTGAAAAAAATCGATTTTCGCGCACAAATTTTGGGTTTGGGACAATATTTTGAACTTTGAATTTCCTGCACCGCCCGCCCGCAACCCACCGCCATCTTGAATGACGTCATGTCAACACTCTGTCCACCCATTCCCGCCATTGTGTACGAGCGTGCTAGCTCCATTGTGTTGGATTCTCACAGTTCAATGGCCTCTACTATACCTGGTAGTGTGGGGAAAGGGCCTGGTGGTGTGGGGGGAGAGCCTGGTGGTGTGGGGGGAGGGCCGGGAGGCAGTGGTGGTGATAAAAAGTGGCCGGGACATTCAAAGTCGGTGCTATCCCTACTGACAGTGCCATAGAGGAGCTTAACCTGGATGAAGATTTCGATGGATTTGTTCAAGAGAACCTAGCACAAAGGGAAATTCAGCACAGAGTGGAAGTGTTGCATCAAGTTGCATCTGAGGAGGCAGAGAGAGAGAGTGGTAGCGAGGCAGCAAGAGGTGGCGCCAATACGTCTGGCGTGGCTAAATAAGCCCGCCACGCACCTCGGATACTTACCCCCAACATCCATTAAACACCTCAACCTGGTCTCTGTGGTATGTTTCTCCTCATATAATGTGTACTGTACAGTTTTTATTGTTTGTATCTCACAATGCAATGTACAATAGTGATTTGATGTACTGTATTGCAAGTGAAAATGAAAATCTGATGTTACTTTAGGATAACCGGGAACCAATTAGCCTTTTTGCCATAAAGACAATGCCCCAACTTTCGCCAATTCCACTTTCGCGCATTATTTTTGGACCCAATTAGGCGCGAAAATTGGTACCCCACTGTATTAGGTAAATACATAAATATTTGGAACGACTTAGATGAAGAGGTGGTGCATGAAAAAAACATTCATGTGTGTAAAGGTAGACTTGATAAATGTGGATTTGGAGACAAGATAACACGAGCATTGCTTAATTCCCGTATACTACAAATAGGTAAATACACACACAAATACACACACACACACATGCACACACACACACACACACACACATGAACCGCCGGAGAGAGAGGTCGTCCCAGGCATCGCTCCTAACCTTGAGTAGTTCCAGGAATTTTGTCTGTCCTGTCTCCTAGGGTCTTTCTTTAAATTTAAAATAATGAAAGTTGGTAGACTACCAAAAATGTAAAGATTTGTTGGCAATAGTATACATGAATGTTTGTGGCTTATTCGGTAACAGCTGTTTAGGTACTTTACCGGTACGTTAAAGATGGCCGAAAATGTAAACAATGAGGGAATGGAATTTCAAGGATTTGATGCTAATACTAATGTCATGGACCTGGTGAAAACATTAATTATGAGGATTAGTGAACTCGAAAAAAAAGTAGAGAATCTAGTGATAAAGGATGTGTCAGGAAATACGGAAACCACCATACAGAGTCTAATCCAGTCCAACGAAACAGCCAATGAAGAGATTAAGAATTTGAAGAGGGAAAATGTTGAACTGAGGAGGAAACTTGAAGAGAGTACTAATAAAATGGAGAAGGTGAGTAATGTACTAGAAGAACACAAGGCAAAGTGGGCACATGTAGAAGAAGAACAGAAAGAAGTGGTCAGCTTAAGAGAGATCATCCAGGAAGAAAGGGAAATGAACAAGAAAGAAATGGAAGAAAATGTAGTGAAAATACTGAAGAAAAAAGAGAAAATAGTGAGAGAAACTGTAGAAAGGAACAGATGTGTGGTAGTATTTGGAAACAGGGAAGAGGAAGAAAAGGTTAGGTTCGCAAGACTCGAGAGAGACACGAACATGGTGAGAGGAATATTAGGCAAGATTGACCCCGAAGGAGACAAGTGGGTAAAAGAAATTGAGGAAGTAAGGAGGATAGGGCCTTATAAGAAAAGGGAAACAAGACCAATGAGAGTCAAGTTTACATCAGAAAGTGTAATAAATGAGATACTTAAAGTGACCTGGAAATTAAGCAAAGAGGCGGGGATGGAAAATATTATAATAAGAAAAGATCTGAATGAAGAAGAAAGAGAAGTTTTAAAATCATTAAAGGAAGAAGTAAAGGAAAAAAATGATAAGAGGACAGAGGAAGAACGTAATACTTTTTTTTGGAGAGTATTGGATATGAAAGTAAGGAAATGGTATTTAAGGAAATAGAAGTGAAGGAAACTAGGGGGGATGGTTGTGAAAGATCAGAAGTTGAGGAAGTGGTACGGACAGAGAGTAGGAGAGAAGAGAGTATTAATAATGTCAAAAATAATTTGAAGGTGATATATACTAATGTTGATGGTTTCATATCGACAAGGATCGAAATTAATGATTTCTTGAGAGAACATGAACCTGATGTCATGTGCTTTGTAGAGACCAAATTAAGAGAAGATATTGATGTTCATTTGGGAGATGGTAAATACAAACTGTGGAGAAAAGACAGAAAAGAAAAAAGGGAGGAGGAGTGATGATAGCAGTGAAGAACAACATAAATGTAGATACTGTGGAAATGGGAGAAGGCAGGGCTGAAGTGATATATATGAAATTAGAAACTGGAGAGAATGTTAAGGGAGATATGGCGGTAGTGTATGTTCCCCCAAAGACGAGAGCATGGAAGGATGACGAATACCATGAGATGTTGTCAGATATGGCTAGCTACTTGCAAAAAATAATTGAGAAAAGCAATAATATAATTTTGGTGGGTGACTTTAATTGTAAAGAGGTGAACTGGGAGGAATGGTACTCGGGAGGCGGCGAGGATTCGTGGGGTACTATGTTATTAAATACAATAATGAATAATGTGATGACGCAGTGGGTCAAAGAAGAGACACGGTTTCGAGGTGAGGACACACCAGCAAGGTAAGATTTACTGTTCACCAAAGAACCCGATGTAATAGAATCATTGGAATATCTCTGTCCTTTGGGAAAAAGTGATCACGTGGTCATTGAGTTCCAGATGTTAAGAGGAAACGTTGAGCCAAGAGACGAGCTTCATAGACAGGGAAGATACAACTTTGGCAAAGCAAATTTTACAGGACTGAGAAACTTTTTTGAAAATGCGGATTGGAGAAAATTCAGAGAAACAAGAGAGATACAGAGGAAGTGGGATATCTTTCTAGACCTCTAAAATTTGGGAGTGGAAAAATTTGTACCAAGAGTAAGAGGGAAAGAAAACAGGAAAAAGGAGTGGTTTAATAGAAGGTGTATGATAGCCAAAAAAAAGAGAGATAAGGCGTGGAACAATTGGAGAAAGAGAGGTAACGACAGAACAAAGGAAGAATATAAAAGAACAAGAAACGAATACACAAGAATACGTAGGGAAGAAGAAAGGAATTTTGAAAAAGGTATAATTGACAAATGCAAGGATGAACCCAAACTGTTTTATAGATTTGTTAATGGCAAACTGAAACAAAAGGAAGGAATCACCAAGCTGAAAGTAGATGGAGAGGTCTTTAAGGATGCGGGAATGCAAGCAGAAATAATGAACAAACGTTTCCAGTCAGTTTTCACTAAAGAAAAGGAGCTTGTGGAAGGGGAGGGAGTGATTAGAAATGTTCCGGTGATGAAAGATATAAAAGTGGAGGTGCAGGAAGTGTATAAATTACTGGAAACTCAAGATGTAAGGAAAGCCCCAGGACCTGATGGAATTTCTAATTGGGTACTGAAGGAATGCAGAGAACAACTGGCGGATAAAATTCACAGCTTAATTGTATGCTCACTGGAAGAGGGAAAAGTGCCAAAAGAATGGAAGAGGGCAAATGTGGTACCAATTTACAAGGGGGGAAATAGGGAAGAACCTCTGAATTATAGACCAGTGTCTCTAACCAGCATGGTCGCAAAATTGTGTGAGAGAATCCTGAAAGACAGATGGATAAAATATCTGGAAGAGATGAATATTTTGGCTGAATGTCAGTTTGGATTCAGAAGTGGAAGGTCATGTGTTTCAAACTTGTTGAGCTTTTACTCAAGAGTGATTGATGTGGTACAGGAGAGAGATGGTTGGGTGGATTGTGTGTACTTAGACTTAGAGAAGGCCTTTGACAAGGTACCTCATAAGAGACTAATGTGGAAACTAGAATATATAGGAGGACTAAAGGGGAAACTTCTGGAATGGATGAGAGACTTTTTGAGAGACAGACAAATGAGGACAGTAATAAAGGAAAAGATGTCTGGATGGAGGGAAGTAACAAGTGGAGTCCCTCAAGGTTCAGTGTTGGCGCCAGTAATGTTCCTGATTTACGTAAATGATATGGTAGATGGAGTGAACAGTTATGCGAGTCTGTTTGCTGATGATGTAAAGATCTTGAGGAAGATAGAGGTTGAGGAGGATTGTAAAATACTGCAGGAGGATTTGGATAGGATACACAATTGGAGCCAGACGTGGGAAATGAAATTTAATGTAAAGAAATGTAAAATATTGGAAATGGGTAAAAGTACCAGGAGACCATCACTGAATTATTTTTTGGGTAATGAATTAATCACAAAAAGGAGAGAAGAGAAAGATTTGGGAGTGCTGGTCCAAGATAGTTTGTCACCAGAAAAGCACATTAACAAGATAGTTGGAGAGACTTATAAGCTCTTGACTAACATAAGAGTAGCATTTCATTATATGGATGAGGAAATGATGAAAAAATTGATAGTGGCCATGATCCGCCCCAGGTTAGAATATGCAGCGGTAGTGTGGTCCCCACACAAAAAGAAAGATATAAACAAGATTGAGAGAATACAAAGAACAGCAACCAAGATGGTCCCAAGTCTGACAGACCTGTCATACAGAGAGAGGTTGGAAAAACTGGATTTGCCTTCGTTAGAGGAAAGGAGAAAGAGGGGAGACATGATTGCAGTGTTCAGGACCATGGTGGGAGTAGATAAAATTGACAAAGAAGATCTGTTTGTATGGGATAAGAGAGCAACAAGAGGACATGGAATGAAATTGAAAAAGTCAAGCTGCTTGAAGGATATCAAGAAATATAGCTTTCCTTACAGAAGTATAGAGTTATGGAATAGCCTGGACAAAGAGATCGTTCAGTCTAAAAACTTAAACGAGTTTAAAGTTAAATTCGACTTATTGAGAAACAGCGACGGAAACCCACGAGCATAGTACATTCCGTGTATATCACAATTAGGTATATTCTTAAATATTTAGAACGACTCAGACAAAGAGGTGGTGCATGAGAAAAACATTCATGTGTGTAAAGGTAGACTTGATAAATGTGGATATGGAGACAGGACAACACGAGCATTGCTCAATTCCTGTATACTACAAATAGGTAAATACAAATAGGTAAATACACACACACACACACACTATGACAGAGTAACAAACACAATACAGGAAAGGGAAGGATGGGTGGACAGTATCTATTTAGATTTCAAGAAAGCTTTTGACACAGTACCACACCAAAGACTTTTATGGAAACTGTACCATCAAGGAGGAATTCGAGGCAAACTGTTTTGTTGGATGCAAGACTTTCTCATAAAAAGAGAAATGAGGACAGTACTAAGAGGAAACTATTCACCATGGAAAGAAGTGACTAGTGGAGTACCACAGGGTTCAGTGCTGGCACCAATCATGTTTTTAGTGTATATAAATGATATAAACACTAACACTGGAAATGAGAGCTATCTGAATATGTTTGCAGATGACGCAAAAATACAAAGGAGAATTACTGACACAGACTCTTGTAAAGAGCTACAAGAAGAATTAAATAAACTTCATGAATGGAGTAGTACATGGCAAATGGAATTCAATGTGGACAAGTGTCATGTAATCATGTTTGGTAAAAGTGGAAAAAGACCTGATTGGGATTATAAGTTAGGAAATAAAACCCTATACACATCAGAAAGAGAGAAAGACCTAGGTGTGATTATCAATAACAGACTATCTCCGGCTGACCACATCAGCGAGAAGGTACGGAATATGTGTACACTGCTTGCAAATATCAGAATAGCATTCACATACATAAATGAAGACATGCTAAGAAGGATAATAACATCATTCATTAGACCAACCCTGGAATATGCATCAGTAGTCTGGAGTCCTCATCTCAAAAAGCATATAGACAAGATTTAAAAAGTTCAAAGGGCCGCTACAAGATGGATACCAAGCTTAAGGGACCTAAGCTACGAAGAAAGACTAAATAAACTGAATCTACCAACACTACAGGAGAGAAGGAAAAGAGGTGACATGATAATGCTATATAAGTGCATATCAGGGAAGGAGAAAATAGACATAAATGATTACTTAACATATGGAGATGCATTAGCAAGAGGACACTGCAAAAAACTGCATAAGAAGAGAGGTGATAAAGACGTAAGGAAATTCAGTTTCCCAAACAGAGCAATTGATCAATGGAATGCACTACCGAATGAAATAGTGTGTGCCAAAACAATTCATAAATTTAAGGATATGTACGATAAATATGGTTTAAGACACGGGACAGTACGAGCTTGACTCATTCCTGTAAAGATACAATTAGGTAAGAACAATTAGGTAAGAACACACACACACACACACACACACACACCGGCACCAAGAGAGAGCAGACGCACGTCGACACCGCTCTATACCTGGCCAACTTGGCAAGCAGCACTACCTAAATAAGTACTGTATCTTTATATGAGTCAAGCTCTGTACAAGGTTAGACTAAATGGTGTTCTAATATAAAAAAGAAGAAGTTTTAAGTA
This sequence comes from Coenobita brevimanus, assembly GCF_032717465.1. Classification (NCBI taxonomy): domain Eukaryota; kingdom Metazoa; phylum Arthropoda; class Malacostraca; order Decapoda; family Coenobitidae; genus Coenobita; species Coenobita brevimanus. Next base: position 31,971,894 of record NC_137015.1, read on the forward strand.
AGACTTGGTCAAACAGAATAGTAAACAAGCAGCGTAAGAATGCGAACAATCAGCTGATAGTTGTTTATTCTACAATCTGCCCCAGGGAATGTAAGTACTATATGCACTTTTAGTACTGCAAAATGACCACATACTTTAGTAAAGCAAATTTGGAAAAGAAAAGGGATAAAGGTAGAAGGCAGGATGATGATTTCTACCAAGAACTGGTTGAAATGGTGACTCACAACAAACTGGTCTAACAAGTACACAGGTTAGAGACAGCTTTTCAAAATGAGATTGATGAAATTAAGAAACAGATGCACTTGCAAAAGGAAGAAATAGAAAAATTAGGAAAGGAAGTCAACAAGAAAGACACAACCATAAATGAGCTAACAGTTGAAGTGGGTACACTTAGGAGGAAAATTAGTGAAATGGCATGTACAGTAGTCAACCACGAGAGTATTATGGAAGAATTCAAAAATGATACAGAGACAATTAGGCAAGCAAGCAGTCTGACAGATCAGAGCAGTGATACTGAAGAGAAGATAACACAGGTGAATGAAGCTGTGCAAAGCTACAAAAATGATGTAGAAACCACTTATGCTGAAATGGTGAAAGTAAAGAAAGACTTGGAAACAAGGGTGGAAGATAAAAGCATTAAAAAGGAAGTGAAAAGAATAAGCCAAAACAATCCTAAGTTAGTCAGAGATTCAGTAGATATTAATAAATCTATAGTAATCACTGGTATAGAAGAGGAAGAAGTAAAAAACAAGATCTCAAGAGACAAAAAGGAGATGGCAAATGTAATGGGCATATTGAAAGAAGTATCAGAGGAAATCTGTAGTAAAGACATAGAGGAATACAAAAGGTTAGGGAAATACGAGAAAAGCAAGTCAAGACCCCTAGAGGTAACCTTCCAGAGTGTAAACACCGTGGACCAGATCCTCCTGCAGCATTTTACAATCCTCCTCAACCTCTACCTTCAAGATCTTTGCATCATCAGCAAACAGACTTGCATAACTATTCACTCCATCTACCATATCATTTAAATAATTCAGGAACATTACTGGCGCCAACACTGAACCCTGTGGGACTCCACTTGTTACTTCCCTCCATCCAGACATCCTATCCTTTATTACTGTCCTCATTTGTCTGTTTCTCAAAAAGTCTCTCATCCATTCCAGGAGGTTCCCCTTCAGTCCTCCTATATGCTCTAGTTTCCACATTAGTCTCTTATGGGGTACCTTGTCGAAGGCCTTCTCCAAATCTAAATACACACAATCAACCCAACCATATCTCTCCTGTAGCACATCAATCACTCTTGAGTAAAAACTCAACAAGTTGGACACACATGACCTTCCACTTCTAAATCCAAACTGGTTATCAGTCAAAATATTAATCTCTTCCAGATATTTTATCCATCAATCTTTCAGAATTCTTTCACAATTTTGTGACCATGCTGGTTAGGGATACTGGTCTATTATTCAGGGGTTCTTCCCTGTTTCCTCCCTTATAAATTGGTAACACATTTGCTCTCTTCCATTCTTGAGGCATTTTCTCCTCTTCCAGAGAACACACAATTAAACTGTGAATCTTATCCATCAGTTGTTTTCTGCATTCCTTCAGTACGCAATTAGAGATTTCATCTGGTCCTGAGGCTTTCCTTACATCTTGAGTTTCCAGTAATTTATACACTTCCTATATTTCCACTTTTATGCCTTTTATCACTACATTTCCAGTCACTCCCTCCCCTTCCACAAACTCCTTTTCATTAGTGAAAACTGATTGGAAACATTTGTTCATTATTTCTGCTTGCATTGCTGCATCTTTATAAACCTCTCCTTCTACTTTCAGTTTGGTGATTCCTTTCTTTTGTTTCAGTTTGCCATTGACAAATCTATAAACAAACAGTTTGGGTTCATCCTTACATTTATCTAATATAACTTTTTCAAAATTCCTTTCTTCCCCTCTACGTATTCTTGTGTATTCATTTCTAGTTCTTTTATATTCTTCCTTTGCTCTGTTGTTACCTCTCTTTCTCCAGTTGTTCCACGCAGTGTCTCTCTCTTTTTCTGCTATCATACACCTTCTATTAAACCACTCCTTTTTCCTGTTTCCTTTCCCTCCTTACTCTTGGCACAAATTTTTCCACTACCGAATTACAGAGGCCTACAAAACTATTCCACTTCCTCTGTATCTCTCTTGTTTCTCTGAATTTTCTCCAATCTGCATTTTCAAAAAATTTTCTCAATCCTGTAAAGGTTGCTTTCGCAAAGTTGTATCTTCCCTGCCTATGAAGCTCATCTCTTGGCTCCCCATTCCCTGTTATCACCTGGAACTCAATGAGCACATGATCACTTTTTCCAATAGGACACAGATATTTCAAGGATTCTATTACATTGGGTTCTTTGGTAAAAAGTAAATCTAGTCTTGATGGTGTGTCCTCACCTCAGAACCATGTCTCTTCTTTGACCCATTGCGACATCACATTGTTCAGTTATATTTAATAATATAGTGCCCCATGAATCTTCGCTGCCTCCTGAGTCCCATTCCTCCCAGTTCACTCTTTACAACTGAAGTCACCCACTAAAATTATATTGTTGCTTTTCTCAATCATTTTCTATAAATAACTACCCATGTCTGACAACATTTCGTGGTATTCATCAACACTCCATGCTCTTGTCTTAGGGGGTACATATACTACTGCCAAGTCTCTCTTGATATTCTCTCCAGTTTCTAATTTCATATTTATCACTTTGCCCCTGCCTTCTCCCATTTCCACGGTATCTACATTTATGTTGTTCTTCACTGCTATCATCACGCCTCTTCCCGTTTTTTTCTTTTCTGTCTCTTCTCCACAGTTTGTATTTACCATCATCCATATGAACATCAATATCGTCTCTTAATTTGGTCTCTACAAAGCACATAGCATCAGGTTCATGTACCCTCAAAAAATTGTTGATTTCTAGCCTTGGCGATATTGAACCATCAACATTAGTATATGCCACCTTACAATTATTTTTGCTGTTTTTTATACCCTCTTTTCTCCTTCTCTCCGCCGGTACTACTTCCTTAATTTCTGATCCATGACCCTCCAATAAAACACTGTCTTCTCTTCCTCTGTTCTCTGTTCATTTTTTACCTTTTCTTCCTTTACTAACTCCTTTATTTTAGCTCTTTCTTCCTCATTTGCATCTCTCCTGATTCAAACATCTTTGAACCCTTCCTTGTCTGATAATTTCCATGTTCTACTGATAATTTCATTTACTGTTGCCTGAGACTTAAGCTTTACCTTCAATGGCCTTGCCCTTCCTTCCTCATACTTTCCTAACCTAAACACCTCCTCAATCTCTTCTTGAGCTTCGTTGTTTTCCTCCATGACTACTGATATTATTTCTTTAAGTTTACTCAGTTCTTCTCTTTCTCTTTCTGATCTTATTGTCACACATTTTTCTTTAACTCCTGAAACTATTACACATTTTTTCTTATCTGCTACATCCCTAACTAAAGATTCTCTACTTCTCAGCACCCTAACCACTTCCCTCTACACCTTTTCCTTGCTTTGTTGTTCTATAATCTCTTTCAAATTTACATTTCCCTCTTCCTGAATTTTCTTCCACCCCTTATGTTGCTTCTTGACCTCTTTAATGTGCTCGTCCTGCATTCTTGATTTTGATTCATACTCATCTAGTTTGCTTTTCATCCTGTCACTTTCTTCTTCCAACCTCTTATTCTCCCTCTTATGCTGTTTTATTTCACTTTAGGCTGATTCATTGCACACTTTTAATTCAGTAACTTCTTTTTCTTGTTCGTCATTACGTGTACAAATTTTTTCCAGTTTATTTCGCAGACTTTTGATCTCGTTTTCCATCTCTATAGTCCATTCCTGTAACTCTTTAATTACTGCCCATACCATTTTAATCTCCTGGACATTCCTCTCTGCTGTTTTCTCCACACTTGCTATTCTTGTTTGGTTCAACTTAATACTTCCATCTGCCACATCTTCTTCAGAAAAGCCCTCAAAGTCTCTCTCGCTGATTGTAAACAATGCGCCGTCCCCTTCCGCCATGAATCAACCATATGGAGACTTTCTACTTTCAATGTATCTTGTTCTTTTTATGACCAAAACCACGGTTTATTTAACTACTGTCCGACGGGACCACCACTCACACACTCATTAACATAATCACAAATAGGCTGGGCTTCTTTTCGTCGCTGATTCAGCGATTATTTCCCCTTGATCCAGGAGAGCTCCATCTCTGTCAGCAACCTGTGTGGATGAAGCGATGCGAAGATGTGTAATGGATGCAAGAGCTTATAGAGGTTGGGGGAGTGGACTTTCTGACCACTACTTGGTGGTGGCCAGTATCAAGATCCAAGCAAGATGGAGAAATAGAAGAAGGGAAGGACGGGAAGAAGGAGTAGTTGCAAGGGGAGTGGAAAGGTTACAAGAGCATGAGAAAATGGCAGAATATAAGAGAGAAGTAGCGGAACGACTGAGTAAATATGAATTGGAGCAGATGGGGGACGTGGAAGGCGTGTGCAGAAGAAATATGTGCAGCATGTGATGTGGTGTGTGGGGTGAAGTGAAGATGAAGGGGGTGCAAGGAACAGCGTGGTGGAATGACAAGATGAGACAGGCTGTGGCACAAAAGAAGAAAGCATACAATGAATGGATGAGAAATAGGGGCATGGAAGAAGTTGAGAGGCAGAAGAGAGAGTTATATGTAGAAAGGATGAGAGAGGTGAAAAGATTAGTAAGAGAGAGTAAGAAGAGAGTGGATGAGGAATTTGGAAGGAATCTGAGTGTAAAGTGGAGGGACTGTAAGGAAATGTTCTGGAAAGAGGTGAAGAGAGTAAGACAGGGTGGCAGTGAAGTTACCAGGGGAGTGAAAGATAAAATTACAAGTAGAGAAGGGAGAAAAAGTGAGCAGATGGAGAGAACACTTTAAGGAATTGTTGAACATAGAGGATGGAAGTAATGCGAGTATAAGTGGCTGGGGAATGGCTGGGAGAAGGAGGGAGGTGAGAAGACAGGAAGAAATCAGTAGGATAGAAGTTGTGGAAGCAATGAAGAAAGTCAAATTGGGGAAAGCCCCATGAATTGATGAAGTGTGTGGTGAAATGCTGAAGCATGGGGGAGTGATAGTAGTAGAATGGACGTGGAAGATGTGCAGATTGGCCTGGGAGGAAGGCAGAGTCCGGGAGGATTGGAAGTCAGGTACAATTATTCCATTGTACAAAGGAAAAGGGGAAAAAGAAGTGTGTGGTAATCATAGGGGCATTTGTCTTCTTAGTGTAATAGGAAAAGTGAATGGTAGGACATTTATTGACAGAGTTAGGGAAAGAACAGAGGAATTAGTTGAAGAAGAACAGGGAGGCTTTAGGAAGGGGAGAGGTTGTGTAGATCAGATATTCATTCTTAGATCTTTAGTGGAAAAGTTTCTAGAGAAGGGAAAAAAGTTCTATGCAGATTTCATTGATTTGGAGAAAGCATATGACAGGGTCGATAGACAAGGATTGTGGAAAGTATTAAGAATATATGGAGTAGATGGGAAGTTGTTGAATGCTGTGAAGAGTATGTATGACGGTGCTGAGGCTGCAGTGCTTGTGGATGGTTTAACTGAGTGAATTTTTCTCTTTGAAGGTTGGGCTGAAACAGGGATGTGTCATGTCTCTATGGCTGTTCAATCTGTACATGGATGGGGTAATAAAAGAGGTACAAGGTAGGGCAGTGGATGTTGGAGTGGCCCTGGTGAGAGAGGGTAGTGTTTGGAAACTCCCTGTACTGTTGTTTGCTGATGATACTGTGTTGTTGAGTGAAGACGATGAAGAGCTGCAAGGCTTGGTGGATGAGTTTGGGAGAGTGTGTAAGAAACAGAATCTAAAGGTGAATGCAGGGAAGAGTAAAGTGATGGTCTTTAAGAGAGGTGAAGTCAGTGAATGTACAGTGAGGTTGGATGGTGAGGGAAATGGAAAATGTGAGTACGTTTAAGTACTTGGGTTGTGTGATGAGTAAGGATGGAAGTTTGGAGGGTGAAGTGCTTGAAAGGGTACAACAAGGAAGAAAGGTTGCTGGTTCCTTGAAAGCAGTCATAAGAAACAGGGAAGTGAGCATGGAAGTGAAAAAGTTACTACATGACAGTATTGTGATACCAACTCTAACGTATGGAAGTGAAGCTTGGACGTTGTTGGAAGGACACAAGTTAAGAGTGAGAGCAGTGGAAATGAGTTATTTAAGAGGAGCCTGTGGAGTCCCATGGAGAGACAGGCTGACAAATGAGGATATAAAGGTACTGTGGTGTGGATGTGTATGTGATAGGAAGCATTAGGAGGAACACACTGAGGTGGTTTGGCCATGTGGAGAGGATGGAGGGTGGGAGACTGACAAGGAGAGTGTAAGTGAGTGGGGTGGAGGGGGGGAGAGGGAGGGGGAGGCCGAGGATAAGATGGAGGGATGGGGTGGAGAGGTATATGAGAGAGGCGGGTGTGAGTTGGGAGCAGGGGAGTGAAATGGCAGGGGACAGGGCGACGTGGAGGTGATTTGTTTGTGGCCACCCTGTACGGGATTGAGGGGTCTGGCAATAGATAGATAGATAGGATTGGTGAGAATTCTGGGAAACAAGAGTGATACAGAAGAAGTGGGACATATTTCTAGACTTCTATAATACGGGTGTGGAAAAGCATGTGCCAAAAGTTAGTGGGGAAAGAGAACTGGAGAAATGACTGATGCAACAAAAGGTGTATGATGGCAGAAACAGAAAGGGATAAGGCATGGAACAAATGGAGAATGTGAAATAATGAAAGAACAAAGGAGCAATATAAAAGAACTAGAAAAGAATATACAGTACAACAATACGTAGAAAGGAAGAATGGAACTTCAAAAATGCTATAGTTGACAAATGTAAGGAAGAACCTAAATTGTTTTACAAGTTTAGTAATGGTAAACCAAAACAAATGGAAGGAATCAATAAGCTGAAGTAGAAGGAAATGTCTACATGGATGTGGTTATGCAAGCTGAAATAATGAACAAATGCTTGCAATCTGTCTTCACTAGAGAAAGTGATTTTGTGGAGGCAGAGTGAGTGACAAGAAATGTAGTGTTAAAAGTAGTAAAAGTTGAGGTGCAAGAAGTGTACAAATTACCGGAAATTCAAGATGTGAGGAAGGTCCCAGGACCTGACAGGATCTCTAACTGCACACTGAAGGAATGCAGAGAACAACTGGCGGATAAGATTCATGGATTAATTATGTTCTCTGGAAGAAGGGAAAGTGCCTCATGATTGGAAAAGGGCCAATGCTGTACCAGTATATAAGAGATTATAGACCAGCATCCCTGATCAGCTTGGTCGCAAATTTGTGGAAGAGAATCCTGAAAGACAGATGGATAAAATATCTGGAGGAGATGGACAGTTTGAGGGAAAGTCAGTTTGGATTCAGAAGTGGAGAGTTGTGTGTTTCCAACTTGTTGAGCTTCTACTCAAGGACGAACGAAGTGCTAAAGGAGAAGGATAGTTGGGTGGATTGTGTGTATATGGATTTGGAGAAAGCCTTTGATAAGGTAACCCACAAGCTACTAATGTGGAAACTGGAACACAAAGGAGGACTGAAGGGGAACCTCTTGGAGTGGATGAAAGACTTCTCAAGAGACAGGCAAATAAGGACAGTCATAAAGGACATGATATCTGGATGGAGGGAAGTAACAAGTGGAGTCCCACAGGGCTCGGTGTTAGCACCTGTACTGTTCCTGATTTCGGTATATGATATGGTAAATGGAATGAACAGTTATGCGTTTGTTTGCTGATGATGCAATGATCATGAGGAAAGCAGAAACTGAAGAAGACTGTAAGGTGTTGCAGGAAGACCTGGACAGGATTCATAAGTGGAGCTGGATGTGGGAAATGAAATTCAATACAAAAAAATGTAAAATATTGGAAATGGGTAAAAGTACCAAGAGACCATCACTGAATTATTTGATAGGTAATGAACCAATCACAAAAGCGAGAGAAAAGAAGGACTTGGGAGTGCTGGACAAGGAAAATTTGTCACCTGAAAAATACATTAAGAAGGTGGTTAAAGAGACGTATAATCTCTTGACTGGCATAAGAGTAGCATTTCATTACACGGATGAGATGATGAAAAAATTGATAGTGGCCATGATCTGCCCCCAGCTGGAATATGCAACAGTAATGTGGTCCCCACATAAAAGAAAGATATCAACAAGATCGAGAGAATACAAAGAACAGCAACCAAGATGGTCCTCACCCTGGCAGATCTATCGTACAGGAAAAGGCTGGAAAAGCTAGATCTGCCTACCTCTGAAGAATGGAGAGAGAGGGGAGACATGATTGCAATGTTCAGGGCCATGATGGAAGTAGAAAAAACTGACAGAGAAGTTCTGCTCGTATCGGATGGGAGAGTAACAAGAGGACACGGAATGAAACTGAAAAAGCCAAGTTGCTTGAAGGATATCAAGAAATACAGTTTTCCATATACAGTACATGCACAGACCTGTGGAATAGCCTGGACAAAGAGATCGTCTAGTCTAAAAACTTAAACGAGTTCAAAGCAAAATCTGACTTGAGAAACGGAGACCGGATCCCACAAGCGTAGCTCGTTTCCTATATATCACAACTTGGTAAATAGACACACACACACACACACACACACACACACACACACATATATTGGAGAAATACACATTACACATGCATACGTATGTGGAAAGTTTTAAATGCTCTAGCTGGGAATTTAAATCAGGACTCCTAGATAGGAGCCAGGCACTCTATACCATGGCATGATAAAAGCTTAGCCACCTGAATTCCATGAAGAACCAGGTAAATCCATTACAGGAGGATGTATTTTACTGTATACCCGAACCCACATGATGACATGTTTCAGAGTCATCTGGATTTTTGCTATGCCCCATTCAACTCAAGTGACAGCCATTTGAATCTCTCAAAGCCAGCATAAGTGCCTTCCCATATGTAAGAGAAACATACACTACACACCTGTACATATATCACAAATTTTTAACACTCTAGCAGGGAATCAAATCCAGGACTCCTAGATAGGACTCTGAAACAAGTGTCATCATGTGGGTTCAGGTTGAAAATATATCCTCTCACAATGGATTTACCTGGTTCTTCCTAAAATTCAGGTGGATTAGCTTTCATCACACCATGGCATAGCAACAGAGGTTTGCTTCCAATCTATGTATCTATCTATCTATATCTATCTATTTATTTACAGATAAACAGATACAATATGAGTATATAACATAAGGAACATTTTCCATAAACTTAATCATTAACATTCTACAGTTTTTACATAACCTTTTGGCACAAATTCTCCTACTCTGTATCCTTTAACCAGCTGATTTCCTCACAACTTTTAATTGTCCTGTTTTTCTTACCCTATCTAAACAACAATGTTAAAATATGTTCCTCAACCATTCTAATTCGATTTCCCTAGTTCACCAATGCCCTGAACCCATAATGACAATGTGGGTACTAAACTATTAACGTGTCTACTTGTAATTCTTGTGGAGCTTCTGTATTCAATTTCCTGTTCCAAAAACTTTCCTTCCATTCATTCCCTTTCCATAAGTCTCTCACTTATCATCATGATTACTTTCCCTCAAAAATTACATATATCCTTCACTTATTTCATCACATTCACTCTTAACACTTTCTTTGTAACATCCATCATGCTGCAGTTACCTACATTCACATGCAGGCCCTGCCACTCCCAAACTTCCACAACACTCTGGACCAGTCTGTTATGATTACTATTTTAGCAGTCAGAATACATCTTAGTAAGTAATATACATTATATGTGGGATATTCCATTTCTTACTCTCTATCACCTGCATCCCTCCCCTCTCCATTGATCAACATAAACTTTGTCAACTGCTGGCTCCTTGAATCCAATTATTTCATTTTTGGTTTATTTATATTACCTTCAAATGATTTCACTGAACTTAGAAAAGCCTCATGTATTGTTGAAGTTAATGAAAGCTGTTATGTATCTAACTTCTACACTTCAAAAAGTCTGTCCGAAGCTGAATAAAGCACAAGGAGATGGCAAGAAAAAAATTTAAAATGTCATCAGACAGGAGTTAAAGTGGGCTACTATTTAAGTACTAACCAGGACAGTTATTTGTTCCTGAAGAGCAGAGATGATGCTGTCCAAGTTTTGCAAGACCAAAGATGGTGTGGTGAATATGAACAGCACCACAAAGAGGATGGAATTGATAAGTATTGCCTTGGGCCACCACATTCGACTGGTCACAGACAAGTTGCCCCTGTGGAGAGAGAGAGAGAGAGAGAGAGTGAGAGACAGAAATGCACTGCATTAACAAAAAAGAACTCTTGTTTTGTAGACTACCTGATAACCTCCTACAGGACACTCTGGCCTATATTCTCATTGCCTGAAGAGGACTTCCTGGCACCTCTTCTTTAGCCATTTATTTCTATATATAACACATCACAGTACATCTTTGTTTGATGCAGATTCAGTTCATGTGAAAAACGTTTTGCATGGCACTATCAACCTTGACCCAGATCCAATCAGCATGACCCCAATTCCTTTTGCACGGCAAAATCCCCTGGCTAATACCTGCCAACACCCAAACTACCCAGCAACATTAATTTATTTTTAAGAGTGATCCTTTCCTTTTATCACTCAGAGTGATTCAACAGTTAACCATTCCTGCCAGTTTACTTATTTTTAAGATAGAGTGAAAATGAAGTACAAACACCCAAAGAATGGGGAACTTTCAGCACGTCGTCTGCTACCGAATTCAGTCTAGGCAGCTCTTTCCCAGTTACTATGCATGTAATATATGTGGATTATTTTTACTCCCTTGTCGAACTGTGAGATATGGTAATGGCATACATCACTGAGAATAATCAAACACTACTTAGAAAACTCATGACCAATATGAGTGATCTTTTTAATTTGTGCAATTTCATGAGTTACGATGGTAGACTCGCTTCTTAAATGTTAGTACTTCACAATTCTCTTTGCATAAATGCTATTTTGATTGTTGGATATTGTAGCTGATCCCATACATACGTGAAGTCCAGATCATTATTCATTCTTAACACCGATTTTCGACATGACAGTCATTGTCTTACCTGTAATTTATTAGTTTGTAAATTTTACCTCTTAACATTTCTCCAATACACTCGCGGATGCGCACCAGAGGGACAGTCCCGGATTTGAGAAGAGGCCACCGAGAGTATTTACAAAAACAGACGAAGGCTAACCATGGCTGGAGAAGAAGAATGTGGTTGGCGAAGGGTCAGGTTCTTAAACCCTTAACCGCGGGGCGTCACTTTCGTAACGCTTGGGAGCAAGGGATCATGCCACGGGGCGTCACTTTTGTGATTCTGTGTTATTTTCAATTCACCCGGGGCTTTCAAGTGGTGGCTTGTATCATCTATCAGTACTGCCAGTGTCCAACACTAGTCAGCGCTCCTAATCTCATCTGTACTCCCATCCATTGTTGACAATTTAGCCATTTCTCCCCGTTCTTGACTCCCCTCCCCACCTCCCCTCCATTACCCTATCCTCTCGCCTGCCCAACCGTGCTACGCTAAGTAAATCTTCCCTGGAATTTTTCACTGATTTCATCCATTGAAATAAGCCTTATGCCCTATTCTTATACCAAATAATATATACAAGAAAGAAATAGGGTAAATGAGAGTGCCATACACCTAGAATTGGCTAATTATCACCTGACAACACCTCACGTGCACTCGTTCGCTAATTTTCGCTGTTTATTTCCCCTTGAAATATGCCGTATAATCTATTTTCGTAATAAAAATATATATAAGAAAGGAAGGGAGAAGCCTAAGTGATATTTGCATTCACCTGGAACTACATAATTATTGCAGGCCACCACACTGTATTCTACGCTAAGTAAATCTTCCCTGGAATTTTCCACTGATTTCATCCATTGAAATAAGCCCTATGCCCTATTCTTATACCAAATAATATATACAAAAAAGAAATAAGGTAAGTGATAGTGCCATACACCTGGAATTGGCTAATTATCACCTGACAACACCTCACGTGCACTCGTTCGCTAATTTTCGCTGTTTACTTCCCCTTGAAATATGCCGTATAATCTATTTTCGTAATAAATATACATATAAGGAGGGAAGGGAGAAGCCTAAGTGATATTTACATTCACCTGGAACTACCTAATTTATTATGTATTGTCTTGGTTTCCTGCCAATCATTTCATTGCTATATATTAGCAGGTCTCATAGGGCTAAAGTTGATAGTATTGCACCTACCCTAGCCAGGCGGCAGGAGGCCACCACTATCAGTGCACTGTCGTCTTTGAAAGTGGAAGTATGTCTGATTTGCTCCTGCTAACTTCCCGTGCTTTATAGCCCCATGCAAAGGGCCCTGTGACCTTTACCCCCTACTAAACCTCGTGTGGAAAGAGGTAAAGGGCTGACAACTGATAATGAGTGACTATGATCTTTTTATTGAGTAAAACAGTGCAAGTGGAATTGTAAATAAAGTGTAAATAATGTGTAAACAGCAAGAAAGCAATGAATGTAAATATGTGAACAGTGGAAAATAGTTTTATAAGTTACTTCAAGTGACAGTGCATAACACAGTGTAAATAAAATAGAAATGTAAATAAAGTAGAGAACGTAAATAAAAATGTAAATGAGTGGTATTATAAGAATACGAGTATATATACTAGGAGTAATGAAAGTGAAAGTTTCACTCTAGCATGTATGAATACTATGAGTTATGAGTGTGAAGGTGAAAGTGACAATCACTCTCAATGCTAGTATACAGGACGAGAAAGTGAATGCTACGTATTTTACTGAAAGAAATTGAATCCCTACAGTGACAATAAACTACTGTACTATTACTGAAGGAAACTTATGGATAAAGACTGTAGATATATATAAGTGTTATATAGTAACAGAAATATAAACTGTGAGTGTTTTTATGAATAACAGACAACACTTGCGGCGAACAATCGGAAGTGGGATGGTCATACGCCCTCGTAATTTTCATTGCTTTCACAGTGTTTTTTGGGGGGAGTATGGATTCCAAACTATTTGAGAATCATAGATTAGTGTTTCTAGTGATAATATCAGGCTGTGGTAATCATATTACGAGTTGTCGGGAAGTGTAAAGTGGAGACTTCGTTACCCAACTTCAGAGGTCTCCACAAGTCCTACGGTACTCGACGAAGGCTCAACAAACACCCAGAGAGAAAGCTGAAGGTATGTGCCATAAGTATATGTGATTTTAATATTCTAGGACTAATAACTGATTTTTGGCAAATATTTTTAGAGAGTCTGTCGGAGCGCGAATATGCCCGCGGGAGCCACAAGTCAAAGCAAAACAAGCCAGCGGTGTAAGGGTTAAGGACCCTAACTCGGCCTAACTTTGAAAGCCACCTAAATAACTCCTTACCGTATACGCATGGCACCTATTTAAAACTATTTAAGACTCTATTCACACCAATAATGGACATAAAGCATGAAATAAATGAAAAGGAACCAAAGAATGAGGAATCAGAAGTGACTGTACAGCCAGGGTACTTACAGCACGTCTGTGGCCGCCTTCTCTAAGGCTTTGGCAGTGGTGAAAATGCTCTTGAAGCACATACAGTACTCCAGTGTTGTGCTGCACTTACAGTAATTTTTTGCACTGTGAGTTATAATTGTTTAACACAGCACATTGTTAATTGCATCACACCAGTTTCAACTGCCAGTTTGTACTCCACAGTTAATCCTTTGCACTACATTCTAATTTCTTAACACTGCACAACACTGTAAATTCCTGTGTGGTCTAGTGGCAAGGTATCGCAGTTTATTAATTGTTTATTCACAAAAAATGAGCACGTGCACCATCCATTGAGATAAACATCTACTCTTGATCGCAGTTAAGCAGTAACTGGTGGTGGGGGAGGAGCAGGGTTGCCAAATCGGAGCTTGGTCACATTACCACACTTCTCAATTTTCATTACCAAATTTAACTTTTCATTACCAAATTCGTAAAGCTAGCACACATTCTTCACTAATTATATATACAAGTAGAAATACATGTAATAACTCTCCTTATAATTAACAGCATGTTGATTATTTTCATGCTATGTAGGCTAGCAGATTAATCAGAGACACCAGACAATTCACCATCTCCATCCTGTGTATCCTCATACATGTTAAAAATCCGTTTGGTAATGCATTATTACGATTCATTACCAAACGAATTTTTCATTACCAAATTGGTCCACATTTGGTATTGAAAAATACCAAATGGCAACCCTGACAGGGGAGGGGGGAGGAAGAAAGGGGTGAAGGGGCTGTGGTGTATACAGCTGTCTGGCACCACACGGCAATTTCAAATTACGGGTGGGAAAAAAAATTGGATTTTGGGGGGATTTTTTTCTTTTTTTGGCAAATTCTGAGTTCTGAAGGTCTAGGCCCACAATGTCCAGTAAGCTGGGTGTCCTGAAAATGGGCATCCGGATAGAATGGGGATTACTATATACTAAAGTTGAGGCTTAGCTGTGCGAAAAAATGTGAAACGCAAGCCCTATCGCTCAACGGTTTCAGGGTTAAAATGCGGAGAAGCTCTCACAATACTTATTTTACATCCTAAATCAACAATACTGAAGGAAAAATGTCTCATAAAATAAAACCCACAGATAATGGTAATGTCGAAATCACATTTTTTTTTTTTTTTTTTTTTTTTTTTTTTTTTTTACGTGTCCGACTCTGGGCAAAGGCTTCAGGGCCTATTTCTTGGGGGCAGTGACCTATCCCAAGGCCCAGTAGTCCTCCTTCACCTCCACATGTCATCACTTCGGCGCTAACACCCACCATCCATATTGAATACATACTAGGGCTGTCTCATACAGGACTGGTGTACTGGTATTAGCGGGGGTATTTTTACGACATGTTGGCGGGTCATCTGGTAGATCAAGAAAGTCTGCTTTTAGGAAATTCAAATCCTTAACCCCTAAAACGCGGCTGTGTACGCGCGATCCCCCCCCTGTGGCGGGGTTGTGGCGGGGTTGTAGCGGGGTCTGAGTACCTGTGGAAAAATATTTGCCAAAAATCATGGATTAACCCCAGAGCATTAAAATTTTTATGGCATATATTACTTACATTCAGCTATCTCCTGAGCCACATGTTGAGCCTTCGTTGACTACCAAAGGACTTGTGAAGACTTGCAAAGTTGGGTAACAAAGTCTTCACTCTCACACCTCCAGAAACCCGGTTTTCTTTCTACCACAGCCTCAATCTGTCACAGTACACTTTATACAACAACGTAAAGGTAGTTAGGAATCCGTATTTGTACAATAAGCACTGAAAATAAGGCTAAAATCAACGGAGTGTACGGCCGACATGCACTGTGGCGGCGGTTTTCCCATCACTCAACAAACATTTCCATTTTCACAGCTAAAAACATGTTTACTACATTATTTTCAATCATATTACTTCCCAA
The DNA here is from genome assembly GCF_032717465.1 of Coenobita brevimanus. Lineage (NCBI taxonomy): Eukaryota > Metazoa > Arthropoda > Malacostraca > Decapoda > Coenobitidae > Coenobita > Coenobita brevimanus. The sequence goes on from NC_137015.1 coordinate 31,987,371, forward strand.
AAGATCACCACGGCGCGCTTTTTATTCTGCCTTACGTCCGCCACTTTATTCTCGTTCCTGTCGGCCGCTTGCACTGACTGGGAAGAGCTAGAACTCGCCATAATCTCACTTTGAAAGCCTACAGTAAACTGACACTAAACAGAGGCAAAAGCTAGTGTTACAACTGGGGAAACAAGCGTTTCCTAGTAGCATAAACTGCTTGTGAGAGGAGATCGCAGATTTACAGTTCTGAGCGCTCAGAGCGCTGCCATGTATCACAGCCAGGCTGGCCGGGCCGTGGTAGGGGGGGTACGGGGGGAAAACGCGATATTTGGCAACAACTGAGGTCAGTAGTACAAAGGTAAAGTATGCTAGTTGTAGCTAGAGGATGGTGGTACTGATAGACAATACCAGCTGGAGCCTGCTTACCCGCGGTTATTCAAAATTTACTAAAATCGCAAACGCGACGACCCGCCGTCCTGCCCTTATGGCCGAGCATCGCAAACGCGACGATCCGCGTTTTAGGGGTTAAACTGTTCCCTGCCCCAGTCGGGATTCGATCCTGGATCCGTTAGGACTGCAGGCCGCCTCTCTACTGATTCAGCCACTGTCTCCCCCATAAATCAGAAAAATAAACATCTAAACATATATTATTGTCCACATTTAGTTCTCTATGCGGGATGATATTTACGCAGGAAAAACAGTAAGCACTAGCCGCTAAGCATGATGGATCATTAATACAATACTACAGCCTGCCTGTGCAAGCAGATTATTGCTCTTTATTTACCAAATATTCCAGCAAGGCAGATAACCCGGCAACTTAACATCAAGAAAAGGACAGTTAATGGTTGGATAAACGATACAGAGAGGGGTAGAACGTAGAAAATTTGCCAAATGGAGCCCCTTGTGACACAACACTAGACTGAGACAGACAAATTATTGCATGTGTCCTAGAACAACCCCTAACCACCCGTGTTACTAAAGCATCAAAAAATAAATTAATCTGCTGGTATTAAGTTAGTGAAACCAGTGCATTTGGGGGGAAAATAGGGCATTTTTATTTAAACAATGTAAATCCATCTATCTATCTATCTATTGTCAGACGCTATAATTCCATAAGGGGTGGCCATTTGACTTTGAGTTATTTGTTTTATGGGGAGGGGCACTAACCCTCCACCAACCCACTTGTTGACACATAGGGAGCACATATGGTTTGGTTATATGGTTACCACCCAGCGTTGTAAATGGTTTCTTGGCTTACAGGAAACCATTTGGCTTGTCACTCAATGTAAAGCCACCTGTAAAGGAAAGAAATGCAACAGGAAGTGCCAGGAAAGATGGGAGAACTAGGAAGAGAGGAGGGCAGGCACAGGAAAAGAATGATAAAGGCTAAGGAAGAAGTAAGCAGCACTACATCAAGTGAGTGGATGATGGTCGCCACCACCTATCGCTAAAATCCATCATGTAATAATATATGCTGGGCAACTTCATGAAGGAACTAAAGAGGGAGTGGATGACAGTCAAAGGCAAGAGTGCAACAACGAAGAGAACTAAAGGCAAAAAGGATTGTATAAAGAAGGGGGGGGGGGGGAATTGTGACAAAGGCCAACACATCCACGCATGACAATGACTGACTGGCGTAAGGGCTAGCATGCAGTGCTGCCAAAGAGAAACTTTAGAAATCCGCTAAACTGGTCTCAAAGGTGGTAAAAATCCACCAAACTGAGGCAAATTTAGGGAAAAAACATTAGAGAGGACTTTAAAAGAGTGCCAGATATACAGAAAATATTTAAATTTTTACCAGCTAGATTGCTTTTAATATACCTAAATTTAGCAGGATAATAACTACATTGGTAACACTGCTGGCATGAATCGTGACAACGAGTGGAAACATGCTAAATGTCACTTTTTATTTAACGACTGTTATTAACCTAAATAAAAATAAAAGCTAAACTTAACTAATATTTTCATAAGATTAGTTTTTTAACCCAAAATAATGTTTGCAAGGCAGGCAAAGACTGTTTCCATCTCCTAACTCCTAATCAAATGAACGTACCAGACCCAGGGAATTTTGTCCAAAACCTAAAGAAAGCGAGACATCACTCGTTTGGGCAATCGTACAAAAAGATAACAAGATGATAAATATGGTATGGAGAAAGGGTGGGAGTGAGGGAGAGGGAGGGGAAGTGAAAATATTGCTTAACTGCCTCATATATGACTTCCATTTGCCTGCTTTTGGTTAAGTAAACACTGTTCCAAACTGAGAAGGGAATAGAAGGAAGGAGTGGGAGAGAGGTAGCAGTGACATAAGAAGAGAGGAGGACGGAGAACCAAAAATAAACTTTCCCTGCTTGATGACCTATTATTGCCTGACTGTGGTTAAGTAAACACTGGCCCCAGTTGGAGGGAATGAGAGAGTGGAAGGGGAGATATGGATGAAGGGTGGATGGGCAGGTGGAAAGGAGGACAGGAAGAATGGAGGAGAAAATGGTGTTGTGAGGGTGTAAAGAGGGAAGGAAGGGAGGAGAAAAGCAAGAAAGAAGGAAGGAGGGTGTAGCAAGACAAAAGCTGGGAGAGAAGGAGGACAGGATGATGCATAGAGTAAGCAGGGAGGGAGGGCAGGGAAAGGGAGTGTGGGTCCTTACTACAGTACCCTCGCGTCCAACACGGTAATATTGTCATGCATGGGTCACGTGTTGGACCAAAAACGTGCTGGACTAACAATAGAGCTTATGGGGAAAAATGAATTATGTCAGCAACCCTAGGAAAAGTCACCCTAAATACCTACCATATACCTATACATATATTGGTACTATTGTAATTATAATAAATGGTACTGTGCTATGAATGATATCTAACCTTTTAGGATAGTGTTGGTGGGCTTGTTGGGAATGGAAGGTGGTATCCAAGGCTGTAGGTAGTCCTACTGGGTCCCAGGAGGATGGCTGCTGGCGTCACTAGCGGGTAATGGCTGTTGCTCCTCCTCAACCTCCCTCATAAATCCTTCGAAATCACACTCAGAATCACTATCTTCATCCACAGCCATGGAAGGTCCTGTTTCTGCCTGTCCTAGCACTCAGTAATCCTCGGCAAAGGGCATGCTTCTCACACTGTTGCCAGAGCCCCATCTCGTGACTGTGGAAAGTGATCGCTGTCGCTGACTTGGTAGAGAATAAGGAGAAGCAACTTTGTTTATAAACTGGTACACACGCCGATGAGAAGGGTTTCAAAACGATTGATATTAATTCTAAAATATTAATATGTATTCAGTGTCAGGCTAAATGTTCAATGCTGTAGTACAATACATTCTCTGTCGAGTCGCCTGGGTTTTGGTCACACTGTTTTGCCTGTCATATCCTCGGCAGGAATCCACCCAGATGAATTCCAAATGCCCGTGGTATCGTCGGCAATTTTACCACGTTACCGTTCCGATTTACCATCGCATCCTCGGCAAACCTGGTATGAAGTGCCGTGGGATAGCCTTTGGCTGCCAGGATCTTTTTATTATGGTCCTCATGTTGGCTTCATTCATGTCGTAGGCCTTGGCAATGTCAACTTTCCTCTCCCCTTTCTTCTTCCTCTCGATGCTTTCTAGCTTGGTGGCCTGAGGGAGGTGCCGACGCTTCTTGGGGTTCTCAGAAGGCCTCCTAGGCATTGTGAGCAGGGTAAATTGCAGTAACAAGGGCAGAAAATGCAGCAAGAAAAAAACACCTTCCAATGCGAATTATGCGACTGAGTGGCGCTGTGGCGGGAGAAATTTAAACAAAACATCACGTGACAACAGAAGCGTTTTTATTTGGGCGGCATCACGATCACGTCACGATAGCGGGCGGGGAAGGCTACTTGATCAGAAGTTTTCATTGGCTATCATCATCATGGGAATGTCCAGTATGACCGTGCTGGACCGGGGGTGATCGTGCTAGAGGTGAACTCTGCAGATTTCGCCCACTTCTCGGAGCTCTGTGCGTGTTATGCTAACACACTCGTGTTGCAGTAATTAAATCATATTAAATAATACTAATTATTTGCTCTCCGTGCTGGACGTGAATCATGCTGGACTAACGCGTGTTGGACGCGAGGGTACTGTATATATATATATATATACACACACACACACACACACATATATATATATATATATATATATATATATATATACATCCATCCATCATCCAATCCTACGTTGCCCCATGAGGAGAGTGGGAGCCCGTGGCTAAGCAGGTTGGTCCTGAATATTTAAGATGAGAGTGACCAGCCTCACTCATCCCTGAGTGGCATTACGTGGACAATAAACCCCAACCACCATCCATCCATCCATCATCCAATCCTACACTGCCCCATGAGAAGCATAGGAGCCCGGGGCTAGGCAGTTGGTCCCGACATTTAAGATGAGAGTGACCTGCATCACTCATCCCTGAGTGGCACTGCATGAGCAATCAACTCCAACAATCCCTTGGATATAAACCTTCACCGGCTCAATCCGATTGGAGCACAATAATTACCCACTAGAACACCAGGTGCCAAAATTTGGTTATATGGTTACCACCCAACATAGTAAATGGTTTCCTGGTGTACAGGAAACCATTTGGCTTGTCACTCAGTGTAGAGTTACCCACAGGAAGAAGGAAGAGGAAAGAATGAAGAAAAGAAAGACAGAAGAGGGAGTGTAAAGTCACCCGTAGGCAGAAGGACAAGGAAAAAATGAAGAAAAGAAAGACAGAAGAGGACAGAAGGAAAGAACGGTGGAGGAGAAGAAAGGGGAGACACCCGACAGCAGCACTACATTGAGTGAGTGGATGGTGAGTGCCCCCACCTACCACAATCCCCAACCATCCCTTGGATATAAACCTTCACCAGCTCAATCCGACTGGAGTGCTGTAATTACCCACAAAACTATCAGGCGCCAAAATTTGGTTACGTGGTTACCACCCAGCATAGTAAATTGTTTCCTTGTGTACAATAAATCATTTGGCTTGTCACTCAGTGTAGAGTCACCCACAGGCAGAAGTAAGAGGGAAGAATGAAAGAAAGAAAGACAGAAGAGGATGGAAGGATAGAAGGATGGAGGAGAGGAAAGGGCAGACACTCCAGAGCTGAACTACATTGAGTGTGTGTGTGTGTGTGTGTGTGTGTGTGTGTGTATTTACCTATTTGTATTTACCTATTTGTAGTATACAGGAATTGAGCAATGCTCGTGTTGTCCTGTCTCCATATCCACATTTATCAAGTCTACCTTTACACACATGAATGTTTTTCTCATGCACCACCTCTTTGTCTAAGTCGTTCCAGATATTTAAGTATTTACCTAATATACCTAATTGTGATATACACGGAATGTACTATGCTCGTGGGTTTCCGTCGCTGTTTCTCAATAAGTCGAATTTAACTTTAAACTCGTTTAAGTTTTTAGACTGGACGATCTCTTTGTCCAGGCTATTCCATAAGTCTATACTTCTGTAAGGAAAGCTATATTTCTTGATATCCTTCAAGCAGCTTGACTTTTTCAATTTCATTCCATGTCCTCTTGTTGCTCTCTTATCCCATACAAACAGATCTTCTTTGTCAATTTTATCTACTCCCACCATGGTCCTGAACACCGCAATCATGTCTCCCCTCTTTCTCCTTTCCTCTAACGAAGGCAAATCCAGTTTTTCCAGCCTCTCTCTGTATGACAGGTCTGTCAGACTGGGGACCATCTTGGTTGCTGTTCTTTGTATTCTCTCAATCTTGTTTATATCTTTCTTTTTGTGTGGGGACCACACTACCGCTGCATATTCTAACCTTGGGCGGATCATGGTCACTATTAATTTTTTCATCATCTCCTCATCCATATAATGAAATGCTACTCTTATGTTAGTCAAGAGTTTATAAGTCTCTCCAACTATCTTGTTAATTTGCTTTTCTGGTGACAAACTATCTTGGACCAGCACTCCCAAATCTTTCTGTTCTCTCATTTTTGTGATTAATTCATTACCCAACAAATAATTCAGTGATGGTCTCCTGGTACTTTTACCCATTTCCAATATTTTACATTTCTTTACATTAAATTTCATTTCCCACGTCCGGCTCCAATTGTGTATCCTATCCAAATCCTCCTGCAGTATTTTACAATCCTCCTCAACCTCTATCTTCCTCAAGATCTTTACATCATCAGCAAACAGACTTGCATAACTGTTCACTCCATCTACCATATCATTTACATAAATCAGAAACATTACTGGCGCCAACACCGAGCCTTGAGGGACTCCACTTGTTTCTTCCCTCCATCCAGACATCTTTTCCTTTATTACTGTCCTCATTTGTCTGTCTCTCAAAAAGTCTCTCATCCATTCCAGAAGTTTCCCCTTTAGTCCTCCTATATATTCTAGTTTCCACATTAGTCTCTTATGAGGTACCTTGTCAAAGGCCTTCTCTAAGTCTAAGTACACACAATCCACCCAACCATCTCTCTCCTGTACCACATCAATCGCTCTTGAGTAAAAGCTCAACAAGTTAGAAACACATGACCTTCCACTTCTGAATCCAAACTGACATTCAGCCAAAATATTCATCTCTTCCAGATATTTTATCCATCTGTCTTTCAGGATTCTCTCACACAATTTTGCGACCATGCTGGTTAGAGACACTGGTCTATAATTCAGGGGTTCTTCCCTGTTTCCTCCCTTGTAAATTGGTACCACATTTGCCCTCTTCCATTCTTTTGGCACTTTCCCCTCTTCCAGTGAGCATACAATTAAGCTGTGAATTTTATCTGCCAGTTGTTCTCTGCATTCCTTCAGTACCCAATTAGAAATTCCATCAGGTCCTGGGGCTTTCCTTACATCTTGAGTTTCCAGTAATTTATACACTTCCTGTACCTCCACTTTTATATCTTTCATCACCGGAACATTTCTAATCACTCCCTCCCCTTCCACAAGCTCCTTTTCTTTAGTGAAAACTGACTGGAAACGTTTGTTCATTATTTATGCTTGCTTTGCCACATCCTTAAACACCTCTCCTTCTACTTTCAGCTTGGTGTGTGTGTGTGTGTGTGTGTGTGTGTGTGTGTGTGTTCTTACCTAATTGTATCTTTACAGGAATGAGTCAAGCTCGTACTGTCCCGTGTCTTAAACCATATTTATCGTACATATCCTTAAATTTGTGAATTGTTTTGGCACACACTATTTCATTCGGTAGTGCATTCCATTGATCAATTGCTCTGTTTGGGAAACTGAATTTCCTTACGTCTTTATCACCTCTCTTCTTATGCAGTTTTTTGCAGTGTCCTCTTGATGATGCTTCTCCATATGTTAAGTAATCATTTATGTCTATTTTCTCCTTCCCTGATATGCACTTATATAGCATTATCATGTCACCTCTTTTCCTTCTCTCCTGTAGTGTTGGTAGATTCAGTTTATTTAGTCTTTCTTCGTAGCTTAGGTCCCTTAAGCTTGGTATCCATCTTGTAGCGGCCCTTTGAACTTTTTCAATCTTGTCTATATGCGTGTGTGTGTGTGTGTGTGTGTGTGTGTGTGTGTGTGTATTTATTTATTTATTTGTTTATTTAGACAACAGAATAAAGGAAGGAAAAACAAATGAATAAAAAAAATAATCCATACACCAGATTACAGATGTCCTTCTTTTATTAAAAATCTGTAACAGTTGGACTTCAACTGCTGTAGGTTGAAGTCTGGTGGGAAACAACTCTGGAGAAGCAGGTTCAAAGGAGATGCAGTTAGGGAAATAAAAGATATCTGATAGGCAGAAGTTCTGCAATATGGTAGTGTGACAGTCTAGTCACCTAATTTTCTGTTGATCCAAACCTAGTCTTGACTAAGCTCAAATACTACACTTGCTCACCAGTAAATGTCATTTGGAGAAGGTGCTGGCCCAACAAACCAGTTGTATGGCTTCAGCTGGGAAGAGACAGAGGATGAAGGGATGCTCCGATTGCAGGAAACTCCATGTTTGCACTTTGCTCCACGTTGATGGTCGTGCATTACCTGACTGGCCCCTTCTGGTGTGGCTAAGATGATGAAGGCCACACCAGTTGGCTTCTGGAGGGCCTTGACACGCAAACTCTCCACTGAGGCACACAAACGAGCTTCCTCGACAGCGTAAAACTCAATGGCATCAATCTGGTTAGAGAAAGATTTGAATTAACACCAACATGATTGCAGACTATATAGTAGTCTCTAAAATACAGTAGTTCAATAACCTCTTACTGATCAAAATATAATTTAAGGTTTTTTCTGGTCTGTTTCATGATGGTCGGGATGGAAAGTACACTGCTCAATCACTCACAGAGTGTAAAAATGGAATAGGATTAGCAGGCCACCTCTGAACTTCCTGGACACCTTCAGAGAGATCTGAAACTGAAAGAGCCTAGCCTTCCGTGGTCCCAGCTCTCAACCTTCAATCTTTGCTGGAATCAGGAGTCAAAAGGATGTTTTCAACCTGACAGGCAAATTAGTGGCCAGGAGCGAGTAAATAAATTGGCCCAGCCAAGAGCTGCTGCAAGTCATCTGTCATTCACAAGGATGATCTGATGGCCTTTATCAACTATACAGGCAGACTGTCTTTTTTTTTTTTAACAACTCAAGAACACTCACCAGGGCTATCAATGATTTAAGTTTTGACAACTACTGCTGAGAGGGCAAGTTATGGGTGCTAGACTGAGGTTCAGAACTCACGAGTTGATATCTTCCTCTTTGTACAGTACATCTGTACTATATTGACTCTTTTCCAGTCTACTATCAAGTCTCCTCTGTCCAATGAGCATCTAATAATGCTATGGTTTGGTTGTATCAAATGTCACATTTTCAGGCACCACATTCCTTTTGTGCACCACCAAAAATCATGATTACTACTGCTTGCCACTCATCATTCCCATTCATCAGTCTTTCAAAACATGCTTTCCATCTGCTACTCACTTCATATTCAATTGCTTGCATTCTTTTAATCTTATCCCCCTTTCCCATCTTTATTTCTGCATTTGTGATAGGAAGCATTAGGAGGAACACACTGAGGTGGTTTGACCATGTGGAGAGGATGGAGGGTGAGAGACTGATGAGGAGAGTATATGTGAGTGAAGCGGAGGGGAGGAGAGGGATGGGGAGGCCGAGGATGAGGTGGAGGAATGGAGTGGAGAGGTATATGAGAGAGGGGGGTGTGAGTTGGGAGCAGGGCAGTGAAATGGCGGGGAACAGAGTGACGTGGAGGCGATTTGTTTGTGGCCACCATGTACGGGATTAAGGTGTCTGGCAGTAGATAGATTTCTACATTTCTGCACTTCTTTTCAAAATACAGTAATTTTCTAAGTTTATGATTACAGTACTGTCTATCTATCTATCTATTGCCAGATGCCTCAATCCCGTTCGGGATGGCCACAAACAAATCACCTCCACGTCGTCCTGTCTCCTGCCATTTCACTGCCCTGGTCCCAATTCACGCCCCCCTCTCTCATATACCTCTCCACCCCATCCCTCCACCTCATCCTCGGCCTCCCCCTCCCTCTCCCCCCCTCCATCTCACTCACATACACTCTCTTCATCAGTCTTTCACCCTCCATCCTCTCCACATGGCCAAACCTCCTAAGTGCATTCCTCTTAACGCTTCCTATCACATCCACATCCACACCACAACGCTCCTTTATATCCTCATTTGTCAACCTGTCTCTCCATGTGACTCCACAGGCTCTTCTTAAATAACTCATTTCCACTGCTCTCACTCTTGACTTGTGTCCCTCCAACAACATCCAAGCTTCACTTCCATATGTCAGAGTTGGTATCACAATACTGTCATGTAGTAACTTTTTCACTTCCATGGAAGTGATGATTACTGTACTGTACTTTATTAACTTTTCTTCCAAGATGATCATTCACAACTTTCTCTTCTACTGACTGTTCTTTTCACATATTCCTTACTTTTAATTTAATTCAAGTGGCATACTTCAGAAACAGATCATGCAAATACCTGTATACTATACATTTTAAAAGGCAGTGTTCTATGCCTCCATGGATCACATTTTTCCACCAGATGAATGTTTTCAAAGTTGTACAGCTCCTGCAACATCATAATCCAGTCCCCTCATGAAGGTCCCTTTTCAAAACCTTAAGCCTTGTTTTCCTTGGTTTCCCTGTAGTTTCTTTCAATTGTTCATTCATTTTTGAAGGCTCCAACTTGCTTTCATGTGTCGGCCTTGGTCACCTAATGGTGGCTCTCCATGCTGCTTGATCTCCAGCAGCTTCCCTATTCAGTCCCTAAACCCTGAGGTCACACTTAATGACCTTGTCCTTGGTCTTTTTCGGTCTACCTCTCACAATCCGCACCCAATTATAATCCTCCATCCTCTACACATGCCCATACCATCTCAATCTATGTCTCCTCATCACAACACCATCACCATAACACTTTCGTGCCATCCTACCTCTCAACCTAGCCCCCCCAGGCCTCGCACTCAAGGATGCATTGCACATCCACCTAATAACTGTCATTTCTGTACATACGATCTTGCAAATATCCTCTTCCTTTACTGCCCAAGTCTCAATACCATACAGCATTACACTCCTAACACATGCTGCATACAAAGATCCCCTAAAATGGAGGGAGACCCCTTTCAATGTCAGGAGAAGCAACAGCTCCCTGAACATCTTCAGACCACTCCTAACTCTAGCCACAGGGCTGGCTCCAGCCCTGTCTCCAGCACATAACATGTCTCCCAAACAACAAAACTCTGCCACACACTCACGAGACTCACCAGCAAGTTCAATCCTTTCACACTTGACAATCTCCATCTATTCTCCCCAACACACCACATAAATGAAATCAGCATTATCTTGCAATCTACCTCTATTACTACTACATCTCTTAAGCAGCCACTTATCACAGACGCTGCACAAGATGGAATTGCTACTCACACCCTCATGGCAAATTGCACATGGCCACTCTCCCTCTTCTTTGACAGTATCGCCACCAGCCCTAGATACCATCACTTTTGTTTTATCTGCATTTACACTTAAGCCCTTCTGCCCCATACCATCTCTCCACTTCCTAAATCATTCCTCTGCCTCCCCTTCATTCTCTGCAATCAACACCAAATCATCAGCATACAAGATCTCCCAAGGAAGTCCATTTCTGAAGTCATGTGAGAGGGCTTCGAGTAACATGATAAACAATAAGGGGCTCAAAACTGACCTTTGGTTCACACCAACATTCATAGAAAACTCATCAATCAAATTTTTATTCACCCTTACCTGCGTGCGAGCACCCACATCCATGGCCATAACAACCCTAACCAGCCACTCCTCGATCCCAAGCTCTCTCTCTGCCCACTTCACCACATCTCTATGGACTCTGTCAATGGCCATCTCCATCATCATCATCATCCGAACCTCCTTTCCCACCCAAGGGCAGGGTGAGGAGTAGCAATGTCCTGACAGCCCAAACCTGCCCGATCCAATGGGCCATGGTTCCATTCACTCATCATTCAAGCCCCCGGATTCCTGGTTCTGTTGGATACGCCAAAAACATTCACCACATTCAGTAGCTTCACACAACGTATCCGATTGAGTCAATCCAGACGCTGCCATGTTAAAAAGAGGTACCAAATATCCTTCATCATGCACTCCTCCTCACAAAATTCATCCAGCCAGCTCGATCTCCTGTCAGTTCCCTAGCCTCACCGACTTCCAAACCTTTCTTCCTTACACACTCATCCACCGTATCTCTCCACCTTCTCCTTGGCCTACCTTGCCTCCTCCCTCCTTCAAATTTGCTCAGATATACCTTTTTCACCACTCTATTGCTATCCATTCTCTCCATGTGACCATACCATCTCAGTACACTCTCTTCAATTCTGGTGTCCGCCGACTTCCTCACTCCGCATCTTTCACGAATCACATTATTTTGTATCCTATCCACCCTCTGTACTCCACATACATTCCTCAGCAGTCCTATCTCCACTGCTCTTACTCTTGACTTTTCATTTTCATGCCACACCATAGTCTCACATCTATATGTGAGACTATGGTGTGGCAACACTATTTCATGTAAGCCTTGTGCAGTTGCAACATTCAAGCCTCTGTTTCTTATCAAGGCCTTCATTGCACCAGCTACTTTTCTTCCTTGTGTCACTCTACTTTCAACTTCTTTTGCACATTTTTCTCTCTTTTCTATCATATACCAAGGTATATGAACTCTCTTACCAATTCCAGTCTCTCTCCATTCACTGTTACACTGAACTGGGAGTCACCCTCTCTCTCAATAACAATCATTTTACTCTTTTCTACATTTACTCTAAAGGACCGACGCTTACAGACATCAGCAAAACTCTGCACTAGCCTACCAAGTTCTTGTCCGGTACTTGCAAGCAGTACTGCATCATCAGCACACAACAAATTTGAGATATTCCATCCATCACCATTCATTACCAACAGGATCCCTCTCTCCATTACTTGTGTTTTTACTTCTCTCATCACCCCATCCATATATATATATTGAACAACCACGGGGACATCACACAACCTTGTCGCATGCCCACACTGATCATGAACCATTCACTTAGAAGCCCATTAACCCTTACACATGCTTCACCACCATCATAAAAACTCTTGACAGCACCTAGCAGCTTACCCTCTACACCGGACATGCGCAAAACTTTCCACAAGCTTTCTCTGTCCACTTTGTCATATGTTTTCTCCAGATCCATGAATGCCATAAACACCTTATGGTCCTTCTCACAAGCCTTCTATACTATCTGTCTCACTGCAAATATTTGGTCCACACATCCTCTGCCACTTCAAGAGCCACCCTGTTCATCACTCACTAGGACTTCTGATATCTCTCTTACTTTCTCTAAAATAATTCTTCCATATACCTTCCCTATCACACTCAGTAAGCTTATGCCACAATAATTCTTGCACTCACTTCACTCACCTTTACTTTTGTACAGGGGTACAATCACAGCCTTTTTCCACTCTGCAGGCACAGTTTTACTCGTCCATGCCTTCTTACATATCTCCAACAAGCACTTCATTCCATTCTCTCCATTACACTTAAGCATCTCTTCATACACCTCATCAACCCCAACTGCTTTCCCATTTTTCAGCCGCTTCACAGCACTCTTCACCTGTGCAAGAGTCACGTCTCCTGGCACCGCATTCCTTCTCTGCACACCCCCAAAACCAAATCATGTTTACAGCTGCTCTGCTCTCTCTATTCCCATTCATCAGGCTTTCAAAATATTCCTTCCATCTGGTCCTTACTTCATCTCCATGGGTTAATAATCTACCACCTGAACCCCTCACACCATCACATTTCTTTCCACTTTCACCTCTACATTTCCCACCCCTTCCAGAATAACTTTCTATTTTCAGAGTAGTTCGCATTCATTTTTCTTCCTAGATCCTTATTTACCTCCTTCTTCCACTTCACTAGTCTCTTTACGTGCTTCTGGTTCTCGGTGTACTCAGTTCTTATTTCAACTGAACCCCTATCCTATAACCACTTTAGCCACTTCTTCCTCTTTTCCTCCACCACTCTCTTTATCTCCTCATCCCACCATGCCATACCTTTCTTCTTTGTTGTTACTCTTGCCACACCACACACCGCTTTAGCATTCCTAACTAAGCAATCCCTATATGCATTCCACAGACTGTCCATATCCATTTCATTCCAATTCAGTAATTCTAACTCGTCCTCTACTTTGGTCCTGTATTCATCTGCCATTTCTTTCATCCTCAGCTTCTCAACTTTCAGTCGTTCTCCCAGACTGCTCCTCTCTCTCCTGATCCACCTCACTCCTCTCAGCTTGATCTTGCATACCACAATCATATGATCTGACAGACCTCCACATCGTCCTCTCACAGCCCTCATATCAGCAAACATTCCCATCACTGACCTCTCTACGAGCACGTAATCAATAGGCTTCTTTCAACATGAATAAAATAATGAAGAAATAAACGTAATGCATGGGCTTTAGAGTGTTGCTGTCTGCTGCGAGATGTCTCTTTCCACTCTGTTCTCTTCTCATCTCTCCTTCCTTATTTCCTCTCCTTCCTCTTTCATCCCCTCTCATTTCCCCATTTCTGTTTCCTTCCTTAACTCCCTCCTCCCTCTACTGTCCCCCCTTTCCTCCTCATTCTTTTTCCTTCCCATCCATTCCTCAATAATCCATAGTTCCTCATCTATTACTCATTCCCATCTCCATTCCTCTCTTCTTTCCTCCTCCCTCTATTCCCTTCTTTTCCTAGCTTCCTATATCCATTTATCCTCCTCTTCCCTCCCACCCATCACAAGCTTCCTTCCCCCCTCCTTTCTTTTCTCTCCTCCCTTCCCTTCTTCCTTCCCATTACTTTAACAAACTCCCCCTACTCCATTCCTCTTTCCTCTCCCAATTTTTTGTTTCTCTGTCATCTCCTTTTCCTTCAATTTCTTTCATTTTTCCCCATTTCACTCACTCCTATCATCCTTCTTTCTTCCATTCATCACTGTCCAGTTTTGTCCATCCTGCATTCCTTGTCCCTCATATTTCACATGATCTCCCCACCTTCTAACTCACTCCCTTTTCCCCCATTTCTTTCTCATCTTCCATCCCGTCACTTTCTTCTCTTTCCCTCCATTTCTTCCTTGTCTCCTCTCTGCATTTCTCTCTTGTCTCTTCCTCCCTCCATTCCCTTCTTGTCTTCCCTTCTCCTCTCCCTCTCTTTTTCCTCTCCCTCCATTCTCCTTTCTTTTTTCACTCCGTTTCATTGTAATTTTTTCTTCTCTCACCCCTCTACCATCTTCCCCTTGCTCCCTTCCTTTTTCTTCCATTCTTCCCATTTTTTTTTACAGGCAATAATCTGCAGTAAAGTTACAGGAGGAAGTAGTTCATGCAAGGAGAGCAAAAGGGTTGCAAGTGGATGGAAAAAAGGCAGAATATAAGAGGGAAGTGGAGGAGCAATTGGGGAAATACAGACTGGAGCAGATGAGAGGCATGGAAGGTGTGTGCAAGATATTCACAGAAAAAATCAGAGTAGCATGTGAAGTGGTGTGTGGGTTGAAGAGAAGACAAAAGAGAGTGCAGGGAACAGCATGGTGGAATGAAGAGGTGAGAGAGACTGTGGCACAAAAGAAAAAAGCATATAGTGAGTGGATGAGAAACAGGGGCATGGAAGAAGTTGAGAGACGGAAGAAAAAGTTATATGTAGAGAGGAAGAGAGAGGCGAAAAGATTAGTAAGAGAGAGTAAGAAGAGAGTGGATGAGGAATTTGCAAGGAATTTGAGTGTAAAGTGGAGGGAATGTACGAAAATGTTCTGGAAAGAGGTGAAGAGAGTTAGACAACGTGGCAATGAAGTTAGTTGGAGAGTGAAAGATAAAAGTGGTAAATTACTAGTAGGGAAAAGTGCTCGTGGGCCCTTTGGGCCCCACGCACTTGCTCCTGCGGAGGGCTCTCGCCTTTATGTGCTGTTCTAGTGTAACGCTATCACTTGGATTTTTTGCAGCTAACCAACTGATTGTGTTATTTGCAGCTTCGGGAATGGAACCCAAGTTGTCCGAACGCAAGTCCGAATTACACACAGAGACACCTGGCTACTGCCACAGTTTATTTTAGTTCTACTTCTGGGCAAAAAAGTCTACGGAGATCCTATGCCGGGCTCCGGGAACAGAGTTTTTGGTCAAAATATGATCGTTCATTAAATATAGTAAATGTTTTTCAATCGTGATGGGACCAAGTTTTTTCACATCAGTGATTTTTTTTCGATTTTTGTGCCAATTTTGGTGCGATTTCAGTCTGTAGTTTCGGCTGCCCAAAATACACACACACACACACACACACACACACACACATGGCTAGTTCTATAGTATATCAGAAGGGAGAAAAAGTAAGTAGATGGAGAGAACACTTTAAAGAATTGCTGAACATAGAGAATGAAAGTAATGCAAGTGTAAGTGGCTGGGGAATGGCTGGGAGATGAAGGGATGTGAGAAGAGAGGAGGAAATCAGCAGGATGGAAGTTGTAGAAGCAATGAAGAAAGTCAAAGGGGGAAAGCTCCAGGAACTGATTGAGTGTGTGGTGAAATGCTGAAGTATGGAGGAGAGATAGTAGTAGAATGGAAGATGTGCAGATTGGCCTAGGAGGAAGGTAGAATCTCAGAGGAGAGGAAATCAGGTACAATTATTCCCCTGTACAAAGGAAAAGTGGAAAAAGAAGTATGTGGTAATCATAGGGGCACTGTCTTGTTAGTGTAATAGGAAAAATATATGGTAGGCTACCTATTGACAGAGTTTGGGAAATACCAGAGGAATTAGTTGGAGAAGAACAGGGAGGTTTTAGGAAGGGAAGAGGTTGTGCAGATCAGATATTCATTCTTAGATCTTTAGTGGAAAAGTTTCTAGAGAAGGGAAAGAAGTTGTATGCAGCCTTCATGGATTAAGAGAAACTATATGACAGGGTGGATAGACAAGGATTGTGGAAAGTATTATGAATATATGGAGTAGATGAGAAGTTGTTGAATGCTGTGAAGAGTATGTATGAGGGTGCTAAGGCTGCAGTGCGTGCAGATAGAGAACTGAGTGAAATCTTCGATTTGAAGGTTGGATTGAAACGGGGATTTGTCATGTCTCCATGGTTGTTCAATCTATATAAGGATGGGGTCATAAAAGAAATACAAGGTAGGGCAGTGGATGTTGGAGTGGCCCTAGTGAGAGAGGGCAGTGTTTGGAAACTCGCTGTACTGTTGTTTGCAGATGATACTGTGTTGTTATGTGACGACAAAGGGGAGTTGCAAGGCTTGGTGGATGAGTTTGGGAAAGTAAGAAACAGAATCTAAAGGTGAATGTAGGGAAGAGTAAAGTTATGGTCTTCGAGAAAAGTAAAGTCAGTGAATGTACAGTGAGGTTGGATGAGGAGGAAATGGATAATGTGAGTGAGTTTAAGTACTTGGGTAGTACAATGAGGAAGGATGGAAGTTTTGAGAGTGAAGTGCTTGAATGGGTACAACAAGGAAAGAAGGGTGCTGGTTCCTTGAAAGCAGTGTCAAGAAACAGGGAAGTGAGCATGGAAGTGAAAAAGTTACATGACAGTATCGTGATACCAACTCTAACGTTCGGAAATTAAGCTTGGGCTTTTTTGGAGGGACAGAAGTCAAGAGTGAGAGCAGTGGAAATGAGTTATTTGAGAGGAGCATTTGGAGTCACACGGAGAGACAGACTGACAAATGAGGATGTGAAAGAGCATTGTGGTGTGGATGTAAATGTGATAGGACGTGTTTGGAGAAACACACTAAGGTGGTTTGGCCATGTGGAGAGGATGGAGAGTGACAGACTGATGAGAAGAGTGTATGTGAGTGAGGTGGAGGGGTGGAGAGGGAGGGGGAGGCCAAGGATGAGATGGAGGAATGGAGTGGAGAGATCTATGAGATGGGGGGGGGGGGAGCCAGGAGCAGGGCAGTGAAATGGCATTGGACAGGAGACATGGAGGTGATTTGTTTGTGGCCACCCCTTATGGGATTAAGGCATCTGACAATAGAAAGATAGACAGACAGAAAGTTTATTGTATGAAAGAGTAACAAAACTGTTTGGGTACATTAGTGATAAGGAATAAAATGTGTGTTGGCAGTGCGGATGAGTGTGAATACGATGGAAGCATGTGGAACTGACGGTCTCTCAGCTGCCACCGCTGTTGCCATAACAACAACAACATGCGCCGGTACCACCACTACCGTGAAGCATGAGAGGCCCTTGAGGGGTGACAAGGCAGACCAGGAGTACAACACATTTTTTATTCAGTAAGAATCGTAAGTTCAAAACTGTGCGTTTTATATACACACCTATTATCAAACGAGTATCATATGTACAGTATACAACGTATGGTTGAAAAGTCCACATATGCTTTGACATAATATATGCATTGATGTAAGGTATAAATGTACGATGAACAATCAGAAACTCCAGTTACATCACCTACAAAATCGACTTACGTCACATCTCATGAATGGAACTCTGATGTAACCCAGGACCTTAATGTATATATGCAGTATTTATACAGGTATATATATGTTGGTGGTGGATGGGGGTGCCCATCATCCACTCACTCAATGTAGAGTGATGGCATATGACCTTTCCACTAAGTGACATGCCAAATGGTTTCCTGTACCCAGGAAATCATTTACTACACTGGGTGGTAACCATATAACCAGGATCTCTGGCAGAGTTAAGTGTCCCCCAATTCCCCTATCCAAAATCACTTAATCATGGAAGCCATTTCAGAGAGCCTCAGAGGGCCCAATACCTGCCCAGGGCACCAACCAAATGGGCAGATTTGCACGGCCATATGAAATGTGAGAGGTATGAATGAGGACAGCAAGAGGGTGGAAGTAGTGAATGTGTCCAAGAGTGCGAGATATGCTGTGATGGCACTGTGTGAAATGAAGATGAAAGGGTGCAAAGTGGACGAGTAGGAGGGTGTGAAATGTGTAAGATCGGGAATGAATGGGCAAGGAAGATGCAAAGAAGGAGTTGCTTTGTTGATGAATGAGGTGTGGCAGAGTGGAATGAGAGACTACAAATGTGTCAGCTCGAGGTGTATGTATGTCAAGTTCAAGTTTGATAAGGTGAAAGTGGCAGTGATTGTAGCGTATGCACCATGTGAGGACAAGCATGAGAGAGAAAGATAGATTTTGGGATATGCTGGATGAAGTAGTGGGAGAAATGCCCAAGAGCTACAGGGTGATCAAAATGGGGGATATGAATGGAAGAGTAGGCAATGGTCCTGAGGATGACATAATGGGTTGTCATGGAGTACCAGGAGAAAATGATAATGGGAAATGACTAAAGGATATGTGTCAGGAGAGGAAGTTGTGCGTTTGTAACTCGCATTTCAAACACAAAGATGCACGTAAATATAAGTGGCATAGAGGAAATAGGGATCGTGTTGAAAGAAGCCTGATTGACTACGTGCTCATAGAGAGGTCAATGATGGGAATGGTTGCTGATATGAGGGCCGTAAGTGGACGACGTGGAGGTCTGTTAGATGATACGATCATAGTATGCAAGATCAGGCTGAGAGGAGTGAGGTGGATTAGGAGAGAGAGCAGTCTGGGAGAAAGACTGAAAGTTGAGAAGCTGAGGATGAAAGAAATGGCAGATGATTACAGGACCAAAGTACAGGACGAGTTAGAATCAGTGAACTGAAATGAAATGGATCTGGACAGCCTGTGGAATGCATATAGGGATTGCTTAGTTGGGAATGCTAAAGTGGTGTGTGGTGTGGCAAGAGTAACAACAAAGAAGAAAGGTAAGGCGGTGGGATGAGGAGGTTGAGAAAGAGGTACAGGAAAAGAGGAAGAAGTGATTAAAGTGGTTACAGGATACGGGTTCTGTTGAAATAAGAACTGAGTACACCGAGAACCAGAAGCATGTAAAGAGACTAGTGAAGAGGAAAAACATGGAGGTAAATGATGATTCATTCATTCATTGCCAGACGCCATGTATCCCAAACGGGGTGGCCAGGGGCTTAGAGTTAATTGTTTTACAGGGAAGGGCACTAATCCTCCACCAACCCCACCTGACATGTAGGGAGAATGTTATGTCAACAGCATCTGGTGTTCCCAGGCGGTCACTCATCCAAGTACTAGAATGTGAACTACTCTGAAAATACGAAGTTATTCTGGAAAGAGGTTTGGCAATGTACAAGTGAAAGCGGAAAGAAATGTGATGGTGTGAAGGATGCAGGTGGTAGATTATTAACTCATGGAGATGAAGTAAGGATCAGATGGAAAGAATATTTTGAAAGCCTGATGAATGGGAATAGAGAGAGCAGAGCAGCTGTAAACATGATTGGTTTTGAGGGTGTGCAGAGAAGGAATGCAGTTCCAGGAGACGTGACACTCGCATAGGTGAAGAGTGCTGTGAAGCGGCTGAAAAATGGGAAGGCAACTGGGGTTGATGAGGTGTATGCACAGATGCTTAAGTAGTGCAGAGAGTGGAATGAAAGGGCTTGTTGGTGATATGTAAGAAGGTATGGACGAGTGAAACACTGCCTGCAGAGTGGAAAATAGCTGTGATTGTACCCCTGTACAAAAATAAAGGTGAGTGAAGTGAGTGCAAGAATTATCGTGGCATAAGCTTACTGAGTGTGATAGGGAAGGTACATGGATGAATTATTATAGAGAAAGTAAAAGAGATATCAGAAGTCCTAGTGAGTGATGAACAGGGTGGCTTTTGGAGTGGCAGAGGATGTGTGGACCAAATATTTGCAATGAGACAGACAACAGAGAAGGTTTGTGAGAAGGAGGTGTTTATGGCGTCCATGAATCTGGAAAAAGCATACGACAAAGTAAACTGAGAGGGATTGTGGAAGGTTTTGCGCATGTATGGTGTAGATGGTAAGCTGCTAGGTGCTGTCAAGAGTTTTTATGATGTTAGCGAAGCATGTGTAAGGGTTCATGGGCATCTAAGTGAATAGTTCACAATCGGTGTGGGTGTGCAACATGGTTGTGATGTCCCCATGGTGGTTCAATAAATATATGGATGGGATGACGAGAGAAGTAAAAACATGAGTAATGGAGAGAGGGATCCCGTTGGTAATGAAAGGTGATGGATGGAATATCTCAAATTTGTTGAATGCTGATGATGCAATACTGCTTGCAAGTACCGGACAAGAACTTGGTAGGCTAGTGCAGAGTTTTGCTGATGTCTGTAAGCGTCGGTCCTTGAGAGTAAATGTAGAAAAGAGTAAAGTGATGGTTATTGAGAGAGAGGGAGACTCCCAGTGCAGTGTAACAGTGAATGAAGAGAGACTGGAATTGGTAAGAGAGTTCAAGTACCTGGGTACAGTGATAGAAAAGAGAGGAAAATGTGCAAAAGAAGTTGAAAGTAGAGTGACACAGGGAAGAAAAGTAGCTGGTGCAATGAAGGCCTTGAGGAGAAACAAAGGCTTGAGTGTTGCAGCTGCACGAGGCTTACATGAAAGAGTGTTAGTGCCAACTTTAACATATAGATGTGAGACTATGGTGTGGCATGAAAATGAAAAGTCAAGAGTAAGAGCAGTGGAGATGGGATTGCTGAGGAATGTATGTGGAGTACAGAGGGTGGATAGGATACGAAATAATGTGATTCGTGAAAGATGCGGAGTGAGGAAGTCGGCGGACACCAGAATTGAAGAGAGTGTACTGAGATGGTATGGTCACGTGGAGAGAATGGATAACAACAGAGTGGTGAAAAAGGTATATCTGAGCAAATTTGAAGGAGGAAGGAGGCGAGGTAGGCCAAGGAGAAGGTGGAGAGATACGGTGGATGAGTGTGTAAGGAAGAGGTTTAGATGTCGGTGAGGCTAGGGAACTGACTGGAGATCGAGCTGGCTGGATGAATTTTGTGAGGAAGAGTGCATGATCAAGGATATTTAGTACCTCTTTTTAACATGGAAGCGTTCAGACTGACTCAATCGGATACGTTTATGTGAAGCTACAGAACATGGTGAATGTTTTTGGCGTATCCAACAGAGCCAGGATTCCGGGGGCTTGAATGATGAGTGAACGGAAGCATGGCCCATTGGATTGGGCAAATTTGGGCTATCTGGACATTGCTACTCCTCACCCTGCTCTTGGATGGGAAAGGAGGTCCAGATGATGATGATGATGATGATATATATAAACATATATTGAGAGAGAGAGAGAGAGAGAGAGAGAGAGAGAGAGAGAGAGAGACAGACAGACAGACAGACAGACAGAGAGAAAACAAAAAACTCAAAATGAAGAAACTAACAAACAAGTGTTTGATGAATACATGGAGGAGCTAGACAGTAGGGTGGTCCTTATTTTGGGAAAGAAAAAAAATAGATAGATAGATAGATATAGATTTTTTTTTTTTTTTTTTTTTTTTTTTTTTTTTACAGACCCTGGCAAAAGTTTCTATTTGGGGTAGAAACATTGTGTGTAAAATATTATTAAAATATCTTAATAATCAGAGGTTGCTCAAATCAACTGAAATTTTACAATATCATGCCTATGCTCAATGTTCCTAACATCATTTCCCAGCCCCCAAGCCTCGGCCCCCCCACACTTAGTCTAAGCAGGTATTAGCAGCTCAAGGTAGGGGTCGCAGGAGGACCAGTCTCCCTCTTCGTTGCCTAGTAAGGTCTGCTTGCGGGCAGTAGATACTGCAGTTGCTGTTCATCCTTGGTGATGCGGCCTGAGAAACCTTGGACTAAGGCTAATCCTCTTTCTGCATGGTCACTCATCACAGACAACACTTGTACACTGGTTTTTGCATTTTTGGAAGCAAGGATCATCTTCCCACTGTTCTCCTGGGAACTCCAGGAAATCTGTGTTCAAGTTGAGCTTTTTGAAGAATGACACTGCGTTCGTTGTCATGAAATCATGTAGGTTCTTCACTTGGAGTATGTCTGGATTGCTTGTAACCCGTTTCACAGGCTCTCCTTCTCCAATAATGGTGTTCATGGCTTCCAACATGCGGTCCTTCACTTCTGGGAAAACATTGTCATCAGAGAAGGCCAGTGCAACCAACTCTTTTGACAAGTACCAGAGGTGTCCCATCATTTTGTGGAGAATTGTCTTTGATATGGCATCGCTGATGGTACTGTAGTCTTGTGAAGCTTTTAGCAACATCAGATCTTCTTTTGGTGCCTTTGTATTAAGTGGAGCAGTTTTCCAAGCTTTCGCATAAATTTTGGGTAAAGAAAATGCACAAATCTCGTAGGCCTTTGCTCTTCTTTGGAGTAAGTTTAACTGAGAACGGAATAACCACACTTTCAAGGAATAAATGGCCTTTGCCATTCATCATGCTTGGTGCATGCACCAGGAGCAGAAAATCCCACTTCCCGAGAAGGTGATGAGCCAAGGAAGATGGAGGCCAGCTCAGGCCACTCTCAATAATCATCTTGAAGCTGCATCTCCAATAGAGCCTTCTCAATGAAGTTGGTCAGATCGTCCCTAACAGCTCTAACCGATTCTTCTGTCAGATCATCAGTGGAGGAGTCTTCAAACTTCTGCTTGTCAATCTGTTCCCATCTGGCTTGGAATCTTCTGAACAGCAGTATGTCGGGAGCAACTGAGACCCCCACTGCAGCTTCAAAAACAGCTCCAGCTACAAGTTCTAGCACATGATGGTGGAAGGCAAAATATGGTAAATCACAACCCAGCAATTGATCAATTTTGACACAGGCACCCTTGTGGCGACCATTGATTGAGCTGGTTATATCAAAACACATGCCTTGCACCATGTTTGCAATGTACCAATGCTGCAAAGCCTTCACAACAGCTTTTGCTTGTTCATCACCAGTACCAGAGAGAAGTTCTGGAACAGCAAGAAGTTGGAACGTGCCATTGCCTGAGACAAGAACTGAGAGTCTGTCAACATGGCCTCCATGCTTCGTTAAATCAAGCATCAATTTACCATCCCAATGAACGATTAAAGCTGACTCTGGCTTGAAGTTTGAATGCATTTCAACTGCCCTGCTACTGCAGTGATGCTGACATTTCCTCCTGATGACTGATTGATTCAAAATCAACTCTCTGACATCATGACTCAGACTTCGAGCTGTTTGAGTGACAATGTGCATGGTCATTCTATCTGAGGACTTGGTTCAATCTAATGCTGCAGAAAGATCTGGAGTTTGAACTTCTTTTTGCCCAGGCAGCTTGACAGTAGGCGGAGTTTGAAGTGCTGACGGGCCAGGAACCGGGTCGGATTCCTCAGAAGAAGACATACTATTACTGTCCAAGAGAGCAATGCCCTGGCATTTTTTGGCTTCTTTCTCTGCAGCCAACTTCCTTTTCTTTGCTTTCTTGAGTGTTTCTTCTTATCATTTCAGTCTTTTCAGAAAAACTTTGTCAAGAGATGACATTGCCCAGCGACATCCTTTTTCTCATTGCGTTATTAAGAAATCCTTATCCTCCTGAACTGTCATCATGTTCAAAGCATTTACATGTGCAATGTCAAAGAGATCTTCAAATGTAACAGTGAACTCTTTCTCTTTCTGCTTTTGAGCTTCTGTCTTTCTCGAAGAGTTCTTTTTCAAACTACTGTACTCCATTTGTCAAAAATTTTGTTTGTTTGATTCACAATCTGGCTTGTGGCGTGTAGGAATGTTTGCTTTGGCCCAGAATTGAAGAACTTTGTGACTTACCCAGCTGCCACTGATAGGCTTTTTCTGTATGCAATGCAGGCTTAAAAAATACTGTAACACTTGCCTGTTTAAAGGTAATTTAGCCCCTGTAATGTCATCACATAATGTCTTTACCAAATACACATTTTCTTGTGTTTGCATTAGCCATTTTCACCTGAGGAGGAAATTAACTGTTAATCTATATACTAACAATGAAAATACTCTGCAGAAACATCATTACCTACAATGTAAGTATGGCTCCCATGGTGGCTAAGGACTGTATTTTCCATTTCTCCAATTATCAATCATGACCACCAAAAACTCACCACAACCGTGCCAAATGCGATGCACTCCCTATGTTACCAATCGTCGCTTAAACAACAAGAGGTGAGCGGCATTGTTTAAACAACAAAATGATCACTGCCAACTTTGGCATATGTGGGGGAAACTATGACAGCCTTCAGTTACCTCTAAATATTAATATATTTAAAAATAACTCTACACACAACGTTTTTGTTCTAAATGGACACATTTAGCAGGGTCTGTGGTAAAAAATTTTGAAGTTGAAAAATAAGGACCGCCCTACTGGATGCAGCAGATAAAAACAATGATACAGTGTGGTGGGATAAAGAGGTTGAAAGAGTAGTGGAGGAAAACATGAAGAAGTGGCTGGAAAGAATGCAGAAAAGCAGCCCAAATGAAAGAAGACAGCACATTAACAGTAATGCATTCAAGGAGATTAATACAGAGAAAAAAATAGTAGATAAATGAGGATCTGGGAAGAAAACTGAATGCAAATTAATAAAACCAGGGAACTGTCTTGGAATGAGGTGGAAAACTGTCGAAGTAAAAGTGGAAAGAAGTGTGAAAATGGAAGAATACTAACCAGTGGAAGTGAAGTAAAGAGCAGATGGAAAGAATATTTTGAAAGGCTGATGAATGGAAATGATGTGAGTGGAAAGGCTCTGATGGTGTGTAAAGAAGGAATTTAGATACTTTGGTTGATATTTCATTATAGCAAGTTGTCTCGAGCTCCACGCCAGTCGACCAAAGCTCACCCCACCTGAGGGTTTACAACTGGCAGTGTGGATTTGTTCATTATGTTTTCAGCTGTGGACAAAAAAATGAACATACAGTATTGGAAAATTTGTAATACTTTTTAAGAAACTGCGATTACATTTTTATTATTCAGTAAAAGTCCTGTAATCCAAATCGCAGGGGACCAAGGGATTTTCGGACTATTGTTTTTTTTGGACTACTCGGAGGGCTCTTTGAAAACATTATAAATATGTACATGATCATTAAATAAACACTCAAAATTATATGTATTATTGTTTTACTCATCGTAAATGCATAGAAGTAATTCACTGAGTCAGCCAGGATCACATGATGGATGTGATTATCAGGATTTTACCCTCCCAGAAGAGAGCTGAGAGCTCATATAGACCGATCTAATGGCAAAGCCTTGACCTTCACACATGCACACACTTTGCCAGTGAAACTTTTCACATCCTGAGCAAGGCGTGAAACCCCGTCTTAGCAGATGCTAGGCGAAAACGTTACCACTCAGCTGGTGAGCAGTGTAGATGAACACAGTAATCCCTCTACTATCCGACGTAATAGAGCCAAAGGCATGTCCAGAAAGTGGTCCCGTCCAGATAGAGGGTCCCAGCCTCCTGGACTTGTACTTAAGGACCTTAAGTTCCCTAACCCAGCCTATCCGACATAATAGAGCCAAAGGCATGTCTGGAAAGTGGTCCCGTCCAGATAGTGGGCCCCAGCCTCCTGGACTTGTACTTAAGGACCTTAAGTTCCCTAACCCAGCCTAACTTTGAAAGCCACCTAAACAACTCCCTACCGTACATGTACAGCACCTATTTAAACCTATTTAAGACTCTGTTCACACCAATACTGGATATAAAGCATGAAATAAATGAAAAGGAACCAAAGAATGAGGAATTAGAAGTGACTGTACCTCAGCCAGGGTACTTACAGCACATCTGTGGCTGCCTTCTCTAAGGCTTTGGCAGTGGTGAAAATGCTCTTGAAGCACATACAGTACTCCAGTGTTGTGCTGCACTTACAGTAATTCTTCGCACTGTGAGTTATAATTGTTTAACACTGCACACTGTTAATTGCACCATGCCAATTTCAACTGCCAGTTTGCACTCCATAGTTAATCCTTTGCACTCTACATTCTAATTTCTTAACACTGCACAACACTGTAAATTCCCGTGTGGTCGAGTGGCAAGGTATTGCAGTTTATTCACTGTTTATTCACAAAAAACGAGCACGTGTGGCATCCACTGCAATAAGCATCTACTCGCGATCAAAGTTAGGCAGTAACTGTTGGTGAGGGGGAAACAGGGTTGCCAGATCGCAACTTAACCACATTACCAAACTCCTCAATTTTCATTACCAAATTTAACTTTTCATTACCAAATTCGTAAAGCTAACATTTATTCTTCACTAACTATATATACAAGTAATCACTCTCCTTATAATTAACAGCATGTTGATTATCTTCATGCTAAGTAGGCTAGCAGATTAATCAGAGAGAGCAAACAATCCACCCTCTCCATCCTGTGTATCCTCATACATGTGAAAAATCCGTCTGGTAAAGCATTATTGTGATTCATTACTAAACAAATTTTTCATTACTAAATTGGCCCACATTTGGTAATGAAAAATACCAAATGGCAACCCTGACAGGGGAGGGGGAAAGGGGGAGGAAGGAAGGGGTGAAGGGGCCGTGGTGTAAACAGCTGTTTGGCACCGCGCGGCAATTTCAAATTACGGGTGAGAAAAAATTAGGATTTGGGGGGAATTTTTTTCTTTTTTTGGCCATTTTTGGGTTCCGAAGGGCCAGGCCCACAATGTCCAGTAAGTGGGGTATCCGGAAAGTGGGCGTCTGGATAGTACGGGGATTACTGTAGTTGCAGGCAGGTACATTCAAGTCCAAACCATATAAATCCTTAGATAAAGCCAAGAAAATTTTGAAAACAGCCCAGACGAATTAAACAAAAAAAAAGCCCAGAAAAATTCAGAAGAATTTTGCCTTGTCAAGTTCTGAGTATTGGAATATTCGGATTACTAGTGGCCTGATTGGTGGACCTTTATTGTACTGTCAATACAATTTATTTTTATAATGCATGATCATGTCAAAGACAACCTCAACACATTGTATATATAACTATAGCAGTCACACTCATGCTAACTTTACTGTTACTTCCATAATCACAGGATATGAAGTTATCACTCTTGGGAGGCATTCTCATGACTATGATACATAACTCTTACAAACATCTCACAGCAGTGAAATGTTTTAGAGCTTGGAAACAATCTCTTGTGAAAGGGGAAGACCACTATGATAAATACAGCCCCTGGAGTGATCATCCAGGCCCTCCAGCTGTCCCTCCATCTTGGGGTGGGGGGAACCTTGATGATGACTCAGACCATCAATGCACATACTTCACATTTTTTGGATTTTAGGCTTTGTGGTCCTAAAACCCCTCCCTAGCCCCAGTCTATCTATCTATCTATCTATAGCCCGACGCCCTAATCCCGCAAAGGGTGGCCGCAGACAAAACGCCTCCAAGTCACTCTGTCACCCACCATTTGATTCCCCTCCCCCCAACTCACCCCCCCCTCCCTCATATACCTCTCAACTCCCTCCCTCCACCTCATCCTCGGTCTACCCCTCCCTCTCCCACCCTCCACCTCACCTACATACACCCTCTTAGTCAGTCTTTCATTCTCCATTCTCTCCACATGTCCAAACCACCTCAGTGTATTTCTCCTAATCTTCTCAACCACATCCACATCTACCCCACAACGTTCCTTCCCTTCTTCATTCGTCAACCTGTCCCTCCACGTCACTGCACATGCTCCTCTCAAGTAACTCATTTCCACTGCTCTCACTCTTGACTTGTTCCCCTCTTGCAATGTCCACGCCTCGCTTCCATACGTCAGGGTAGGGATCACAATACCATCATGCAGTGACTTCTTAACTTCCATACTCACCTCCCTATTTCTAGCCCCAGTGAACCCATATTATATCAACCTCACTATAAGATAAATTGCTATGTGATGGATTTTTACCTGACAACTTCATTACACTGCAAGGCATATTGTATATCCATATTACTAGCTGCCTATCTAGAGTGCCTTACCTATGTGAAACAGGCTGTTCACAAGAATGTCCAGTCACCTTTCTAAAATATTTATCGCATACCTTCCTTCTTGCTGTGTTCACCAGTAAGGTTTGGCTTTTTTACATCCACTTTTAACATTTATTTATCTACTATATTATCTCAAATTACAATTAAAAGTTCATGGAAGTCCCTCTGTTTAGCAACAGACTTTGCCAATCACAATCAGAAAGCCAAAATTCAGTATATCTCAGAGGTCTCTATCACCACCTACCATGTTCCATACAGTTTTGTTCACTCTGCACCTTTAGCATGAAAGGCATCTTTACCATTCTGATTCCTGACAATATAATTTATAAACTCATTTGTAATGTCCAATATCAGCAAACCTTTAGGTACTGATACTTTCTTTAGAACACTGAAGTATAATCCTTACATTTATGACACACTTACTGGATGAGTGCAACACCCCGAGCAACGGCCACAGATCTTGCCACATGTGAAGGGCCACACCAGCAGCCTCTTGCCTGTATCATCCAAGTACTTTTCACATTTCACCCGAGCAGCTTTTGCCTCTCTCCTAAAAGGACAAAACTTGTTTATAAACAATAAAATGTAATAAAATCAAATGATACTATGCCTTACTCTTAAGTATTCTTAAATAAATTTAGACATGGTGGTGCTAAGTTTTTCTATGGACTGGGAGATTATTTACCAGCTAAAACCAGCTCAATACTTTGTAACAATTGCTGGACAGTTACGATAAAATAAAACCTAGATGTGTTGCGAGATCTGTAACAGTGTGAAAATTTCTGCTTGGTCTTTCAAAAATTTATTTGCTGATTCTTTCCTGTCTGAGAGTGATGACTGATGAAACCAAGAGCATAACCTTATGTCACATTTAACTATACTTCACACTTATGAAACAACCTCTCAGGGTTGATGGTCGCTAACTTCTCCTAGCTAGCTAAAACCATACACAGTTTTAAAGTAAATTATTCAGGCTGCAGTACATTAATCATAAATTTATCAACAATTCCTAATGTCAAAGAAAGTATTTACAAGTTCCTCAGTTCACACCAAAAAATGCACAGCAAAATTTTGCTCTCTGAAGCATTTCAAGATTAGAAATATCTGTCCACCTATCTAACAAGTCAGATGCCACAATCCCATAAAGGGTGGTCGTTTGTCTCCAAGTTAGTTGTTTTACGGAGAGGGACACTAACTCTCTGCCAACCCACTTGTTGACACATAGAGCACATGTATGGGTTGGTTATACGGTTAGCACATGTATGGGTTGGTTATACGGTTGCCACCCAGCGTCGTAAATGGTTTCCTGACTTAAAGGAAGCCAACAGGCTTGTCACTCAATGTAAAGCCAACTGAAAAAGAAAGAAGAGTACAGTCAAGCCTCATTGTAACGGACTACAGTAGGTACTTGAGTTCAGCTTAATGTGAGTCTAGAGATTCACAAATTTAGTGGAGACTGATATAATATCCCCCCTCTCATCTCTGGCGGACACTGCTAGCAAAAACCCCTCAGAAGGTGATCATGACGATGCTCATCGCTGAGCTGGAACAGGTTAAGTTTCCAAATATTCCCAATTTGACATATTTTGCAGTAAATTACATAACAGATTTGGTATGCACTTTAACCCATCGCATCTGGATGACATGTATACATGATGACCCAGGGACGTCTGGGTGGCATGTACAGTGTATATATGATCTAGTGTTTCGCGGCATTGTCTGCATATTCCGTAAGGTTATTTTCACCATATGCAGCCACTGGCAACCCTCTTGCACGCATCCAAGTCACACTCCAGCTACCTGCATACTTCCATAATGGACTGACCTATGCAAAAAGTTTTCCCTGAGTCCGGAACCTTGGCTAAGCGCCCACAGCCACAGACTTCAACACCAATGAAGTTCAAAGGCCAGAAAAGAAAATGCCTTATTGATAGTGCGATAGGGAGACAATTCGAGGTGACTTTATCACCAATTGTGAGTGGAGAAAGTGACTCTCTCTCTGAGGAAAGCGACCGCCATGATGAGTATCTATATTTATGCACTGCATGAGGAGGGTGGATCACGTGAATCCTCCACTGTGCGCCCATCGTTTCCCCCTGTACGTTCATCAGTTATTTCCGATGTTGGGAATGGCTCAGTGGGTATTGATGATCCTGGAGAGGGAGATATTGGCACGGATGAGGAGACGGAAGAGAAGGTAGGGAATGAAGAAAGGGAGGAAGTGGAGGAAGGAGGAAGGAGGACACGCGGTGCGTCAAGTCTCACACCACTGCTGTGTCTATTTACATGAATAATGGAAACAGAAAGTTTGTTTCATGATGAAATCAGTGCCTTACTTTTTACTGAAAGTTTTTGTGTGTGTATGTTTTTTATGATGAAAAACTACAAATCACAGGAAAAAGATTCTGTTATAGTAGAAAATATAGTGGAGTGAAGAAAGGGAGGAGGTGGAGGAGGGAGGAAGGAGGAAGTGCATGAGGCAAGCCTTGCACCACCACTGTGTCTATTTATGTAAATACAGTAATGTTGCCAGAAAGTTTGTTTCATGGTGAAATCAGTGTCTTATTTTTTTTTTAAGTTTTCATGTGTGTATATTTACTATGATGAAAAAGTACAAATCACAGGAAAAAAAATTCTGTTACAGTGTAAATTATTTTCACTTATAGACAGTATGTGAATAACTATTTTGTTCGAAGTATTTTTTCTTTCTTTTTAAGTTTTATGTAGTAGTAGTAGTGGTAATATTGTTGTTGTGGCTGTAGTGGTAGTATTCTTGTAGCAGTAGTGGTAGTATTCTTGTAGTAGTAGTAGTAGTAGTAACTGTAGCAGTTGTGGTACTAGTAGTGGTTGTAGTTGTAGTAGTAGTAGTAGTAGTACTTGTACTAGTAGAGTATTTCTAGTTGTTGTAATACCCTGACTTCCAGTGGCACGGCAGTGCTAGAATCGAGCGACAATGCAAGCCAAACATACATCTCCGTGTGTGTATTTACCTAGCTGTTATATACAGGAAATGAGCTACACTCGTACGGTCCCATCTCTGTTTCTCATTCGTTTTTTTCATTCATTGCCAGACGCCATGTATCCCAAACGGGGTGGCCAAGGGCTTAGAGTTAATTGTTTTTACAGGGAGGGGCACTAATCCTCCACCAACCCCACTTGACACGTAGGGAGAATCTCTGTTTCTCAATAAGACAAATTTTGTTTTGAACTCATTATAGTTTCTAGACTGGATGTCTCTTTGTCCAGGCTATTCCACAGGTCTATGCATCTATATGGAAAAACTAATTTCTTGATATCCTTCAAGCAACTTGGCTTTAACAGTTTCATTTCGTGTCCTCTTGTTACTCTTCCATCCCATACAAACAGAACTTTTGTCAATTTCATCTACTCCCATTATGACCCTGAACACTGCAACCATGTCACCCTTCTATCTCCTTTCTTCTAAGGAAGGCAGTTCTAGCTTTTCCAGCCTCTCTCTGTATGACAGATCTGCCAGGGTAGGGACCATCTTGGTTACTGTTCTTTGTATTCTTTCAATCTTGTTTATATCTTTCTTTTTGTGTGGGGACCACACTACTGCTGTATATTCCAACCTGGGGCGGATCATGACCACTATCTATTCTTTTCATCATCTCTTCATCCATGTACTGAAATGCTACTCATTATGTTAGCCATGAGACTGTATGTCTCTCAAGTTCGTTAATGTGTTTTCCAGGTGACAAACTATCCTGGACCAGCACTCCCAAGACTTACTCTTCTCTCACTTTTGTGACTGGTTCATTACCCATCATACAATTCAGTGATGGCCTTTTGGTACTTTTGCCCATTTCCAATATTTTACATTTTTTTGTGTTGAATTTCATTTCCAACATCCAGCTCCACTCATGAATTCTATCCAGGTCCTCCTGCAGCACTTTACAGTCTTCCTCAACTTCTACTCTCCTTAAGTTCTTTGCATCATCAGCAAACAGACTCGCATAACTGTTCATTCCATCTACCATATCGTTTACGTAAATCACGAACATTACTGGCGCTAACACCAAGTCCTGTGGGACTCCACTTATTACTTCCCTCCATCCTGACAATTTGTCCTTTACTACTGTCCTCATTTGTCTGTCTCTCAAGAAGTCTCTCATCCACTCCAGGAGGTTTCCCTTCAGTCCTCCTATGGGCTCCAATTTTCACATCAGTTGCTTGTAGGGTACCTTGTCAAAGGCTTTCTCCAAATCTAAATACACACAATCCACCCAACTCTCTCTCCTGTAGCACGTCAATCGCTCCTGAATAAAAGCTCAACATGTTGGAAACACACGACCTTCCACTTGAATCCAAACTGAGTTTCAGCCAAAATGTTCATCTCCTCCAGATATTTTATCCATCTGTCTTTCAGGATTCTCTCGCACAATTTTGTGACTATGCTGGTCAGGGACACTGGTCTATAATTCAGGGGTTCTTCCTTGTTTCCTCCTTTATAAATTGGTACCACATTGGCCCTCTTCCATTCCCAAGGCACTTTCCCTTCTTCCAGAGAAAACACAATTAAACCATGAATCTAATCCGCCAATTGTTCTCTGCATTCCTTCAGTACCCAATTAGAGATTCCATCCAGTCCTGGGGCTTTCCTTACATCTTGAGTTTCCAGTAGTTTATACACATCCTCCACTTCCTCTTTTATATCATTTATCACTACATTTCTAGTCACATTTCCGGTAATTCATACACTTCCTGCACTTCCACTTTCATATCTTTTATTACAACATTTCTAGTCACTCACTCTGGCTCCAAAAATTCCTTTCTTTAGTGAAAAAAGATTGGAAACATTTGTTCATTATTTCAGCTTGAATTGCCAAATCTTTACAGACCTTTCCTTCTACTTTCAGTTTGATGATTCCTTCCTTTTGTTTCAATTTGCCATTAACAAATCTATAAAACAACTTGGGTTCCTCCTTACATTTGTCAATTATAAGTTTTTCAAAGTTCCTTTCCTCCTTTCTACGTATTCTTGTATACAGTAGACCCTAGTTATCCGCAAGGGTTAGGTTCCAGAGACCCCCGCGGAAGGCAAATTCTGCGGATACTCAAATCATCACCACAAAATGGCATCTTATTTCCACATAAGCTAAGCACATTCCTGAAAAAATAAAAACATACTTTAACCCTATAATGCCTGAATTATGATATGACTAGAAAGATAATTATTCTTGCTTTTTTCTTTTTCTCAGTGCTGAAATTAAGACGTACAGTAATTTCATTCAGTTTTGAGAAATATATATTATACAAAATTTTATTCAAACGTAACAAAATCGTCACGGTCGTCTTTTACGATATAAACTACTTGTCCTGTACCGTGCTAGGCATAATAAATTGCAGAAAAATACCAAAACAAGTAACACAATGTTTTTTTCCACAAAAAAATACAATACAAAATCAAGTTACCAACTGGTTATCTGAGTATGTATCAAACATGACATTCAAGAATTTGCTTCATAAAATATAAAATAAAATTGTTTTCTTTACTGCAAAAGTATTGTTTGTGTGGGTGAGCAAATATTCAGCATAGAGGAAATGTATACTGAAGTTCTCTCTCTCTCTCTCTCTCTCCTGCCTGGCTCTAACTGACTCTATAGGATATGGTGCTACCCATCTGATGCTGCTTGCTTACCTTGCTTAGATTTGCATGTACTCTCTCCTTCTATCTGTCTGTCTGTCTCTCTGTCTCTCTCTCTCCCCCTCCTGCCTGGCTCTTGGCTCTATTGGATGTGGTGCTGCCTAACTGATGCTGATGCGTGCCTTGCTTAGATTTGCTTGCTCTTTCTCTCTCTCTCTCGCTCTCTCTTTCTCAGGAGGTTTTATTGTTTTTTCCTCTCTTCTGCAGTCATTTACTCGTATTTACCTTCTCGTCTTTCAAATTCTCTCTCTCTCTCTCTCCTGCCTGGCTCAAACTGGCTCTATTAGATGTGGTGCTGCCCAAGTGATGCTGCTTGCTTGCCTTGCTTAGATTTGATTGTTCTCTCTCCCTCTGTCTGTCTCTGTCTCTCTCTCACTCAACTCCTGCCTGGCTCTAACTGGCTCTATTGGATGTGGCGCTGCCCAACTGATGCTGCTTGCTTGCCTTACTTAGATTTGCTTGTTCTCTCTCTCTCTCTCAGGAGGTTTTATTGTTTTTTCCCCTCTTCTGCTGTCATTACTCGTATTTATCTTCTCATCTTTCAAATTTCTCTCTCTCTCTCTCTCACTCCTGCCTGGCTCTAACTGGCTCTATTGGATGTGGTGCTGCCTAACTGATGCTGCTTGCCTGCCTTGCATAGATTTGCTGGTTTTCTCTCTCTCTCTCTCTCTCTCTATCTATCTATCTATCAGAAGAAAAAAAACTCCCAAAATACTCAACAGGACGATTGACTGTTGTGGCAGGTTCAATGTTACCTCGCCATTCAGGTGTGTCCAAAGCATTATTTGTACCATCCACTAGAAAGACGAAGTGTACAAAATTATTACATACGAATAATCACCGTGAAATGTGTGTATTTCATGTGTATTATGCGTGCTTTTCACACCTATACAATCAGCAGTGACTTATCTACAAGTTCTAATTTTACTAAGCATAACACTCACCTGTGAAAGTACATAAACAGGTGAAAAAACAGAGTAAAGTTGCACCACCCCACACCATCTAACTCTCTGTAAACTATCTATCTATCTATCTATAGTCCGATGCCCTAATCCCGCAAAGGGTGGCCGCAAACAAAATGCCTCCAAGTCACTCTGTCACCCACCATTTGACTACCCTCCCCCCAACTCACCCCCCCCTCCCTCATATACCTCTCTACTCCATCCCTCCACCTCATCCTCGGTCTACCCCTCCCTCTCCCTCCCTCCACCTCACCTACATACACCTTCTTAGTCAGTCTTTCATTCTCCATTCTCTTCACATGTCCAAACCACCTCAGTGTATTTCTCCTAATCTTCTCAACCACATCCACATCCACCCCACAACGTTCCTTCACTTCTTCATTCGTCAACCTGTCCCTCCACATCACTCCACATGCTCCTCTCAAGTAACTCGTTTTCACTGCTCTCACTCTTAACTTGTTCCCCTCTTGCAAGGTCCATGCCTCGCTTCCATACGTCAGGGTAGGGATCACAATACCATCATGCAGTGACTTCTTAACCTCCATACTTACCTCCCTATTTCTCACCACTGCTTTCAGTGTACCAACAACCTTCCTTCCCTGATGTAGCCTTTCACGCACTTCATCCCCCAAAGTTCCATCCTTACTCATCACACTGACCAAGTACTTGAACGCACTCATATTCTCCATATCCTCACCATCCAACCTCACTGCACACTCTGTGACTTCATTCCTCTCAAACACCATAACTTTACTTTTGTTTACATTAACTTTCAGATTCCTCCTCCTACACACTGTCCCAAATTCATTCACCAAACCTTGCAACTTCCATTCATCTTCACTCAACAATACTGTATCATCAACAAACAGCAACACTGGAATCTTCCAAATCTCACCCTCATTCATTAAAGCCACCCCCACATTCACTGCCCTACCTTGCACCTCCTTTGCAACCCCATCCATGTATATATTAAACAGCCATGGAGAAATCACACAACCCTGTTTCAGTTCCACATTGAGATCAAAGAACTCACTCAGCTCACCATCCACTCGCACCGTAGCCCTAGCTCCCTCGTACATACTCTTCACAGCACTCAACAATTTCCCCTCCACTCCATATATTCTTAATACCTTCCACATACCTTGCCTATCTATTCTGTCATAAGCTTTCTCCAAGTCCATGAAGGCAGCATACACTTTCCTTCCCTTCTCTAGATACTTCTCCACTAAACATCTTAGAACAAATATCTGATCTACACACCCTTTTCCCTTCCTAAATCCCCTTTGTTCTTCTCCAACTAGCTCCTCTGTCATATGCCTAACCCCATCAATGAGTATTCTACCACATATTTTACCAGTCACACTAAGAAGGCAAATACCCCTGTGGTTACCACATACTTCTCTCTCCCCTTTTCCTTTGTATAAAGGAACAATTATACCTGATTTCTAGTCCTCTGGAACCCTTCCCCCTTCCCAAGCCAATCTACACAACTTCCATATCCACTTCACAACAATCTCACCCCATACCTAAGCATTTCACCACACACTCCATCAATTCCTGGGGCCTTTCCCAACTTAATATTCTTCATCGCTTCCACTACTACCGACCTACTGATCTCTTCCTCCCTCCTCTCATCTCTTCTTCTCCCAGCCATTCCACAACCACTTATACTTGCACTGCTCTCACTCTCTACATTCAACAAATCCTCGAAGTGCTCTTTCCATCTTCTCAATTTCTTTCTCTTCTCCACCAACAATCTATTATTCCTATCTTTCACTCCCCTACTATTTCCCCTTTCACACTGCCTTATTTTCTTTACCTCCTTCCAAAACAATTTCTTACTCTCCCTCCATTTCACACTCAGATCCCTCCCAAACTCTTCATCCACTTTCTTCTTACTCTCCTTCACCAGTCTCTTAACCTCCCTTCTCCTGCTCACATATACCTCTCTCTTCTCTCTCTCATCTTCTCCCCTACCTCTACTCACTAACCATTCACTATATGCCTTCTTCTTTTGTTCCACAGCTCATTTCACCTCATCATTCCACCATGCTGTCTCTTGCACA
Source organism: Coenobita brevimanus (assembly GCF_032717465.1). Lineage (NCBI taxonomy): Eukaryota > Metazoa > Arthropoda > Malacostraca > Decapoda > Coenobitidae > Coenobita > Coenobita brevimanus. Next base: position 32,024,317 of record NC_137015.1, read on the forward strand.
CCATTGCATCTCCTCCTCATTCCACAAACCGCCTCACACGCTGCGCCTATCTCTTCCGTGAATATCTTACATACGTCTTCCACCCCTCCCATGTGCTCTAGCTCATACCTTCCCAATCTTTCTTCCACTATGCTCTTATACTCTGTCATTTTCTCACTATCTTGCAATTTCTCCACTCTTCTCACAGGAGCTGCTTCCTCCTGTCTTTCCCTTCGTCTCCTCAACCACTTTCTTTGCAGCTCTACCTTGGCCATCACTAAGTGATGGTCCGAGACTCCATTCCCCCACCCTCTCCACACTCTTGCATCCAAAACTTGTCTTCTCATTCGTTCATCCACACACACGTAGTCTATCATTGCCTTTTGTTCAACAAGTTCACCATCCATCCTCCTCATTACTCTCCATGTATACAGGTGGATTATCTTATGACGAAAGTAGGTGTTGGCTATTCCCAACCCCTTGCAAGCACAGATGTCCACCAAAGCACTACCATTCCCATCTACTTTAGCTGCCACACCCCACTGACCAACCACTCCATCCACTCTTACATTCCCAACTTTGCCATTCATGTCTCCAATCAACAGCACTCTCTCGCTCCTCTCAAACTTGTCCATACATGCTTCTACTCTCGCCCAAAACTCATCTTTCACTCTTGCCACTCGATCCTCTGTCGGGGCATACACACATACAATCGCCCACACTTGTATACCTACTTTCATCCTCACCCATACAATCCTTGCACCCACTGTTCCATACTCTCTTATATTCTCCTTCCACTTCTTGCTTATCATCAGACATACTCCCTCTCTTGCCCTCTCATTCTCATTGACTCCCGCACATATACCTAAACCATATTCCCATTCTCTCACCCTTTCACTCTTCCATTTAGTCTCAGTCAATCCACATATATCCACGTCTGCATCCTCAAGCACCTGAACAATCTCTCTCTCTTTCACTTCATCATTCACTCCTCTCACATTCCATGTTCCCACCCTAAGAATGTCCTCTGTCCGTTCCTTAGTCGTCAACGTATGGTCCGTCCGGGTCCGAGGTGCTTTATTCACTTTTTTAGTTAGTTCTTTTTACGGGGTGGGGCACTAACCCACCACCAACCCTTTTAGTCGCCTCGTACGACAAGCAGGGATACTGGGAGAGTATTCTTGAAACCCCCCTACCCCCAGGGTAGGGAAATATGCCAGATACCGCCGAGTGGTGTTGCCAACCCCTCCCCTGTGCTCAGTAGAACGTGATGTAATCGTCACACTTGCCAGCCACTTCATCTAGTTGGTAATTTCTGCCTAGCCACCATTTATTTCAAGCATTATGAAATTGTTATGGTTGGCGATATAAGGTTAAAATATTACAAATACATATTAACACTCACCAAAAGACTGTGTGTTTTCTTCATAACCTTTGTACAATGATGACAATTGGTGTATGACGATGATGATTGCTGTATTGATGACAATGATTGCTATATGATGACGATGATGATTGTATTGCAGTTCCTACAGTGCCAATGTGGTGAGGCGACGAGATGTGTGGCGGCACTGTAGGTAAGCTGTGAGTTTAGTCTGACCCTTCTGACATGATGCCAGATAATACCTTACACTCTTTCTTTGACTTAGAAGGATTGCTTTTATCTTTTACCTGTTTCTTGGGAACCATTTTTCACTTACACAATGAAGTACAGTAGAGTTGTAAACACGAGAAGGGTGATGACGACGTAAGTAACAAACTGATTGGTGTTTACAATAAGACTGGAGGACTGATGAGAATGCCCGTGGGTGCGGGTATGCTAACTGTAGCTATAGAGCAGGGGTTCCCAACCTGGGGTAAATTACCCCAAGTGGGGTAATTTGGTCTTTTGTGAAGGGTAATGGGGGAGGTAACAAAAAAAAAAAAAAAACTAAAAATCATACCAGTTATGATAGACTTTCAGACCTATACTAAAATTCAGAGATGAATGTTTAAAGTCATGTTTATTTGGTATCAGTGTTAATAATAAAAATAAATTACTCCTTGCAATAACTCTCTTGGTTTTAGCCTCACCTTTAAGTCCTACATTCAAACTAAAATCTAGGCATCAAAATGTTAAGCAGCTAAAATGCAATTGTGGAAACATAAGCAATGAGGGGTAATGAGTGAAGGGAGGTGTGGAAAATGGGGTAATGGGTAAATAAAGGTTGGGAACCCCTGCTATAGAGGAAGTGTGAGTTGCGCTCCAGTTTTAAATTAAATTACAGTGTATAGTGCTGTATTAAAATAAGTTTGATCCACGGAAACTTAAATCCGCGGATGCAAATTCCGCCGATAAGAAGGTTCTACTGTATTCATTTCTAGTTCTTCAGTATTCTTCCTTTGTTCTATTATTATCTCTCTTTCTCCAGTTGTTCCATGCCATGTCCCTTTCTTTTTTTGTTATCACACACCTATTAAACCAATCCTTTTCCTGTTTTCTTTCCCATTTACTCTTGGAACATATTTTTCCACTCCCGAATTACTGAGGTCTAGAAAGATATCCCACTTCCTCTGTATCTCTCTTATTTCTTTTAATTTTCTCTAATCCTCATTTTCAAAACATTTTCTCAATCTTCTACAATTTGCTTTCCCAAAGATTTTTTTTTTTTTTTTTTTTTTTAATGCGAGGAAGAAGGAACCAAAGGCCACGAGCCTGCAATTATTGTTCCTTCCAAGAGAAAAACAAAATACAAGAGAGAGCCAAATTCAAAATCCATTCATTTTGAGATGCCTGGACACACTGCGTTTGAAAGACTGGAGATCATAGGAAGCAGGAAATACAGACAGAGGGAGACAGTTCCAGAGTTGACCTGTTGCATAAATGAAAGACTGGGAGTAATGGTTAACTCTTGCATTAGAGTGTTGGAAAGAAAAGGGATGAGAGTTTGCTGCTAGACGGGTGCTATGCGCCCGTCGTAGAGGTGGAGGAATGTAAGCAAACAGTTCAGAGGAGCAGTGACCATTGAAGTAGCAATAGAAAAGAGATAAAGATGCAACAGTGAGGTGAAGTGACACAGGTAGAAGGGAGCTAGTAAAAGGAGGTGAGTTAATAAGACAGAAAACCTTTGACTCCACCCTATTGAGAAGAGCTGTATGTGGGGAGCCTCCCCATACATGAGAGTTGTACTCTAAACAGGGGTGGATAAAACCCATGTATAAAGTCAACGACTGTGCAGAGGTAAAGAAGGAACGGAGTCGACTTAGCACACCTGATCGCTCGGATGCAGATTTTACAAGAGATGTAACATGATCTTTCCAAGAAAAGTCCCGTGTGAATGAAACCCCAAGCATGTTCAAGGATGATGCAGGATTAAGCTGAATATTATTAAACATTAGTGGGTACACCTGTGGAAGATTTTGTCGGGTTGATAGGTGTAAGAACTGAGTCTTTGATGCATAAAAACAACAAGGTTATTTTTACCCCAGTCAGAGATACAAGCCAAGTCAGACATTAGGTGTGCCATAGCCTCATCCCTTGTTTGTTGAAGTAACTGCTGAGATGGACGTTGCGGGAACCGAATGGAAAGGTGAAGGGTAGAGTCATCAGCGTACGAGTGGATAGGGTTAGATGTACAGCTCAGAGGGTCATTAAGGGAATAAAAAGAAGAGAGTTGGTGATAGGATAAAGCCCTGAGAAACACCACAGTTGATAGATCTAGGAGAAGAACGATGGCCACCTACAACAGCGGCTATAGAACGACCAGAAAGGAAGCTAGAGATGAAGGCACAAATAGAAGGATAGAAACCGTAAGAAGGCAGTTTGGAAAATAAAGATTTATGCCAGACTCGATCGAAAGCCTTTGAGATGTCAAGTGCAATGGCAAGGCTTTCGCCAAAGTCCCGAAAGGAAGATGACCAGGAGTCTGAAAGGTAGGTGAGAAGATCGCCAGTGAAGCGTCCCTGACAGAACCCATACTGATGATCAGAAAGAAGGTTGTGATAGGAAAGATGCTTTAAAATTTTTCAATTGAGAACTGACTCGAAAACTTTTGAGACACAGGATGTTAAAGCAATTGGCCAATAGTTAGAGGGTTGGGAATGGTCACCCTTCTTTGAGACTGGCTGAATGAGAGCAAACTTCCAGCAAGAAGGAAAGGTACAAGATGACAGACAAAGGCAAAAGAGTTTACCTTGGCAGGGTTTGGTTAGCAGTAAATCTAGTCTTGCTGGCATGTCATAACCTCTGAATCTTGTTTCTTCTTTGACCCATTAGGTCATTACATTATTCAATGTCATATTTAACATTACAGTGCTCCACGAATTTTCATTGCCTCCTGAGTCCCATTCCTCCCAGTTCACCTCTTTACAATTAAAATCACCCATCAGAACTATGTTGCTGCTTTTCTCAATCACTTTCTGTAGATATCTAACCATGTCAGACAACATCTCCTGGTATTCATCATCATTCCATGGCCTTGTCTTAGGGGGAACATATACTACTGCAATGTCTTTCTAGTAATTCTCTCCAGTTTCTAATTTCATATTTATCACCTCTCCCAGTTCCACATTATCCACAATGATGTTGTTCATCATTGCTATCATCACTCCTCCTCCAGTTTTTTCTTTTCTGTCTCTTCTCCACAGTTTGTATTTACCATCTCCCATACGGATATCAATATCCTCTCTTACCTTGGTCTTTACAAAACACATAATATCTGGTTCATGTACCCTCAAGAATCGTTGATTTCTAATCTTTCTGATATTAAACCATCAAAATTAATAAGTGCCACTTACCAACTTTTTTCCTTGTTCTTTATTCCCTCTTCTCTTCCTCTCTCCATCTGTACCAGTTCCTCAATTTCTGATCCATGGCTCTCCAATAGAACACTGTCTTCTCCTCCTCCGTTCTCTGTTCGTTTTTTTCCTTTGCTTCCTTTACTAGCTCCTTTATTTTAGCTCTTTCTTCCTCATTTGCATCTCTCCTTATCCAAACATTCATGAACTCCTCTTTGATTATTTCCATGTTCTGTTGATGATTTCATTTACCATTACCTGAGACTTAAACTTCACTTTAAGTGGCCTCGTCCCTCTTTCCTCGTACTTTCCTAGCCTAATCACTTCAATCTCTTCTTGAGCTTCAGTGTTACCCTCCATAACTACTGATACTATCTCTTTAGGATTACTCAGTTCTTCTTCTTCCTTTTCTGATCTTACTATCATATGTTTTTCTTTTACTCCTGAAATTATCACGCATTTTTTTTGTCTGCTACATCCCTGACTAAAGATTTTCTACTTCTTAGTACCCCAACCATTTCCTTCTCCACTTTTTCCTTGTTTTGTTGTTCTATAATCTCTTTCAAATTTATATTTCCTTCCTCTTGAATTATCTTCCATCACCTGTGTTGCTCCTTGATTTCCTTATTGTGTTTGTTTTGCATTCTTGATTTTGATTCATGCTCATCTAGTTTACTTTTCATCCTGACTCTTTCTTCTTCCAACCTCTTATTTTCCCTCATGAGCTGTTTTATTACATTTCAGGCAGATTCATTACCTGATTTTAATTCTGTAACTTTCCTTTCTTGTTCAGAACTGCGTGTGCAGATGTTTTCCAACTTGGTCTGAATTATCTTAATCTCTTTCTCCTGTTCTAGGGCATGTTCTTGCAACTCTGTAATTACTGTCCGTACCTTTTTTTAACTCCTGGACATTCCACCATTTTCTCCACTCCTGCTACTCTTGTTTGATTCAGTTTAGTACTTCCTTTACCCTTGTCCTCATTGGAGAAGCCCTCAAATTCACCACCACCAGATGTAAACAATGAACTACTGTATCTCCTTCCGCCAAGATGCAATCTAAGAAAACTTTCTATTTCCACTGTGTCTTGTACTCTTGTCTGACCGAAATCTGAGGTTTTCTCACCAATATCAGATGGGACCACCATTCACGTATTCATTCACATAATCACAAAAGGCTGGCTTCCTCTTCACCACTGATTCGGTGATTATTTTCCCACGATCCACAAAGAGCTCCATCTGTTTCAGCGACGTGTGTGTGTGTGTGTGTGTGTGCGCGAGAGAGAAAGGGGAAGAAAGAGAAACGTGTTCTTGTGGGGTGTTTATGTGATTCTACTGCCCCCTTTCCCCACTCATTCTCTCTGACTACATGCACTTCACGGACCATCTGAGGCAATCAGCTTGAAGTTGAAGGATTGGTATGTATTACAACACTTGGTTTTTTATTTTTGGTTAAGTATTAGCTCAGATATGAAGGTTTAAAAATAGACGATTATCTCAGAAATGCCCAGCTGTTAGAAGGGTTGGTGGTAATATATGTCGGATGCAGTGAGTTAAAAAATCACTTTCTTTAGCTCTCTTAAAGTAAAAATTATAATTATACCAAATACTAACTGTTTAAATGCAAAAAAATTAGTGAGTACCTGGCAACTCTGTAAACAGCTTCAAAGATGTTTGCTGGCCTTCACCTCCCTCGATCTGAATATATAAATGAGCCACATTGTTTGTTTGTCCTTCAATCACGCCCAAACCAAGGGCCACAGACCCCCAAATCCATATATATTCTGAATCAGGGTGACCCAATGATGGTTTTAAGTGGGTCAAAATTCAGATCTGGGTCATTTGAGGTCACCAGTAGAATGTTCATCTTTTTGGTTCAGGTAACGTCGGGTACCCCTGCCGTCTAATTTTTGGCATAGAGACTCACATGACCTCCAGTTTGGACTTGAGGCTGACCTCTGAGGTCATTTGTGGTCACTGGTCAGAAGTCATTTGAGGTCACAGGTAACATATGCTCGAATGACTGGACCAGCAGCCCAATTTTTGGCATGGAGATTCACATGATCTTCAGTTTGGACACAGGCTATGTGAGGCTGACCTTCAAGGTCACTGGAGGTCACTGGTCGGAGGTCATTTGAGGTCACTGGTAATAATAAACAAGTGAGCACAAATACTATGTGTTAGTCTCCTGTACACCAGGAAACCATTTACTATGCTGGGTGGTAACCATATAACCAAATTTTGGCCTGGTGGTTTAGTGGGTAATTATTGTGCTCCAATTGGATTGAGCCGATGAAGGTTTATATCCAAGGGGTCGTTGGGGTTGATTGCTCACGTAATGCCACTCAGGGATGAGTGAGGTTGGTCACTCTCATCTTAAATGTCAGGACCAACTGCCTAGCCCCGGGCTCCTATGCTCCTCATGGGGCAACGTAGGATTGGATGATGGATGGATGGATGGATATTCTGCGACAGCTGAAACACAAAGTTCCTTGACCTCTTCTAATCTCTCTTCAAAAACTTAAGAGGTACATGGTCTTTCTGGAGTAGAAAGAAAGATTGAACGAGAACAAAGAGGATGGTAGTGTTCGCCTTTTTGGCCCGGTAATGCCGCGTACCCCTGCTAGTCCTCAATAAACACACGTGCAGCAGTCAAGGACAAATGATATCAGGAAGAGCAACTAATTATGCTACATTCAGTAGTGGTTGAAAACCTACCTCAGGCATGGGAAGTAGACCACAAAGAGTAGAGATGGAAAAAAGGAAAAATACTGAGTATGAAAGGTAAAATTTTGGATATACCTGTACTTGATTCGAGATTAGGGTAAAGCACAGTTGGAAGCCTGTTTAAGATAAGTAACTCTTGAGTCAGAAGCATAAGATTCAGACCTGGGGACTTCCACAATTACTTCTGCAAACTGCAAATTGCACAAATGTGGAAGTGTGATTTCGTTTGCGGATTTGCATTTGCAACAAATTCTACGCAAGTTTGCACATAAGGAAGCACTTCAGCAAATGCAAATCTTCCCACGAACATCTACATGGCCTACCCCAGCAGGCAGCATCTGGGTGAGTCACTGGCTTGCTTGTGCTGCCCACCACTCCCACACTTTTGCCATATGTATGATAAATATTGAATACTGTATATACAATAAATTCACCTTTGGTATGACGTACAATAGCATTTTTCATTACTGCACATTCTGCACAATAATTTTACAATTACTTCAAAAAGAAATATATATAAGTGAGAAGGTAGAAATAAATCTTGTGTTCATGTATATTTAGTTCAGATATGAGCATGTATAACACAGCATTATGGTATAATTGTATATTATGCTGCTGTGCATGGATTGTTCACGAACTTGCCAAGAATAGTAATGAATTCTATTCATAGCTTAGACAACAGTTCATTAAGCCATTCAGTCTGGTGATTTTTTTTTTTTTTTTTTTTTTTTTTTTTTTTTTTTAAGGCAAATTCCAGCTAATGTCATGTTGTGAAAGGAGTAACCCCTTGAGTTGAGATGACATTCTTTTTAGAGTATTCTTTTTGATGCCAAACTTTTCTATTCAGCTTATAAAAGGCCACTCATATTAAAGGGGTTTATTAAGGCTCTAACTCCATCTGTTCTAACCCACTCATATGTTGAATAAAATTATCAAAAGATATCATCATCATCATCATTATTCGGACCTCCTTTCGCATCCTAGGGCAGAATGAGAAGCACCAATGTCCAGACAGCCTAAGTTTGCCCAGTTCAATGGGCCATTCATCCATTCAAGCCCACAGAATCGTGGCTCCTTCAGATAGGCCAAAAAACTTTCACCACATTTTGTAGCTTCATATATACCTATCTGATAAAGTCAATCTGAACACTGTCATGTTAAAAAGGGGTTCCAAATCCCTGGTTATGTGCTTCGTGCAAAATTCATCCAGCCAGCTTGGTCCCTTGTCAGTCCCTTAGCCTCACCAACCACATATATGCAAAAAATAACATTAAATATAAAAAAAGAAAGAGACATCCTTGGCTTACTAGGTTAATGGGGACTACATCCAACCTCTCTGGTTAAACAAGCCATTCCTGAGCTGAATACAGTAGAATAATCTGAAGATATTAAGAGTAAAATATGTATGCCATTGGATTAGAGAGGTTCAGTGAAATTTGTCTCCACTTTTACTTGCCAGCAATTGAGCCCAGGCAAAGTGAGTGGCCTGATTTTAGCTCCTCGGAGGCAGCTGCAACTGTTATAAAATAGTGGTAGTATTTTTTGTTGACTTTTGTAGATATTTCTCTTTGCATTATTTTACAAGGACAAAAATGATAGCATAAAACATGGTTTGAAAATGACAAATCCCAGAAAACTGGTACAGTAATGTCTCCATATTCAACAAAGCCATACCTTTAACGTGGTAGAGCACACGACATTGATCTTTATAATTTATCTTGTCCCAGTCATGGTTTGGACACCCCAGCTAGAGTGACCGTCTTAAATAGATGTGATCCACAAGAGGCGACTGGAGTATTTTGATCAGTTAATGCCATCAAGGGTACTAGCATGGTCATCTACCCTTAAATGTGTGGGACTACAATTGTCTAGTTGAGAGCCTCCCTCCAGCCCATACTTCCCTCACTCATATTTCTCCACCAGTCTCTCCAATTCACCCATAGCTGCCCCCCCATCTCATTCACATACACTCCTAGTCAAAATATCACTCTTTGTTATCTCCACATGGCTTGATCATCTCAGGGTACATTTTCTGACACTCTTCAGCATCCACTTAAACACCTTAATGCTCCAAAACATTTTCATTTGTCTTTTTTTGTCTCCACACATAACTCCACGTGCTCCCTTCACTTAACTTGGTTTCGATCCTCTCACTCGTGACATGAGTCCTTCCAAAAGAAGCCAAGCTTTACTTCCATTCAATAAAGATAGGGATCACAACACCCTTGTGCAATGACGTCTGTACTTGCTACTGTAAGATTTTTTTTTTTTAATTTTTTATTGGTCATCATCATCATCATCCAGACTTCCTTTCCTACCCCAGGGCAGGGTGAGGAGTAGCAATGTCCAGACAGCCCAAATTTGCCCAGTCCTCCCTACGTGTCAGCAAGTGGGTTGGTGGAGGGTTAGTGCTCCTCCCCGTAAAACAAATAACTCAAGAGTCAAATGGCTACCCCTTACGGGATTGTGGCCTCTGGCAATAGATAGATAGATAGACAGAGAGAGGGAGAGAGAGAGAGAGAGAGAATGGCTGAAGATCAGATTCAGCTTTTTTTTATATTATCTGGCTTCATACCAAGCTCTCAGGAAAGGAGGGGGCAACGTTCGTAATCATGATTCAATAATACGGCATAACATCGTCATAGCAAGTTGTATTCCACTTTACAATGGAGGGTTCCTCACTACATTACCTAAAAGATATACAGTAACCCCTCCAATATCCGGATCAATAGAGCCATCGGTAGGTTCGGATATTGGTTTCATCCGGATATTGGGCCCCAGCTTATGGACTTGTACTTATGGACCCTAACTCAGAGAAACACCTATACAACTCCCTCCGGACATGCATAGCACCTATTTAACACCCAAATCACACCAATAAGGCACATAAATGACTGAAATAAATGCAAAAGAAACATAAAATGTGGGTTTAGAAGTACTGTATGTTCATACATTAATAAACATTCTGGTACTTATGGACTCTAACCGAACCTAACTCTGAAAAACACATTCCTACTGCACATGCATGAGGTAAGTATAGTATGGAAAGAAGTACAGTATGACACATTCTGGTAAGTATAGTATGGAAAAAAGTACAATATGAAACATTCTGGTAAGTATAGTATGGAAAATAGTAAAACATGAAACATTCTGGCTACTTACAGCAAGTCCCTGGCCACCTCGATGAATAACCGCCTCCTCTCAGACTCTGACAGTAAGAACGATTTCCTGAAGCACTTGCACTACACTCTTCCTGAAGTCTTGCACTGAACTTAGTCACTAACACACAGAAGTCCGTTCTCTTCACAGTGTTCACTTTAGTCCAAATAATGTTCCATTTACTTTAAGTGTTGCACATTAACTTTTCCCAAGTTTTTTAAATTTTCCAAAGCCAAAACAAAGAAGGTTAGTTACGTTAAATTTCTTTTCTACTGAGTCTTTTCTCCCAACTTGAAAACCTTAACACAACACACCGTTTTTTTCACTGCACAACACTCAAAATTCCCGTGTGGTCTAGTGGAGAAGTTCTTGCTGTTTATTCACTGTCAGAGTCCGAGAGTATCACTGGCAGGCGACCAAGGGGTGCATCGGTGGGTCGTGGTGATGGTGTACCGACTACAGAAGACTCTGAAGATAGCCGCAAACTCACATCGAGCGGTGACTCCACTGTAGCTGATGTGCTGGGCTGTGGCTCGGAGCATGAGGGCCTGTCTTGGGGAGGCAACGGAGTGGAACCAGGGCTTGGCACAGCGGGGGTCACGGGCCTGAAAAAACTGTCAATCGTTGACTGACGCAAGGACCGACGATTCTGGCGATTGATGATGCGCTGCCGGAAAGCACACACTTCCTCCACGAGTCCCAAGGGCCCCATCTCCCTGTCGCAGTCCGGGTGTTCCAGGTAGTCTAGGACGAACTCTAGATGTTCCCGGAGTGCGCTCAGCTTGGGGATGGCTGGAGTAGTGTCCTGCTGAGAGGAGTCCACATCATCATCGCCTTCGTCGTCGGAATCTTCAAGTTCGGGACTGACACCAGCAACCGAAGACGCAATCTTGATATCAGACAACGTCTGATACCCAGGATCGCCCTCGTCGTCGTCCAACCACTCACGAACATCGTCCACATCAACATCGTCGCCGTGCGTACGTAGCCGTGCATGGAAGTCATCCACGTCAAACCCTAGGAAATCGTACTCCACATCTGTTCCGAGAAGCAGACGAGACCAACCATTTTCAAGAGTTTTCACAGGGACTTCCTTCCATGCACTAGCCCAGTTGTACAGCGCAGACTTGATGTTGTAGCGGCGAAGGTTTTCCAAAGTCCGCTTGCCTCGAGTGTCACGTCCTTCCCTGCGCTCGTCCTCATCCTCGAGAACAACCATCACCTCGTCCAGGAACTTCCGACGGTACAGGCGCTTTGTTGCCACGATCACTCCTTGGTCCATTGGTTGAATGAGAGCAGTCGTATTAGGTGGCAGAAACATGCACCTAATACGGCCATTTTCAGCAACCAAGTCCTTGTCGCACGGGGGGGCAGGTGCATTGTCGAGGAGAAGGAGAGCCTTTACCTGGTCGCGAGGAATTCCCAGTGTCTTCGTCTGGTACTGGATGACCTCCTTGACGAAGTGACGGTGAAACCAGTCTTTGAAAATCACAGCTGTGAACCATGCTTTCAAAGAATGGTACCATACGACAGGAAGGACATCCATCACCCCACGAAGGCACCGAGGCTGCTTTGCACGGCCAACAATAACGGGCTTAAGCCGGTGCATGCCGTTAGCATTGGCACAACACAAAACAGATATCCATTCCTTAGAAAGCTTGCGGCCAGGTACACGCTTCTCCGTCTCATCGGCTAGAGTGTTCGTTGGCACCGAGCGATAGAATAGGCCAGTTTCGTCAGCGTTATAGACTTGACCGAGAGTGAGGCCCTCCCTGTCGATCAAGCCTTTCACCTTGTGCCGAAACTCGTCCACTCCATCCTCGTTAGCGTCCAATGCTTCGCCATGTGCTTTACGGTTAGTAAGGCCATGTCGTAACTTGAACGCGAAGAGCCAACCCTCGGATGCCTTGAAGTCAAGGGCGTCGTGAAGCCTTGCAAACTTCTCAGCAGCAGCCTTCAGCTCCGTTCCACGTACCATCACACCAGCTGCACGTTGCTGTCGATACCAAATCAATGTGGAGCGGTCGATCTCTGCATACTTGGGGGTAAACATAACCTTCCTCTCCACGTTGCGTTTGCTTCTCGACGAGAAGTCAGCCGTGTACTGCATGAGCTTGTCTCGGGAACGCTTGATATCGAACAAAGTCGACCGGGCCAGGTTGAACTCGCGGAGAATGCGTGAAGAAGACCAACCCGCATCAACCTTCTCCAATATCTCCCGTTTCTTCTCCAGAGTCAACACCACTCTCTTCCTTTTCTCAGGAGGCGGGGCCATCATCACACACACTAAGAGTAGGGCAGAGAGCAGCAGGAGGCCTTGCAGCAAGTACGGCACCACCACAAAAGCGAGCACGTGGGCAGCCATGGCGAACAGCGTAGGTCTAGTCGCGGTGAGAGACAGGCGGGAAGTGGGGAGGATGCAGCGGCGCTCTATCGGACGTCGGAGGAATGACGAACCAAAACAATGCTCTCAAGCGGCGCGCGCGGCAAGTTCAAATTACGGACGGTAAAAAAAATAAATAAAAATCGTCCCCCCCCCCCCCCCGGACCATTTTGGGAATGTTTGATCCCAGGACGATAAGGTTTGGTTAGTGGGGATGTTCGGTTATTGGGCATCCGGATATTAGAGTGATTACTGTACTGTATGTGCTTTCTGGGGGAAGGGTAAGAAATAAGAATCTAAGGGTAAAAGCCAGCAAAGATGTTTTATTCCCCCAATAAATAAAGAAAAATATAGAGCCTAATTCAAGATCAATTCATTTTCCAGATTCTAAGATGTTATAATGTACGCTACAGATGTAAGCTACATCGATACTACAAAGACTTGTATAGCATACAAGACAATGACAAGACAAAAAGGGCAAAGATGTGCTACGTAGCATCCCAGTCCACTTACAATATGACTTTTAGTCAAAAATTTCAAATCTGTCAGACTTATAGCATTGCCAGTGCAAGTATTACAATCTCATCAAAAATCATTATGTAGATAAATAACAGATTAAACAAGAAGCATATGAAATGAAACTGAACAAAATTTTACCATTTTGCTTGACAGACAACCACCTTTCCCCATCTGGTATCAATATACATAGATTGATACAGTACATTCCCCTAGTATGCGCCTATATGGGCGGCAGAGGACGTCGCGTACTAGGAATTCGTGTACTGTGAATACATAAACTTATGGGAAAAATTACATATGGGCGGAACCCCCCCTTCATGGGCAACCCTTGAAATGCCTTTCAGATCTAAATATTGTATTATACAGGGAAACTATCTAAGACGTATTAACTAAGATAAAGTAAACCAACAATATTATGGCTTTACTAGGTAAGTCAACATGAATATGGCTTAACTAAACCAACAAGAATATGGCTGCTCACCTTTACCCAAGAGGACAACAGCTGTGATGGAGGTAAGAAGAGGATCCAAGGCAGGATGAGGCACCTAGCGTGCATCTCCTGCATCACCCACCACACCACCCGACACACCACCTTCCTCACCACTTTTGTCACCAGCACTTTCGACACTTTCACCACCTAATGCACTCACTTCGTTCATCAACCCTTCAAAGTCTTTTTCTGACACCTCAGACAACAAATCAGCCTCTTGATCCTCCTCAGGATATGGCTCTTCTGATGTTGAAGGGAGTGATTCCTCACTTTGTTCAAGCCGAAGGAAACGGGTGATGAATGTTTGCTTCTGTCTGTTTACTTCCTGGTTGTGCTTGTCAGTGTAGCAGTGGAAGGTTCTGTCCAGTAAAGACATCACCTCCTCCACTCGCAACTGAGAGCATTTAATGTCCTTGAATTCTTCACTGAATTTATCAAGGGCACACAGTACCCTGCTGTTCTCCATCATGGTCAAATCTTCACTCTCCATCACTGGTGTTGCTGCCTTTTCAGCTGCTATCTCCTACTCAAGGTGAGCGGAATGTAGGCAACCGTTATCACTTCTTGGGCAGGCAATGTCGCATACTTGGGGTAACCCCAGATTTGGGCCACTCTTCGCTGCCTGTCTCGCTTACAAGGAGTTCAATTCGCATTTAAAAAAAAAAAAAAAAAAAAAAAAAGGTCCACGCGTACAAGGGGGATCGCGTACTCAGAACTTGCGTACTATGGGGATGTACTGTACATACATACATAGGTAGATATACTGTATGTTGGAGTTGTCTCAGTAGTTGTTGGAGGGGTCTGACTGTGACTAAGGAATGAGGACTGAGGAGGTTAGAGCTAAGGAACAGAGGTGGACTGGTGTGTCAACTTGTCAAGTGTGAGCTGTGAAGTGTAATTAGGAAACAGACGTCCACACTGAAGATGTGGAACATATCCAAGCTCACCCAGTGCAAATTCTGACACATACTATGGTGGTACCATTCTTAAGTGGCAGTTTGGGTGGGGCACGAACCTCTGTGCAGTGTTGCCACGTTTTTCATACCCGCGATGCCTCTCTCTCTCTCCCTCTCT
Organism: Coenobita brevimanus; assembly: GCF_032717465.1. Classification (NCBI taxonomy): domain Eukaryota; kingdom Metazoa; phylum Arthropoda; class Malacostraca; order Decapoda; family Coenobitidae; genus Coenobita; species Coenobita brevimanus. The sequence continues at coordinate 32,039,423 of NC_137015.1, forward strand.
CTCCTGCGGGGAGATGTGCGTCACCCTAGGGAATTTTGTTTCTTTTATGTCTTATAAACTTGTGCTTTCATTTCTTTATTTTGTTTTTTATTATATCTAATTATATTTAAAAATATTATTGTTTTACATATGGCGCCAGATGACCTCACTATTGTGGCGCCATGATTTGTTTTCATTCAATCACTCTCTCCCTCCTTCGTTCCCTCCCTTCCTCCATCTCTCACTCAGCTGCACTCAACACTGTCCCTGGTCTGCCTCCCCCCCCCTCTCTCTCTTTCTCTCTCCTCTCTCTCATCTGTGGTATTTTAGGATACATTTTGGCTATTTTCTTTTACATTATAATGTACATATTGTAAATTTGACTTTATTTCCACACCACCCAGGAGGTAAAAGTCTTGGCGCGTTTTTTTTTAAGAGGTGTCCCCAAACAGGCCTAGGATAGAGGAAGCTCTGGCCAGGTGGGACTGGGTGTGTGTGTGTGTGTTGCCGCTCACAAGGGTTTAATGTATCATTTATTTTTTACTAAGAAATTGACGTATTTTTACTTATATTCCTGCACATTATCTTATAATCATAATTGTGACATTATTACCAACCCCAGAAATACGGTAACAGCCAATAAAAGTCACTACTTTTTTTTCAGCAACACTGTAAAATATTTATGCCACGTTTCTGTATTGCCGTATAAATATTTTACGCATAAGAAGCTTACTGTTCTTTCATATATTATAATACACACATTACTGGTATATTCTTATGTGTTTATCTTATTGTGATGCCTATTACATATATCAGAGCCGTTCACATAGCGGGTATGGAACACGTGGCAACACTGTACAGAGGTTAGCGCCCCACCCAAACCGCCACTTAAGAATGGTACCACCATAGTAATATTTCACACCTTAATGCTGTTAGAGATCTCCCCAAATGGTGATAGTAGCCCACAGAGATCTCCCAAAATGGTGAGGGATAGTTTTTTACACCCCAAACTGTACTATAGTAGTATACAGAGATCTCTCTAAAAGGTGAGGGGTACTTTTTTACACCCCACCTTGTACTACAGCAGCCTACAGAGATCTCCCCAAATGGTGGGGGATACTTTTTTGCACTCCAACCTGTACTGCAGTAGCCTACAGACATCTCCCAAAATGGTGAGGGATACTTCTTTATGCTCCAACCTGTATTATAGTGGCCTACAGACATCTCCCCAAATGGTGAGGGATATTTTTCTTATCCCCCAGTCTGCATTACAGTAGCATACTGAGATCTCCCCAAATGGTGAGGGATACTTTTTTACAGCCCAATCTGAACATTTCTTAACACTCTTAAGTGAATTTCAGCTAAAGCAAGTTGTCCTCGCTCTCGCTCGAAAAATAATTTAATTCATTCATTTACAACAGTGAAGGATTTACCCTTGTTCTGTTGTAAAAACTGTCTAATATACTAATAATAATAACTGAAATATATATTTTAGCTGCACCATATGTATAATTTTATACAGTATATCCTATTCATTACTGTACTTTAGGCAATTTCCAAACTCCAGAAGTCACCTATTGTTAGTCAGAATAAAGTAAATAAAGATATAACTGTTGTGCGCAAGTAACTAGAGATGATTTTTAACCCCTTGATTATGAAAAATATCATCCTAAACTTAATACTGTATAATCCTCTCATGGTATCCAGAATAAAATGAAGCTGATGCCATGGTACAGAAACGGATAAAAATGGTTTGTGTTTGAGTTTTTGCATTTGCGGAACTGCAATTTTTAAGAAATTTGAGAATTTGCGGTTGTGGAGGGCAATTTTTTTAGCTTGCAGATTTGCGTTGCGGAATTGAATTTTCGTTTGTGGTGCTCACCTTTGATAAGACTGTAGCGTGATAAAATAAGATTACAATGTACATCAGAGATGTACATGGCAGCTCAGTAATCACAGCGAGCACATATTGCACACCCAAGCAGCAAGCTGCTCGGAGGAAGTATGATGATAAACACTCGGCAAGGTGGGGAAAGAGTCAAGTGAGCCAAGTGAGCCTGAATGATTACCAACAGTTTTGTCCGTAAGAATTTTTTTTTTACTAATGAGTTTTACTGTGTCCAAACCTTGCTTAAGTTTTACTGTTATGATATACATTACAGGTACTTATAGAGGCATTTGAGAAAAGAAACAAATGGAATATTGCCACGAGTTAGAAGAAACTGGTGGGGTGAAGCAGGATGGTGGCCATGGCATTTTTAATGTATGAAAATAGCTGTACCTTGTGTGTGTTACATATGGCCTTTATCGAGCCAAAATCTTGCCAAAATCATTCTGTGTTGTGCAGCAGACTGCTTATAGTTTTATACAAGTGAATAACTTGGACTAAGAGGTAAGTATGAGTGGAAACTGTCACGAGTCAGAAGGAACAGGGCTATAAACAGGTAAATATATGTCGCGAGTTCGGTGATACTTGAGTCTGACGCAGTACAGCCACAATAAAGCAAATGGTAAACTCGGATACCCACAGTAACTGGGGCCCATGCCATTCAGAAAAAAGCGAAATTCCGATAAATGCAGCATTTGCACTTCCCCCTGCTAACCTGAACTTTATCCGAAATATCAGACAATAGTCCAGACCACACCAACTTCTTTTTTTCATAAGCAACGTTGGGTCTGGTTAGTACCTGGATGGGTGACTGCCTGGGAACACCAGATGCTGTTGGCATCCCTACGTGTCAAGTGGGGTTGGTGGAGGATTAGTGCCCCTCCCTGTAAAACAATTAACTCTAAGTCCTTGGCCACCCCGTTTGGGATACATGGCGTCTGGCAATGAATGAATGAAAAACTGTTGTTTCATTACTTGTTACCCAACTCTTATCTAGCAATCTACATCCTCAAGATCCTGACCCACTCCAATGCTCACCCAACGTCCATCATAAAGGTCACAAAAACCACCCGGTGCCCATCCAACGCCCATCATCGAGGTCACAACAACCACCAAATGCCCATCAAGGTCACAACAACCACCAAATGCCCATCAAGGTCACGACAACCACCAAATGCCCATCCAATGCCCATCATCAAGGTCATGATAACCACCCAATGCCTATCCAATGTCCATCATCAAGGTCACAACAACCACCCAATGCCCATCCAACGCCCATCATCATGGTCACAACAACCACCCAATGCCCATCCAATGCCCATCATAAAGGTCACAACAACCTATCCAAACATCTTCATCCTCTACCATTCCCCTGCCCAAGCTGGACTAAGGTCAGACAGTCCAGACTGCTTCTGGCTATGTCAGACTTTTCTCGATACCTAAGTGTCATCATTCATTCATTCATCATCTAATCCTACATTGCCCCATGAGGAGCGAAGGAGGTCGGAGCTAGGCAGTTGGTCCCGACATTTAAGATGAGAGTGACCAACCTCACTCATTACATGAGCAATAAACCCCAACCATCTCTTGGATATAAACATGCACCGGCTCATTCCGATTGGAGCGCAATAATTACCCACTAAACCACCAGGTGCCAAAATTTGGTCATATGGTTACCACCCAGCATAGTAAATGGTTTCCTGGTGTACAGGAAACCATTTGGCTTGTCACTCAGTGTAGAGTCACCCACAGGCAGAAGGAAAAGGAAAGAATGAAGGAAAGAAAGACAGAAGAGGGAGTGTAAAGTCACCCGTAGGCAGAAGGACAAGGAAAGAATGAAGGAAAGAAAGACAGAAGAGGATGGAAGGAAAGAAGGATGGAGGAGACGATAAGGCACAAACCCGAAAGCAGCACAACATCGACTGAGTGGATGGTGAGCGCCCCCACCTACCACAACATAAGTGTCGTAATAGTAGATATACTATATCATTGTCGTAGCTGAGCTGTTATAACAGTGAATTGATTTGTAGGAGATGATGTTAGTTGTACTTGTCATTGATGACAGGAGAAAGATAAAGATGAGTCTGGGGTTTGATTGCAGTTTATTTTCTTCAAAGGAATATCTCAAGAGTAATATAGTCTCATACAGCGTAATGAGATGAGAGTTACTCGCTAACCCACGCCCCTGCCTTTTCCCCATTGTGCCTCTCTCTTTCTCCTAGACCCCCTTCTCGCTTCTCTCTTCTAACTCTTTCTGCCTGCTAACTCCTTCTCTCCCGTATATCAGTGACTGTGTCATGTGTAAGGCACAGTCGAGTGGAATTTTCTCGATCTTGGGGACTTTCTGATCAGGTGTCACATCTGCTGTCTATGGTATTCCTGAGAGAGAATGTGCGAACGTCATTTCTTCCAGCCCTAGCCATGACTTTCACCTAACCTCTAGATTACATATGTACATTACTAGCTATTATGCATTGTATTATGATATTTTAGAGTCCTGACATAAGAATATAGTCTAGCAGGCTCCTCATGTCTGATAAAAGAGAGTTCCAATATACTGAAGTCCGTTATATTGAGAATTTACTGTAATAAGAAGTGACAGAAAAGATGGGAGAAATAGGAATAGAGAAGGGTAGACTCTGAAAAGAATGATAAATATGAAAGAAGAAGTAGGCAGCACTACATCAAATGAGTGGATGATGATCATCAATACCTACCACACATTAGAAATATATAAAACAAATTATAATGCACCATGACAAACATTAATAGCTTTTTTAATAAGAACTCTTCACAGAAGATTTCAGACCCAGTGTGTTTTTTTTTTTTTTTTTTTTTTTTTTTCCCCATGCTTAAATATATAGACATCAAAGGATTTGTGACAAATATAAAAGTACAATTCACTCGTACCTGGCTTGCTCAGTAGTAATAAGAGAAGCAACGTTGTATGAGAACTCCACATCCTGCAGCACTAAGTCTGGGTATGCCTCTCTGTACAATGAAACAAGTACATTAAAGAAAAGCCAAGTGGATTTGATTAATTATAGCAGATACAGTTAGCCTTCAGCTAACAAATGATTTACAGATGGTACTCTGAAGTCAGCCGGAGTACCCACCATTTTGTACAGTCATTCCTTGGTTAGAGCACACTTTGTTATCAAGGTTTTCATTACCACAGCCAGATTAAAATCTGCACTTCTGCCATTACAGTACTGTTTCAGGCCAAATTCTCAATACTGTACATCTGAGCTGGGCTGAGCCCGAAACTTAACCCCCCCAAGACACATGCACGCACGCACACACACGTCGCCGACAGAGACGGAGATTTTTGTGGATCGTGGGGACATAATCGCCGAATCAGCGGCGAAAAGGAGACAAGCCTATTGTAATTATGTGAATGAATACTTGCGTGGTGGTCCCACCTCATATTAGTGAAAAACCCGCAGATTTCGGTCAATCAAGAGTACGAAACACAGTGGAAGTAGAAAGTTTTCGTAGGTTGCATGATGGCGGAAGAAGACACAGTAGTTCACTGTTTACATCTGGTGGCGGTGAATTTGAGGGCTTCTTTGATGAGGATAAGGGTAAAGGAAATACTAAACTGAATCAAACAAGAGTAGCAAGAGTGGAGAAAATGGCAGAGGGGAATGTCCAGGAGTTAAAAAAAGGTATGGACAATAATTACAGAGTCGCAGGAACATATCTTAGAACAGGAGAAAGAGATTAAGATAATTCAGACCAAGTTGGAAATCATCTGCACATGCAGTGCTGAATAAGAAAAGGAAGTTACAGAATTAAAATCAAGTAACGAATCTACCTGAAATGAAATAAAACAGCTCATAAGGGAAAATAAGAGGTTGGAAGAAGAAAGCGACAGGATGAAAAGTAAACTAGATGAGCATGAATCAAAATCAAGGATGCAAGATGAACACAATAAGGAAATCAAGGAGCAACATAGAAGATGGAAGATAATTCAAGAGGATGGAAATATAAATATGAAAGTGATTATAAAACAACAAAGCAAGGAAAAGGTGGAGAAGGAAATGGTTAAGGTACTAAGAAGCAAAGAATCTTTAGTCAGGTATGCAGAAGATACGGAAAAATGCATAATAATTTCAGGAGTAAAAGAAAAACATAGGACGGTAAGATCAGAAGAACTGAGTAAGGCCAAAGGGATAGTATCAGTAGTTATGGAGGGTAACAACGATGCTCAAGATTACTAGAAACTCAGTATATAAGGATAGTCCCAGGACCAGATGGAATTTCTAATTGGGTACTGAAAGAATGCAGAGAACAACTGGCAGATATGATTCACGGTTTAATTGTGTGTTCTCTGGAAGAAGGGAGAGTGCCTCAGGAATGGAAGAGGGCCAATGTGTTACCAATTTATAAGGAAGGAAACAAGGAAGAACCCCTGAATTACAGATCAGTGTCCCTGACCAGCACAGTGGCAAAATTGTGCAAGAGAATCCAGAAAGTCTATCTATCTATCTATAGCCCGACGCCCTAATCCCGCAAAGGGTGGCCGCAGACAAAACGCCTCCAAGTCACTCTGTCACCCACCATTTGACTCCCCTCCTCCCAACTCACCCCCCCCTCCCTCATATACCTCTCAACTCCATCCCTCCACCTCATCCTCGGTCTACCCCTCCCTCTCCCTCCCTCCACATCACCTACATACACCCTCTTAGTCAGTCTTTCATTCTACATTCTCTCCACATGTCCAAACGACCTCAGTGTATTTCTCCTAATCTTTTCAACCACATCCACATCTACCCCACAACGTTCCTTCACTTCTTCATTCGTCAACCTGTCCCTCCACGTCACTCCACATGCTCCTCTCAAGTAACTCATTTCCACTGCTCTCACTCTTGACTTGTTCCCCTCTTGCAAGGTCCACGCCTCGCTTCCATACGTCAGGGTAGGGATCACAATACCATCATGCAGTGACTTCTTAACTTCCATACTCACCTCCCTATTTCTCATCACTGCTTTCAGTGTACCAACAACCTTTCTTCCCTGCTGTACCCTTTCACGTACTTCATCCCCCAAAGTTCCATCCTTACTCATCACACTACCCAAGTACTTGAATGAACTCACATTCTCCATATCCTCACCATCCAACCTCACTGCACACTTGTGACTTCAATCCTCTCAAACACCATAACTTTACTTTTGTTTACATTAACTTTCAGCTTCCTCCTCCTACACACTGTCCCAAATTCATTCACCAAACCTTGCAACTCCCATTCATCTTCACTCAACAATATATACTGTATCATCAGCAAACAGCAACACCGGAAGCTTCCAAATCTCACCCTCATTCATTAGGGCCACCCCCACATCCACTGCCCTACCTTGCACCTCCTTTACAACCCCATCCATATATATATTAAACAACCATGGAGACATCACACACCCCTGTTTCAGTCCCACATTGAGATCAAAGAACTCACTCAGCTCACCATCCACTCACACCGTAGCCATAGCTCCCTCGTACATACTCTTCACAGCACTCAACAATTTCCCCTCCACTCCATATATTCTTAATACCTTCCACATACCTTGCCTATCTATTCTGTCATAAGCTTTCTCCAAGTCCATGAAGGCAGCATACACTTTCCTTCCCTTCTCTAGATACTTCTCCACTAAACATCTTAGAACAAATATCTGATCTACACACCCTTTTCCCTTCCTAAATCCCCCTTGTTCTTCTCCAACTAGCTCCTCTGTCATATGCCTAACCCTATCAATGAGTATTCTACCATATATTTTACCAGTCACACTAAGAAGGCAAATACCCCTATGGTTACCACATACTTCTCTCTCCCCTTTTCCTTTGTACAGAGGAACAATTATACCTGATTTCCAGTCCTCTGGAACCCTTCCCTCTTCCCAAGCCAATCTACACAACTTCCATATCCACTCCACAACAATCTCACCCCCATACCTAAGCATTTCACCACACACTCCATCAATTCCTGGGGCCTTTCCCAGCTTATTCTTCTTCATCGCTTCAACTACTTCCGACCTACTGATCTCTTCCTCCCTCCTCTCATCTCTTCTTCTCCCAGCCATTCCACAACCACTTATAGTCACACTGCTCTCACTCTCTACATTCAACAAATCCTCAAAGTGCTCCTTCCATCTCCTCAATTTCTCTCTCTTCTCCACCAACAATCTATTATTCCTATCTTTCACTCCTCTACTATTTCCCCTTTCACACTGCCTTACTTCCTTTACCTCCTTCCAAAACAATTTCTTACTCTCCCTCCATTTCACACTCAGATTCCTCCCAAACTCTTCATCCACTTTCTTCTTACTCTCCTTCACCAGTCTCTTAACCTCCCTTCTCCTGCTCACATATACTGTACCTCTCTCTTCTCTCTCTCATCTTCTCCCCTACCTCTACTCGCCAACCATTCACCATATGCCTTCTTCTTTTGTTCCACAGCTCGTTTCACCTCATCATTCCACCATGCTGTCCCTTGCACACCCTTGCATCTCCTCCTCACTCCACAAACCGCCTCACACGCTGCGCTTATCTCTTCCGTGAATATCTTACATACGTCTTCCACCCCTTCCATCTGCTCTAGCTCATACCTTCCCAATCTTTCTTCTACTATGCTCTTATACTCTGTCATTTTCTCACTATCTTGAAATTTCTCCACTCTTCTCACAGGAGCTGCTTCCTCCTGTCTTCCCCTTCGTCTCCTCAACCACTTTCTCTGCAGCTCTACCTTGGCCATCACTAAGTGATGGTCCGAGACTCCATTCCCCCACCCTCTCCACACCCTTGCATCCAACACTTGTCTTCTCATTCGCTCATCCACACACACGTAGTCTATCATTGCCTTTCGTTCAACAAGTTCACCATCCATCCTCCTCATTACTCTCCATGTATACCGGTGGATCATCTTATGACGAAAGTAGGTGTTGGCTATTGCCAACCCCTTACCAGCACAGATGTCCACCAAAGCACTACCATTCCCATCTACTTCAGCTGGCACACCCCACTGACCAACCACTCCATCCACTCGTACATTCCCAACTTTGCCATTCATGTCTCCAATCAACAGCACTCTCTCGCTCCTCTCAAATTTGTCCAGAAAGACATATGGATAAAATATCTGGAGGAGATGAACATTTTGGCTAAAACTCAGTTTGGATTCAGAAGTGGAAGGTTGTGTGTTTCCAACTTGTTGAGCTTTTACTCAAGAGAGACTGATGTGCTGCAGGACAGAGACAGTTTGGTGGACTGTGTGTATTTAGATTTGGAGAAAGCCTTTGACAAGGTACCCCACAAGTGACGAATGTGGAAACTGGAATATATAGGAGGACTGAAGGGAAACCTCTTGTAGTGGATGAGAGACTTCCTGAGAGACAGACAAATGAGGACAGTAATACAGAACAAGATGTATGGATGGAGGGATGTAACAAATGGAGTCAGACACGGCTCGGTGTTAGTGCCAGTAATGTTCCTGATTTACGTACACGATATGGTAAAAGAAATGAACACCCATGCAAGTCCGTTTGTCAATGATGCAAAGATCTTGAGGAGAGTAGAAGTTGAGGAAGAATGTAAAATGCTGCAGGAAGACCTAGATAGGATTCACAATTGGAGCCGGATGTGGGAAATGAAATTTAACACAAAAAAAATGTAAAATACTGAAAATGGGTAAAAGTACCAAAATGCCATCACAGAATTATATGATGGGTAATGAACCAATCACAAAAGCAAGAGAACAGAAAGATTTGGGAGTGCTGGTCCAGGACAGTTTGTCACCTGAAAAACACATTAACAAGACACTTAGAGAGACGTACAATCTCTTGACTAACATAAGAGTGGCATTTCATTACATGGATGAGGAGATGATGAAAAAATTGCTAGTGGCCATGATCCGCCCCAGGTTGGCCCTTTCGCATTTCTTATACATATATACTGTATACTGAACAACCATGGGGACATCATACAACCTTGTCACACACCCACACTGATCCTGAACCAATGACTTTGATACCCATTTACCCTTACATGTGCCTCACTACCATCACAAAAACTCTTGATGGCACCTAGAAGCTTACCATCCACACTGTACATGTTCAAAACCTTTCACAGTCCTTCTTTGTCTACTTTGTCGTATACTTTTTCCAGATCCATAAATACCATAAACACCTTAATGAACCAATCACAAAAGCGAGAGAACAGAAAGATTTGGGAGTGCTGGTCCAGGACAGTTTGTCACCTGAAAAACACATTAACAAGACAGTTAGAGAGATGTACAATCTCTTGACTAACATAAGAGTGGCATGTCATTACATGGATGAGATGATGAAAAAATTGCTAGTGGCCACGATCCGCCCCAGGTTGACCCTTCCGCATTTCTTATACATATACTGTATATACTGAACAACCATGGGGACATCATACAACCTTGTCAAACACCCACACTGATCCTGAACCAATAACTCTGATGCCCATTTATCCTTACATGTGCCTCACTACCATCACAAAAACTCTTGATGGCACCTAGCAGCTTACCATCCACATTGTACATGTTCAAAACCTTCCCAGTCCTTCTTTGTCTACTTTGTCGTATACTTTTTCCAGATCCATAAATACCATAAACACCTTTTAGTCCTTCTCACATGCCTTCTCCACTATCTTACTGCAAATATTTGATCCACACATCCTCTGCCACTTCTAAAGCCACCCTGTTCATCACTCACTAGGACTTCTGATCTCTCTCTTACTTTCTCTATGATCTTTCATATATCTTCCCTACAACATTCAACAGACTTATACCATGATATTTCTTGAACTCAGTTCGCTTGCCTGTACTTTTGTACAGGGGTACAATCACTGCCTTTTTCCATTCTACTGGCACTGTTTCACTCAACTATGTCTTCTTATATACCTCCAACAAGAATTTCATTACACTCCTTCCACTACACTTAATCATCTCTGCATACATTTCATCAACCCCAGCTGCTTTCCCATTTTTCAGCAGCTTCAAAACGTTCTTCACCTCTGCGAGTATCATGTTTCCCGGCACTCCATTCCTTCTCTGTACACCCCCAAAACCTATCATGTTAACAATCACTCTACTCTCTCCATTCCCATTCATCAGACTTTCAAAATAATCTCTACATCTGGTCTGTACTTCATGCCCATGGGTTAATAATCTACCACTTACATCCTTCACACTTTCACATTTCTTTCCACTGTCACTTCTACATTTCCCCACCTCTTTCCAGAAAAATTTCCTATTTTCAGAGTAGTTTGCATTCATTTTTCTTCCTACATCATCATTTACCTCCTTTTTCCTCTTCACTAGTCTCTTTACATGCTTCTTAAGCTCAATACATTCATTTCTTATTTCAACTGAACCCCTGTCCTGTATTCACTTTAGTCACTTCTTCCTCTTCCTCCACTGCTCTCTTAACCTCTTCATCCCACCATGCCGTACCTTTCTTCTTTGTTGTTACTCTTGCCACACCACACACCACTTTAGCATTCCTAACTAAGCGCTCCCTATATACATTCCACATGCTGTCCAGATCCATTTCATTCCAATTCACTGATTCTAACTCCTCCCCTACTTTGGCTCTGTATTCATCTGCCATTTCTTTGATCTTCAGCTACTAGACTTTCAGTCTCTCTCCCTGACAGCTCCTCTCCCTCTTGGTCCACCTCACTCCTCTCAGATTGATCTTACATACCACAATCATATGATCTGACAAACCTCCACATCTTCCTTTCACTGTCCTTGTATCAGCAACACTACTCGACATTGATTTCTCTATGAGCATGTAATCAATCATGCTCCCTTCAAAATGATCTCCATTCCCTCTATACCATGTATATTTATGTGCATCTCTGTGTTTAAAATATGAATTACAGATGCACAACCTCCTTTCCTGACACATGTCCTTCAGTCACTTCCCATTATCATTATCTCCTTGTACTCTATTATTACCCATTATATCATTCACAGGATCAGTACCTACTCTTCCATTCATATTGCCCATTACAATCACTTTATAACTCCTTGGCATTTCTCCTACTTCATCCAGCTCATCCCAAAACCTGTCTTTTTCTGTCTCACTCCTGTCATCATATGGTGCATATGCTACAATCACTGCCACTTTCACCTCAAACTTGAATCTGACATCCATACACCTTGAGCTGACACATTTGTAATCTCTCATTCCACTCTGCCACACTTCATTCATCAACAAAGCAACTCCTTCCTTCCATCTTCCTCATCCATTCATGCCTGGCCTTACACACTTCACACCCTCCCACTCCTCCACTTCACACCCTTTCATCTTGGTTTCACACAATGCCATCATGGGATATCTCTCACTCTTGAAAACATTCACCACATCTCCCTCTTATTCTCCTCACTCACACCTCTCAAAATCCACATGACCATGTGAATCTGGCCATTTGGTTGGGGCCCTGGGCAGGTATTTGGCCCTCCGAGGCTCTCCACAACATTTGTCATAATTTAATGATTTTAGATAGGGGTATCTGAGGGACACTTAACCTGGCCGGAAACCCCAGTTATATGGTTACCACTCAGCATAGTAAATGATGTCCTGGGTACAGGAAACTATTCAGCTTTTCACTCAGTGTAGAGACCATAGGGCAGCATTATACTGAGTGAGTTCATGATGGACACCCCCACTTACCACAAAATCTTCATAAAACTTTTTTGCCATCTTCTTTACCAACCTCCTGATACAGAACAACTTTTATTCTCAGTATATTGTATTTCAAGCACGATTATTTAGCTATTATGTACTTTAACTTCCAATTTCCTTATTGTATATACCCCTAAAAACTCATTCTCACCATCCTGTACCACAGTTCACTAACTTTCTGCATGGAGAACTGTATCATCTGCAGAAGCAACTTAAAAGTTTCCATATGTTATCTTGTAATTCTAGGAAATAATCTGTAATTCTACATATGTATCTGTGCATGAAATCCTTAATGTCAATTCCCTGACTACAATATACTGATAGAGAACACACAGATTGCAAATTATAATACATAACACCACGGCAATTTCAACCTACTGGAAATGAGTTTTAATAATATCCTTCTGGCAGGCAGCTCTTGGGATTCTGGAGACCATGAGGGCACGAGATGAAGAGCTTGACAGATGGAGCCGCTTTGAGAAATGCCACATTATCAACATTGCCACAGGCAAGAAGAGAAACCCGAATGTTGCGTGCACCCACACCAAACCCGACCTGAAAAACAAACACCAACATAAGAAATTGCTGATTTAATGATATACTGTTACAGTTGTTAATCTACAAGAATATACAGACTTGTTTATAGTGCCCAGTTTATGATCTCGTAAAAAGTCTGAGTTCGAAAGTATAGTACACACAGAAAGCAGCCACTGATGCCAGATAACATTCAGCCATGCTCAAATGTCCAGCCTTGGCTGTCCACAACACTCAAATTTGGATGTTCACTGTTTCTCATGTGACAGTGGCTTTAGTGATGTTTGTAAGTGAAAAATTAACCCTCAAAATGCACTTTTTCCCTTGTGAAATTTCCAATACATGATACAGGCATATCCCGGTTTAGCGATGCAATTGGTTAAGTAAAAACCCATCGTATCTCGGGGTATATTTAACATGTAAAATACAGGGATGCGTTTCTGAGCCCTGGGTGTCCCCCTCCAACCAAGTCCTAAAGTCACCCAAATGAGTACAAAAGCAAGTTTCTAGCTAACCTAAACCCTAAAAATAGCTTGAAAAGAAGCTAAACTAAGCCTAAACACAGTTTATAACTCGCCTAAACCCAAAAATAAAATCTGAAAATCATCAAACATCTCTGAAAAAAATCAAACTTAGTAAAATGTACCCCAAAATGACGATGTTCACCCCACCTATGACTAAAACACATTAATCTAAGTCTAAAAACAGTTTATGAATCAACCTAAACACAAAATTTTAAGTCTAAAACATCATCAAAATTGGTAAAAAAAAAAAATCAAAACCCATCGTTAAACCAGGGTTTGACCATCGTTAGGCGGGGTATGGTGATACAGTATTTCTACCCCCATCACTAAGCTGCGGTATCACATCTACGGGTATAATATCTTGGTGTATACCTGTAATATGCAGTTTTTATTTTGCTTGCATGTTTTTATTGGCATAAACCTACTAAGGTAGCCAAAATGGCTTAGTCATGCATTACACACTACAGTCAAATAAACCAACAGAATGCATAGTCACTGCTCTCATAACATGTAATCTTAATGCGCAAATAATTCATAGCATGGGAGGTGCATTTTGTGTCCAAAAAATGTCACAATGCAGCAAAAAAATAGGTTTAACGCTGTAGGAGGAAGCTGCTCATTTTTTACAGCACCTGACTAAACGTTGATGATGGACATAATGTAGCGGGAGGTGCCAATTTATGTTTCTGAGGCATACTATGCAGCTAGTGAGAGACAGAATGCAACATGAGGCATAAAATTATGGTTGGAAAACACACAACGCAGCAAGTGACAAGAGAAAGGAGAGAGGACAGCGGAACTGACGTTGCAAAATTTGACTAAGTTAATGGGTCCATGATTTGTATGATTCTCGGCAAGAAGGACGCCATTCTGAAGACAGCACGGGCAAAAGGAGGATCACCGACGGACAAGAGGATAAGAGTGTCTGACCCTGCTCTCGTAATGATGGAAAGGTTTCTGCTGATGTACTGCAACCAGAAGGAATGGAAGGTGTGCCAATCGATGCATTAAATATTTGAAGGACAGATCACCATCTTTATGATACTGCCTGCCACAAGCTCTCCAGACCCTAAGGAAGATTTAAGGCGTCAAATGGCTTGTTCACGAAATTCAAGAAAAGGAAGGGCCTGAGGTGGGTGCAGTTACTGGAGAACAAGCATCAACAGACACTGGTGCAGCGGACACATACGCCACCAGACTCTCCTCACTCGCTACTTTCCTCGTCGAGAAATTTGAAAGCAATAACAACCAAAGGAAGATGTTATGTCTGAGGTTTCTATTGGCTTTGAGGGGTTTGTGCACGTAGCAGAGGACATCCAATAGAGGAATCAGGACTTACAGGACTCGCCTTCTTCCTCAGAAGAGGACTCTATGGAACCAGAAAGGCATGATGACCATGTTGGGGACCAGTAGGAGTCCTGCCCTGCCTCGGAACCCCACTCCACCTCCTCCCAGCAAGCCCACAACCTTTTCCACTCTCCAGTGTTTGTATGTACGAAGTCTTCATTAGGTAGGTAAATGTCCTTGGGAAAAAAAAAAAAAAAAAAAAAAAAACTGAAAACTGCCCAAAACATGAACTTGGGGCTGGCTTAGGTAACACAAAACCCTTTGCCATTTAAACATATGGCCACATAACTAAAAATTATCATAAAGCAGGAGCTTCTGGGTACGAAATTCCCACGTCATGAAAGCAGTGACTGTATTTATATCGTAAGAATCATCTGAACACCAAAAATAGCTGCACTGAAAATATTCAAGCTCTAATGATTTACATAACACATGTAAACGTACGTCTGTCTATTAAATCATGCATCCGCTCATTTCAGGGTGTCAGTATTTTTTGTTCACAATATAACTTGAAAATCACAGAAGTACTTACAAAGTTGCTACTAATTTTATAAACAATATTAGTTCACTCATACAATTTACAGTTCTCTTTTATATATGTACAATACTGTATCTATACAGTCACTACTCATTTTACAATGGGGTTACATCAGGTCATACCTTATCGTATACCGATTTTATCGTAAATTGGGAGATTGAAACACATTATAAAAGGGGGGTTACATCAACTCAGCTTCCCAAAGTCACCTACCCATGACTGAAATACAAATGACAACCCACCTTAATCACTTCCTGTGTTGGTCCAAGTTGTCTCCAAGACCAAAACAAACACTATCACACCAATACAGGCGTTATTACTCACGTACAGTAAATCGTTGCAACAACACAACAATCACACTTGTGTAACATTGGCCTGGTGTTACACAATGTATAGGCCTACTGTAGCACGATGCTTGGCTGAGAGGTGACAATGGCCGGGGGGGGGGGGGGGGGGGCACATGTGAACGAGTGGAAAAGACAGGGCTTTGAAGGGATGGCGGGACTGCAACTGAACCAAA
Organism: Coenobita brevimanus; assembly: GCF_032717465.1. NCBI lineage: Eukaryota > Metazoa > Arthropoda > Malacostraca > Decapoda > Coenobitidae > Coenobita > Coenobita brevimanus. Next base: position 32,055,463 of record NC_137015.1, read on the forward strand.
ACAATGCTCTGCACGCTGGGGCCGCCATCTTGCCTGAGACAAGCAACTGTTGCCTTGCGTGTGCCTGGAGCTTCGTACGAAATTTTGCGAGGGCAATATCGTTATACGGGAAATTCATCGGAAATCGGATTTTGAGGTGAAACTTTTCTGTTATCGTTGTAGCGAATGATTGTAAACTGAATCAACGTAAAACGAGTAGTGACTGTATCACAGTATCACCTTCACTGATTAAAATTAGGTGTGTGGAGGGGTGAGGAAGTGCAGCACAACCTCCCACCATGATAACTGATACTAGAATGGAACAGGAAGGGTGGAGGAAGCTCTAGGCCACTCTGTCTTAATGTGCCAGACACCACCAGCCACCTCCACAAGTTGTCGTATTGTTTATAAAGGCTCCGACATACTTGTATGTGTCGGCCTTGGTTACATAATGGTGGTTCTCCATGCTGTTTGATCTCTGGCAGTCTCGCTATTCAGTCCCTCATCCCTCAGGTCACATTCTATGACTTCATCCCAGGTCTTTTTTGGTCTGCCTCTCGCAACCTCACCCATGACGTTCAAACTTCTCACAAGTGAGAAACCATTGAAAAAACAGGCAGAAATTACAGGTCAGTACTCTGTACCTTTACCACAACCAAGGTTTTGAAGTTATATTCTTCCTCACAATGCAATATACATGGATACACCAGGCAATACAATCTTTAGTTCTATGAATCACAGAGGATTCCTTCCTTAACCCCCTGATGGTGGTCCACATCTGAGGACGTGTGGCCAACAGACGCCGGTTCATGTCTGTGGATGTTTTCATATTTTGCGAGCATGTTTCAACCAAAAGCATGCCAAATTCACTGAGAATGATGTGGCAGGCTCTCTCAAGCACCTGAGGATGCGAGGAGAGGTTAGCTGGGACAGATGTGGAGGGGGGAGGGGGGAGCAACCAGGACGACTAAGGAGCGTGGGGAAGAGGCAAGAGGGACAGAGTACGATGGGAGAGAGGTGCCTGGAGGGACAGAGTACATGTGTACTGACTGCGGTCAGCTACCCATGCACTAGAAGAGATATACACCAGCCACTCGATGTAGTACAAATTATTTTTTTGGAAAACCCAAATTATGAAAATAAACCTGGTTGTGGGAAGCAGATAGGGTGCAGGGAGCTTATGTCAGGGGGTTACTCATGTCTGAAGCTTGGGTTGTGTCATGTGGCTCACAGCCTCCTACAATGGTGTACCAAAAATTCACTCTGCAAGTAAAAAATAGGTTTTTGATATTACAAAAACTTCTTTGTTTTCATGAGATGAATTGTATTAAACACACTGATTTCCTACCTTCTGTATGCTTGCTATTTTTTTTTTCCCCACTGTATTTCCATATCTCCACATTGGTTCCCTACCTTGTTCCCAGTCTTTATTGTGCTTCCCTAGCTTAACTTTCTTCACCCACACATCAACAAGTTCCTTGTCCTGTAGTACTGTGCTCCCCTACCATCTGTGATTCCATCCTTTCACTGCTTTGAGCTCTCCTATCTTCTTTTTCTTCTCTCTCTTCACTATGCTTCCTTGCCCTTACTTTGATTTTCTTTCCACACACACAAACAGATACTGAGGCTGCCTGCAAAAATTGGAAAAACAGTAATCAATAATTCCATGAGAACTAGCTATAAAACAGCAAAGTGAAGAGTGAATTTACTGATAACAAAAAAAGGTGAGAATCATGGCAGTGTTGCCTGTGGACAGCATGGTCCTATACCAGCAATGTATATGTTTATATCTCTATAAATGAATGCCTACTGCATGAGAAGCATTTCTCTGTCTGTCTGTCTGTCTGTCTGTCTGTCTCCCCCTCTCTCTCTCTCTCTCCATGACTACAACTTAGAAACTACAATATATAGTAAACTGTTTGCCCCAAGTCTTTTCTACTCAGGCATTTTGAACGCCCTGCCCACCTGTTGCTATGCCACTGGGCCAAAGGAAACAACAGCCCATATACAAAGTTACAGCACAGTTATCAATTTGGGTCATCACAACTCATTTCAAACATGTGAAACGATTAAGTTATAGTGTATGGTACATGCATTAGGTCTGTTACTAAGATTTGGAGAATAAATTACAGGTACTGTGATAAATTAAGTACTGTGCTGAGATACAGTACTGTACTTGGTTTTGATACAATGCCTAGAACATCAAAGCAGATTGACAGATGAATAATTCTGTATGCCTCTCCATTGCATTTCACATACTTCCAGGTTTGGTTTAAGTAAAGTGCAAAATGAGATCTGCTTATGCAAGTTTAACATCAATATGCACAAAGGCAACACAGCAGAGTCGCTCTCCTTGTTCAGGACTGTCTGACCTCACTTAACCAAACATTTTAATGCTATATTTATGTCCATCTACATGTCCAATACCTCAAGGAATGTGAACAATCCCTTGGTAAAGTATGGCAGTAGTAGTTGCTGAACCCCCAGGTGTATCTGGAATGCGAACCCAGTAGACTGTACAAGCAGGCTACAGTTGTCCCCCCTCCAGCAGTCCACCATCCCCCTTTCAGGGGAGAGGGAAAGGTGAGGGGGATTTGTGTAACAAGCCAGCAGGGCTGTCCAGCTATGTCAGTGCCACCATCCAATGGTACCCCTCTTCAGCACTAGGCACTAAATGATCAGATTAATAAAAGGTAATTCCCCATATTGTCAAAAAGATTTAGCCATTTTGCTACATGGGTAAGTATTTAATGCAATGCCTGATTTTCAAACTTGCTGGTAACAATTACAGGGAGTCCCCGATAAATGAAGCCCCAATATATGAAAATTTGAAGGTACGAAAGTGGAAAATATAGGACAAATTCCCCTATATGACAGGCATATGCTTCAATGGTACGAAAAGTGCTACAAGAAAATTATTCAAATTTGGCACATGACGGACCGCAGCACCACTACCACGTATGGCGAGGCAAGCAACTACCTTCATTTCGTCCCAGTCTGTTCCCACTCCCGAGCTATGCAGTATGTGCCTTCTGTACTCATAGAATCTTTTGCATCTTTCACATCCTGCATCATGCTACCCAAACATCCTTCACCTTCAACATTATCTATGGAGCTTCTCAAGAAGAAGCAACATCAAACCCTGACACTGGAGTGCAAGCTCAAAATTATCAAGAGGCATGAGGAAGGCCAGGGCGTGAGTGAGATCGGGCCTCACCTGTATATATTGTACAGTACTGTTTTCTACTTTTTACTCAGTAATTTGATAAATAAACAATTGCTTAAAGTTCATTTAGCTTTTATTAACATTTCTACTGTAGATTTAAGAGCTTACAACCAGCCTAGTACAGCACAGTGTTGTTAGCTGACAGATTTTGGGGGGCTCCTGGAATGTATCTCCTCATTTTCTTAAGTTTCTCATGGGAAAAAATGCTTCAATATACACTCAACCCCCTGCTATCGTGCGTTCAGCTATCACGGTTATCTGCTATCACGCACACATCAAATACACAACCATACATGCTATCATGCACCCTAAGACCGCTATCACACGTCGAGTTTGAAGACAGGCTAAGCGAAACTTATTCACACGGCACTTCATACGAGGTTTGCTGAGGATACGATGGTTAATCGGAATGGTAACGCTGTAAAATTGCTGACGATACCACAGGCATTTGGAATGCATCTGAATGGATTCCTGCCGAGGATACGACGGGCAAAACAGTGTGACCAAAACACAGGCAACTCGACAGAATATATCGTACTACAGTATTGAAATTTAGTCTAACGCTGAATACTTCTTAATACTGTATTTTAGAAAAAATATCAATCGTTTTGAAACCCTTATAAAGAGTTAATATTTCCTATGCCGAGAAAACTGTGATGTCGATAGAGTAATCACGTGTTTACAACTGAGATGGGGCTCTGGCAACAGTGTGAGGAACGTGTGTGATACCACCCAAGTTTTGTTCCACTTAAATCTTCCTCGGCCGTTCCTGATACGAGGTACTGTGTGATACCCCCTTTTAGCTGTGGACACTAAAGAGATCATGGAGACAGCCAAAGAGATCTGGCGACAACTAAGCCACTCCCAAGCCTCGGAACCCTTCAAACCACCCAAGCCTTCCATAATCCTCATAAAAGTTTGATGGCCTTTTATGTTGTTTATTTATTCATTATAATGTTATTAATAATATAATAATGCTTAAATTCATGTTAGAGGAGACATTGGCAGGAAATCGTAGGCATAAAGTGGTTAAAAGTTAGAAGAATGGGCCACCAAAAAACCAATTAGAAATTTTCCCAATGATTGTTCAGTTCAGCTATCACAAGCGTTTGCTCTAACCAATTAGGCGCGATAGCAGGGGGTTGAGTGTGCGAAAAATCAATATAAGAAAGATTTTAAAGGTCCCTAACCCTTTCGTTTATCGGGGACTCCCTGTGCATGGAAAAGTTAAACCTTCAAACATGCATTAGTCAAGATATAACGCTTGTCACACTTTACCAGTCATAAATAATCTTCAGATAAATCTGGAATAACATTTAATTCACTGACCGTATAACCCTAACTGAGTCAAAAATAACTCACTCTGGTTTCAAGTTGGCTAAAGTGGTATGGCCAAAATCAGTGGGTCCACCCTCCAGTGAACCTTGGAAGTTGACAGGTAAGGCCACTACAATGCTGATGAAGCATACAATCATCAGGTACCCAAAGACATGGCGTTGGAATGAGAGGTACTGCACTGCATCTGCTCCACACTTCTCTGCTATCTGTTCTTCACTGCAGGAAAACAATAAAGAAAGATCATTTTAGTTTGTCCCTAACTAAGGTGGCAGGTCAAAGAGATAAGTATTGAAACAAACAGAAAACTGAAACTGAACTGCTTGGTAAAAACATTATACATCTGACCATTTATTGCTAATACCCTGTACTTTCATTCCTATTTACCTTTCTCTGATCAGGTTGGACTTTTCTCTCTGCCTTCATTCAACAAAGAACCACTCAAATAGAATGGGTATCCCTCTCTGTGATCACCAATGGCACTTTCTTGAGGCCAGGGAGACACTTCAGGCAGAGAGAGGCTAATGCTAAGGAGTTGATGGCTTTCCCAAGTGCCTAAAAAGCATAGAAACCTCTTGCAAGGATTCTAATGAAACATTTATGCCCTGAACTTCCCTGTGTGACTGGCTCTGCCAAGCAGTGACATCCTTGAAAAGGGTTGCCATGTATTTTCCTCTCCTTTCTGTGTTTCTTTAGTGAATCTATTTCCAGTTCTCTTATCTATGACAACTCCAAATTCCCTAGCCTATTTCTTGGTATTTGCCACTGTCACTTATACAGTGATGCCTACTGTTCCAGATTTAATATGTTTGGTTCCAAGCAGGCACTGTTGATGTCTCCTTGTCACCCTTTTCGTGAGGGTTTTCTGGGTATGCAAGGTTTATTTAGTGTTTTTATTACCCCTACATCTTACTATTACTATACTTCATTGTCATGTGATTATGGATGCTAGGTTAGTTTCCTGTTTCCCACCAATTTCACCTTTTGGTCTCATAACAACATGATGTTTCATTCTTGCATGAGATATTTTTCATTCTAGCTCCCACTTTGGAGGCATCTTTAAGAAGTGAGCTTGCAAGCTAAACACATCACCCAGGCATACTAAATGGTGGCAGGGAAATCATCCCAGATTCTAAAGAAGGGAGAAGGGATGTAATACCTTGACTCCAATTAAAATGGAATGCTTTAGAATACAATCTTCCTTTTGCAGGCATGAAGGATTAAGCAACTTACCGGCTAAACACTCCTACTTAGGCACAGACTCAATGCACTAAATGAACTTCCAGGGAGAGACTTCTGACAACAAAGAGAAACATTCTCTCTACATTACTGACAATATACTAGAAGTCATGTTAAAGTAGTTATTTGAGAGGAGTGTGTGAAGTCACATGGAGAGACAGACTGACAAATGAGGATGTGAAGGAGTGTTGTGGTGTGGCTGTGGATGATAGGAAGCATTAAAACACACTGAGGTGGTTTGGCCATGTGGAGAGGATGGAGAGAGAGACTGACGAGGACAGTGTATGTAAGTGAGGTGGAGGGGGGGAGAGGGAGGGGGAGGTCAAGGATGAGATGGAGGGATGGAGTGGAGAGGTATATGAGAGAGGGGTGTGTGAGCTGGGAGCAGGGAAGTGAAATGGAGGGGGACAGAGCAACATGGAGGCAATTTGTTTGTGGCCACCCCTTACAGGATTAAGGCGTCTGGCAAGACAGATAGATGGTCATGTCCTATTCTTCCCAGGCATGGGCCTCCATCCTATCTACAACATCTACCCACAACAACACCTTGCAGGCCATACAAAACAACCCCCTATGTATCATCACCACCTGCACCAAAACCACTCACTCACACCGAAAACAAAGTCCTCCCTGTCAGAGAATATCTTGACATAAGTGGCACACAACTTTACGTTGCAGCATGTGCCAATTCACAATACCCCTGCATTACATGATATGAGCCACACAACATAACTAAAAACATAAACAATTGCCCCACAAACATTTTACCACATCCTTTTTGTTAACATCCCATCTATAGATATTTCTACACTAGCAATTAACATGTGCCTATATACAGTTGGGCCTCGCGATGTGATGAATCACTAGAACAGTACAACAGATTCTCTGTATAACACGAGATAGGTCATAAAGAATTTCGTGCTGAATTAAGTTCATGCTAAAACGTGACACTTATTTAAAAGTAAAATAGGGAGTTGGGTTCTGGGAACCCCATATTTTTCCTTTAAAATGTTTATAAAGATCAATTATCATCAATATTTCTGCCTTAAATGCCTGCTGCAGTGTGTTTACATGATCTCACCAACTGGACACATCAATATAATCTAACCTCATCTAACTGAGAGTTTTTCTCACTGAGCTCTTATCACTTGGAGGGGCTATCTCCACAGCGAGCATGTGACTTTGGCCGCCATATTGAAACACCCCACTTGTTGCCTCCACCATGGTAATGCAATTGGAACACTGTTCTTAGCTTTCAGTCTGTTTCACAGTTGCTTTTGTAAGCACCGAGGTGGAACATGACATTAAATTTTCCGGATTCATCAGCTCATTTTAAAAGGTTTGGGCGTCAGGTGTAGTGTATAAACATCATCAGCGCTGCCCTGGGCCCCTGGCAGTGGGCAAACAAACTATGCAGCGCTATCCATGAGAAAGCCCCTCCATATGATAGAGCTCAGTGGGTTTTACCCCCCCAACAAAAACACCGTAATTTTAACCACCTAAAATTGCCACTAAGCCTAACCGTCTATCTATCTATCTATCTATTGCCAGATGCCTTAATCCCATACAGGGTGGCCACAAACAAACCGCCTCCACCTCGCCCTGTCCCACACCATTTCACTGCCCTGCTCCCAAGTCACACCCCCCTCTTACAAATACCTCTCCACTCCGTCCCACCATCTCATCCTCGACCTCCCCCTCCCTCCCTACCCCTCCACCCCACTCACATACACTCTCCTCATCAGTCTCTCACTCTCCATCCTCTCCACATGGCCAAATCACCTCAGTGTGTTTCTCCTAACACTTCCTATCACATCCACATCCATGCTCCTTCACATCCTCATTTGTCAATCTGTCTCTCCATGTGACTCCACAGGCTTCTCTCAAATAACTCATTTCCACTGCTCTCACTCTTGTGTCCCTCCAACAAGGTCCAAGCTTCACTTCCATACGTTAAGAGTTGGTATCACAATACTGTCATGTAGTAACTTTTTCACTTCCATGCTCAGTTCCCTGTTTCTTATCACAGCTTTCAAGGAACCAGCAATCTTTCTTCCCTGTTGTACCCTTTCAAGCACTTCACCCTCCAAACTTCCATCCTTACTCATCACACTACCCAGGTACTTGAATGCACTCACACTTTCCATTTCCTCCTCATCCAACCTCACTGTACATTCACTGACTTCACTTCTCTCCAAGACAATAACTTTACTCTTCCCTACATTCACCTTTAGATTCCGTTTCATACACACTCTCTCAAACTCATCCACCACGCCTTGCAGCTTCCCTTCATCTTCACTTAACAACACAGTATCATTTGCAAACAACAGTACAGTGAGTTTCCAAACACTACCCTCTTTCACCAGGGCCACTCCAACATCCACTGCCCTATCTTATATCTCTATAACCCCATCCATGAACAGACTGAACAACAATGGAGGCATGACACATCCCTGTTTCTACCCAACCTTCAAAAAGAAAAATTCACTCAGTTCACTATCCACATGCACTGGAGCATTAGCACTCTCATACATATTATTCACAGCATTCAACTTCTTTCCCTTCTCTACAAACTTTTCCACTAAAAATCTAACAATGAATATCTGATCCACACAACCTCTTCCCTTCCTAAAACCTCCTTGTTCATCTCCAACTAATTCCTCTGTTATTTCCCTAACTCTGTCAATAAGTATCGTACCATATACTTTTCCTACTACACTAAGAACACAAATGCCCCCATGATTACCACACACTTCTTTTTTCCCTTTTCCTTTGTACAAGGGAATAATTATACCTGACTTCCAATCCTCCGGGACTCTACCTTCCTCCCAGGCCAATATGCACAGCTTCTACATCCATTCTACTACTGTCTCTCCCCCATGCTTCAGCATTTCACCACACACTCCACCAATTCCTGGGGCTTTCCCCACTTTGACTTTCTTCATTGCTTCCACAACTTCCATCCAACTGATTTCTTCCTGTCTTCTCACCTCCCTCCTTCTCCCAGCCATTCCCCAGCCACTTATACTGGCATTACTTTCATTCTCTATGTTCAACAATTCCTTGAAGTGTTCTCTCCATCTGCTTACTTTTTCTCCCTTCTCCACTAGTAGTCTATCATTTTTATCTTTCACTCCCCTACTAACTTCACTGCAGCCCTGTCTACCTCTCTTTACGTTTTTCCAGAACATTTTCTTAGTCCCTCCACTTTACACTCAAAATCCTTCCAAATTCCTCATCCACTCTCCTCTTACTCTCTCTTACTAATCTTTTCACCTCTCTCTTCCTTTCTACGTATAACTCTCTCTTCCGTCTCTCAACTTCTTCCACACAACTATTACTCATCCAATCATTATATGCTTTCTACTTTTGTGCCACAGCTGTCTCACTCCTTCACTCTACCATGCTATTCCTTGCACCCCCTTTCATCTTCCCTTCACCCCACACACCACCTCACATGCTGGACATATTTCTTCTGTGAATATCTTGCACACACCTTCCACATCCCTCATCTGCTCCAATTTACATTTACCCAATTGTTCCTCCACTTCCCTCTTATATTCTGCCTTTTTCTCATCCTCTTGTAACCTTTCCACCCTCCTTTCACCTACTCCTTCCTTCCGTCCTTCCCTTCTTCTATTTCTCCATCTTACTTGGACTGGTCAGAAAGTCCACTCCCCCAACCTCTATATGCTCTTGCATCCATTACACACCTTCGCATCCTTTCATTCACACACACATCATCAATCATTGCCTTCCTTTCATTCAGTTCACCACCCACCCTTCTCATCAATCGCCACGTATACCTGTGGATCATTTTGTGCCTGAAGAGGGTATTGGCTATCACCAACCCCCTCCCGGCACAAATGTCCACTAAAGCACTGCCATTCTCACCTATCTCAGCAGGCACGCCCCACTCACCAACTACTCCATCCACCTTCAGATTCCCTACTTTACTACTCATATCACCAATCAAAAACACTCCCTCATTCCTTTCAAACTTTTCCATGTACACTTCCACATTTGTCCAGAGCTCTTCTCTCACGCTGCTTGCACGATCTTGCATTGGCACATACATGCGCACAATTGCCCACATTTGTAGTCCAACTTTCAATCTTACCCATACAATCCTTAAGCCAACTGATCCATACTCTCTTATATTCTCCTTCCATCTGTTACTCACAACAATACACACTCCTTCTTTTTCCCTCTCATTCTCACCTACTCCTGCACATATACCCCATCCATACTCCCATTCCCTCACACTCTCTCCTCTCCTTTTTGTTTAAGTTAATTCACATACATCCACTTTCACACCCTTAAGCACCTGGACAATCTCTCTCTCACCTCATCATTTGCACCCCTTACATTCCACGTCACCATCCGTATCATGTCCTTTGTTCGGTCCTTAGTCGACAACTTTTGGACAGTCCTGGTCCGAGGCTTCTTGTTCGTATTTTTAGTTAGTTGTTTTCCGGGGAGGGGCCCTAACCCTCTGCCAACCCACTTGCTGTCACGTAGAGAACACATGTTGGTTGGTTATAAGGTTACCACCCAGCGTTGTAAATGCTTTCCTGGTTTACAGGAAATCATTTGGCTTGCCACTCGATGTAGAGCTACCCTAAAAACAGAGTACAACTACACTAAGTGGGTGGATGATGGGTGCCCAAACCTACCACATACAACTCTGAATGCGCCAAATGCCACCCAGGCAAAAATTTCTAATAATCAACCTGTGAAAAATCACCACCCACCATCACACATATTTCACTAAGAATTACTTTCAGCACATTTAGAAAAAAAAAATGCAATGTGAAACTGTTTTTAAAAATACAGATAGTCATCAATAATAACAGAATAATACAATGAAATCATCAGCATGGAGTGACTGCATACAACATCTATGGTAAACATGAATGCAGTAATCCTGTATAACAGACAAGTCAGCCAAGCATTATAATTTGAATGACGGTACAGTAAGACCTCACTATAACGAACTAATTGGGGACCAAGCCATTCTGGAAGACACTGCGGTGTACTGTACTGTGTTCTAAGTTCACTACATTACTCATATGGTATAATATATATACAGTAATAATACTGTACTGTACACTGATAAACAATGCTTTTATTTACCTTATTGTGGTGTACATACCTTAAGCAGTCAGGCAGTCAGGACTGCTCCTGGCTTTATCAGACTTTTTCCGATATATAGGAATTTAGTCCAGTAGCTCCTCAATTCTGATAAAAGCGAATTCTGGTCTATTAAAGTCCGTTATAACGAGATTTTACTGTATAACAAGAAATGAACTCACATACTTATCTTACTTAACATCTTACATCAACACACAGTCTTCACACACCGTACAAGCAGAATTTTCTAGCCCTAAGTCCATCAGTTCATAAAAAAAATCAGTCACAAAGCCCCTTTCACACTCACTGCACTAAACATGGAAACATGAATTTTATTGCTCCCTCATCATTAACATCTTTAGTTTTTTATCACTCCCCCCAAAAAAAGAGATTATCAACATCGTAAAAACATTCAAATAATTTCATTTGCTTGTCTGAATGTTACTCTCATTTGCATTAAGCTCCCACACCACATGCCACTTCATCCAATGATATTAATTTTTTCTTGGGAATAAATGCTTTCCTGTGTTCTTAGCAATTTCAAGGTGCTTAAGCATAGTGACTAAGTTAGTTTGGAACCCCAAGATGAAATAAGGAAGGCATGGGGGGAAGGGCTTCTAGATACAACAGTCAACATAAACATAAGGCTGAGGAGAGCAACGACAGGTATCAGACATGGGTCAGGTGGGTCAGCTTGGGTCAAGGAACCATACGAGTGACAGACAAAAGCACAGCACATGAGTTGTAAACAAACACTGCCTTCTGGAAACCCAGCACCTAAAACACACCCACTTCCCACTTAGTTTCTCCTGCAAAACTGGGTTCAAGTTATTAAATAATAAACAGAGAAATTAAATCCTCATGTTACTATAAGACTGTTGCTTCCTTTTGTCTTAAATTGCAACTCTACTGTATAACCTACAGTAAAGTACTAGGTTTCATGGCATCCAGACTGGCTAAAAGCACTTTGGCAGCTGTCAAATATTCCCATGATTGCACATCCGTGATGAAAAAACTCACATTTGCGTCCTTCAGCACCACAAGTTTCAGATGCTCACTATGGCAATGCCAGCAACAACACTCAGTTTTGGCCTGTTTCCCACATGTGTTCAGTGTGTCTGCAAGTTAAGTGTTACACCCTCACACGTCCTTGATTCGTAACTGATGGAAATATGTCATCCTGTGCTTCAAGTGGAGCCAGAGGTGGACTGGGTGATAGTGGAAATGGTGTAAGGTGTGACCCTGTAACAGCAGGCAGTACAGGGAAAGCCAAGTGTGACTACCAAAAGAGGGTGGAAAAAAAACACATATGAGGAGTTAAAAAATAAAATTGTGGTAGAAACAGAGAAAGGTGCTTGTAGCTCTGAAATATGCAAAATGTTTAATGTGGCAGAGTCAACTGTACATAGTATGAGAAAACAGCCCTTGTGAAGAAGTATTTTGAACCAGGCGCCGGAGGCAGATGAGTGAAAACAGTGACCAAGTACAGCTCAATTATGCTATTAGTTGAACATTATTTGTTACAGTGGTTGAATAGGAGGACTCAGGAAGTTGTTAGTGTGCCAGGGCACGAAATTCAAGACCAGGCCCACCTATTTTAGGACATATTTAAGGTAGGATATACATTAAGAGGGTGAGTTTTCCTATATTCAACGTAGGATATACATTAAGAGGGTGAGTTTTCCTATGGGCCTGGTCCCTATTACCATATTTCCCATAAGGTCAAAGCCCCAACTTTGGCAGCATCAACTCTGGTGGCACTTTTCCCTATTAGGCATAAAACCTGGTGCTTTACTGTATACAGTATAAGTTCTACTTGGCCTTGCCGAGTGACCATAAGAATCTCTACAGTGATGGTTGGAGCAATCCCCCGTGATGATCCCATGCACGCACGAGGCTACAAATGCAAGCCAACAATCATATGTTTAAGCCAAGAAGGCTGTCCGTGTTTACACGCACAGAACCCCTTTTTAAGGCCTCCGTGCATGCTCCCTCCCTTCTGTCATCCCTTTGATGTCCACGTCCCGCTTGGCCACTCTCTCACGTGTTGCACTGCAGCAATCCTCTCTCCTTATGCTCATCATGTTACACCATCATCACACCTGTGCAATGGCATCAGACCACCATCGCCATTGCAAGACAGCAGTGCAAGTGCACACCCGCCAGTGTAGTGTGAAATAACTTGAAACTCTGAAATCATGTCTAGTAAGGGTGTAGGCTCCAGTGGTAAGCATGGTGCTAGAGAAGGGCCCAGTGGAAAGCGTGGCGCTAGTGTATAGCCTAGTAGAAAGTGATGTGGTAGCGAAGACACTGAAGGAAGAGCTAACAGAGCTTCTCTTGAAGTTAAGTTTGACACTGTAACACACCAAAGGGCTGGAGATGGGGCAAGTAAGGTCATTGATGCCATTAAACTGCCCCTGTCATCTGTGCTGACCATGATCAAGAAGTCTGTGACTGTCCTCGCAGCTGGAAAACTGGTGCCCTTCCTCATTGCCAAGCACCTTACATGGACCAGGGAACCAATGAAAGGAGATGGAGCAGCTACTTACACTGTGGATGAGCAAGCAGAATTGTGCTAGGGTGCCCCTAGGTAAGAACTTCATCTGAGAAAATGTCCTCTGGAAGGACATGAAGGAGAGGAAAGAGTCAAAGTTAAGCATGATTTCAAAGCCACCAGTGTCTGGTTTAATTGATTCAAAGTGCCGTGCTGGCCTCAGAAATACCATGATGTACAGGAAGGCAGTGAATGCAGACTATGTGGCAGCAAAGGTGCTCTCAAAAAGGTTAAAGAAGAGGATCAAGGAAGGGGGATACAGTGCCAAGCAAGTCCTGCAGTCTCACAAAATGGGGTTTCTTTGGAAGAAGCTTTCAAAGCAGACATACATCGGTAGGAGGAAAAAATGTAAACCTGGGTTCAAAGCAACAAAGGACTGTCTGATGTTTCTCTTGGACTCAAATACTGTGGGTGACCTAAAACTAAAGCCCCTCCTAGTTTACCCCTGGGAGAACTCCAGGGCATTGGCTGGATTTGCAAAGAAAATCTTCGGGGTTATCTGGAAGTCGAACCCCAATGCGTAACTTGCCACCTCCCTCAGCAGTTTTTCTATGGCTGGTATCTCTCCCCCACAATCTGAGATTACACCAGCAGGATGGAACCTGGCCAACAGATTTCTCCTAGTTGACAAGGGCCAAAGCCACCCTGAAGGCACTGAAGAGGTGGAAAACACTGAGGTGGTCTATTTGCCCCTTAACACCACGTCTCTGCTCCAGCCAATGGACCAAGAGGTGATAGCCACATTCAAGGCACACTACCAGTGATGTGCAATGAACCAGCCGGAGAAAGCAAGCAATTCTGGGAGAGGAACTTGGTCAAGACCTTCTGGAAGAAGTACAACATCAAGAACACCATGGACAATATTACTACAGCATGGAAAGAGGTTAAGGGAGGAACCCCGAATGTGGTGTGATGCAGCTGCACAAGGTGTGGCTTAAGCGTGTCCACTTGTTCGTTGGGTCTTTTCATGTTGAGCAGATCTGTAGAGGCTTCACTAATTTCACTCATGAGACAGGGTTTGAAGAGGTGGATGAAGAAGACATTTAGAAAGTATTTGACAGCCACACTGAAAATATTTCCAATGAGGAGCTGATGAAAATGAAGGAGTAGATGGTAAAGGAGAGAAAGATGAAGAAGGAGTGGAAGAGGGGAAGGAATAGGCACTAGTGTTGGATCTAAAGATCCTTAGTTAGTTTTTAGGAATGATGAACCAGGCATTTGCATTCAATCAAGTAAAGGATCCAAACCCTGCCTGAAGTGATGCAATATGTTATGCAACTGAGGAGCTGCATACATACTGAGCATTACTTGCATTTTAGAAATGAGCAGCAAGGCAAACAACAAATAGTCATCATTCTTCCCACCTACAGCATCCACCAGTATGCACAAAGAGCCATCACCATCTACCAGAAAAACATCAACACATCACTCTGACCCACCTGCCTCCATTTTGTCTGCCTCCTCCTCCTCTTCACTGCTTCCCCTGTCCCCCTCCCAGCCATGCTCCTCTGCTCCCTCACCACATTGCACTCTTACTGCCTCACCAGGGGAGGATGTTGATGACTTGGACCAACCAAGAACTCACTTAAGGTGAGTTGGAAACTTGTTTTTAGATTTTTTTGGGGGTAGGCGGCTCTTGACCGAAAACATATCCGCTTTGAAACCATGTTATAATTACCTCATTACAGGATATCTGTGCAATGGGTTGTCACTTGACGTAAACCCATTGTATAGCAAGGCCCAACTGTACTAACTTCATCCACAGAACAATATAACACCTTGATCAAAACACTATACAACAAGCCCCCTTCCTGACATTCACCCATCAGAAATATTTTTCAACAGAGATGATCAAGTACATCTAGCTTGGCTTACATCAGGACATCACCCAACTCTCCTTAGCTACTAGCATAGATATAGACTGGGTAAAATTACAAGTGACACATGTCCAACTTGTAGAATAGGCCCATACAACATAATACATATAATGGAGCACTGCACAGCACATACTACAACAAGAGCCTACGGGATGACCCCAAACCGAAGTTGGTTACCTACAGGTCTGTTCAGTCAGACAGACTTGAGGTTAAGCAACAACAATAACAAGAACAACTATCTGGGACTAGATAAGGTTCCCTGTTACCTAGTCGCTAGGGAAGAAATGAAGATCACATCAACGTTGAAAAACATTGGCTAGACGTTAAAACCACCTCAGACTCTTCCTATCTTCTGTTTAAATATGTCCTTCAACTATACCATAAGCTGATATGCAATGCACTAGCACATTGTTATCATTCTTTAATACCACAGTTGCCTCTAAGAAAGAGAAGGGATGTCATGAATAAGGGAGGGAAGTAGGAAAGACTGGACAGACATGACAGGCAATAAACCCTCTGACCCACCATACGGAAAGCTTTATTCCAAAAGCTGCCAATTAACTGGCCTCTCAGGAGTTAGTGCTTAAATAATGTTTGACCACTAGTGAATTCCTTAGGAAGAACTGACACTTTTGAGAAACAAAACATTATGTTATTATTATTATTATTATTATTGTATTATCATCACTAAGCAGTTCCTCTTGAAGGCAGAGGTTCTTGACCAGGGAACTAGATTCCAAGAGAGACAGAGGAAATCATAAGATAACGATAACGATACACACAGTCCCTAGTCTGAAGTAACCATGATCTAGAAAACTCCTAGATAAAAGAAGTATAGTAAACCTGTTCCTCTGGAGAGACCTGAGGCATCTGTGTAAAGCCTAGCAAAACTAAAGACATGTAGGCCCAAGACAAGGAAGAGAGAGAAAAAAATGGGCTCACCCATGCAAATATGACATGTCCAAAATATAATCATAACAACATCAGCAAAGTTGATAAAATGCCTTTAGCAAATCTCAAAATCCTACTTCAGTAAACCTAATCACAGTAAGTAGACTCTGGAAAGTTGATTACATCTTATTACAGCTTTCTAGAGATTTAAATCAATGGGTACCAAGAAAACCATTATAAGCTTAAGAGGAGTGAATGGATCCTGTTGCAACAAATACTGACTTATACACCTTATGCTGCAAAACACAACTTAAATAACATATTGGAAAAAGCCCAGGGTCCCTCATCATTTATCATGTGCTTTGGACACTGACTGAGGATTTACTGTCTCTATCAATACACAGAGTTTAGAATTGTGAACTGTAGAGCATGGTTGCTTGGAGTCTAGCCACACCCTGAATACAGTGTGGACTGTACAGCATGGTTGCTTGGAACCTGGCTACACCCAGAGTACAGTGCACCATCTGGGGATTGTCATTTTTGTTTAATAAAATTCCAAACTTCAAAACAAAGCGAAACTGGAGAGAGGGAAAGTAATGGAGTTTGGTGTGGAAGAATTTGCTTTCATTCTTCCTCACTAAATCAAGAGGGGTCAGTATGGTCAGTCACTCATTCCTCAAGCAAGAACTGCTGAGACTTTGAAACTAGTCATGGACATTAACCCTTAATCAGTGGGATAACTGCAATATTTTGTTAAGCTTAAACTCATTTTCTTTCTTCATGCCATAAAGCCCGGGTGTAAATCTGGCACAATGCTCCCTGTTCGTACTGTTTATAAAGGCTCCAACATGCTTGCGTGCATCAACTTTAGCCACCTAAAGGTGGCTCTCCACATTGCTCAATCTCTGGCAGCCCCCCTATTCAATCCCTTATCCCTGTGGTCACACTCCATGACTTCGTCCCAGGTCTTTTTCGGTCTGCCTCTTCCAACTCAACCCTCTACATTCACACTTCTCACCTTCTGCATCAAACTGACATCTACCATTCCCTCAACATGCCCAAACAACCTCAATTTACCTCTCCTCATCACAACACCAATACACTCCTGTCCCACCCTTCCTCTCAATTCTTCAGTTGAAATCCTAGCCCCTTGATTATTTGTCCTATCTGTTAGTTCAGTTATTTGTACAAAGTGCAATCTCCATTTTTATACCCAGTGCACATACTTACAACATTAGTCTGTGGTGAGGCACTTTGTTGAATGCCTTTTGTAAATCTAAGGAAAGGATGTTTACTGCTTCATTCCTGTCATACTCACTCAACATTTTGTGGAAAAATTCAAGCAAGTTGGTTAGGCATGATCTATTTCATCTAAACCTATGTCAGGAGTCCATAATCAGGCTGTGATATTCCAGGTATTCAACAATCCTGTCTATAATTATTCCTTCTAAGAGTTTTACTATTACAGACATTAGGCTAAATGGACTGTATTTCTCAGGATATCCTTCATCCCCCTCTGCTCACATCTGACAGCTTTCAGTCTTCTAGTACCATCCCCGTTTCCACTGACTTACTGAAGATTTCTGCATGTCAAGACGCTATGTGGTCAGGTACCTCTTTAACAACTCTTGGTAGGATTTTATCTGGACCAGGTGACTTGTAAATATTTAGTCTGTCGATTCTTCTAGCCACCTCCTGATGTGTACATTTGAGAAAGATGAATCTTGTCTCTCATGGGGTAAGACTGGTCTTGCCATGTCATAAGTATCTTCTACTGTGAAGACAGATGCAAAATACAGCAGAAGAGCCTCACTATAACTGACTAATTGGGGGAAGCCTGATCTGATAAAGCTGATAATCCATTATATCCGATGGATGCATCCCCCAACTGAGGTGCGAGTTCAAGCACATATTTGAAAATACAGTCAAGTCGCCTATGGTGCGGACTTCTATGGCATGGTTTTCTATGACATGGCAAGGTGCCAGACACCCCCAAAATGAACCATGCGCGGCAAGATTTGAAACGCCCAGGTAAATTCCCCTGTTTGTAAACAAAGAAATTGGCGACCACTTTAGCTCCATACTACAAGAGCTCCAACTGTGTACTTTTTTCTCTCTACAAGGAGCTTCAACTTCACCAAATTCATTGTGTTAGTAATTCTTTGGGTACTGTGACTAGCTTATAGGTTTGTTCGTAAAACTGCTATGAATGGGTTGGTGATGAAGCACCTGTCTCTGAGGTAAGACAAAGTATAATGCCTCCCATCATCATCATCTTCACGTATATAAGAATGATTATTAATGTGTTTAATGTGAGTTTTTATTGTCACTTGAGCATACAAACTTCATTAAATAAACTTCTTCAATCAGTGCTGGACCTGGCAACCTCTGCCATCTTTAATGTTTTGGTCGGTCAGCTGATCTGTGTCTACTTGGCCGAGCTTTTTTTCGCTCGATCTGCAGCATGTGGTATTGCCCAAGTAGACACAAGGCTGATCACCCTCCCTTTTGTGCCTATTGTTACGTGTAATACTCGTACATGCATTGACTGAATGCTTGATTGTGTGTGTGTGTAAAGTGGGGAAAAATTGGGAAAAGTGGGGTGAAAAGGGGAACTTTGGGTGAACGTCCAGAACCAAATTCCAATTTTCCTATAGGTTTAGTTATTTGTATGGCACAGGCTTGGTCCAGAACCAATTAGCTGCGCCTTAGGCAACATGACTGTGAATGAGTTCAACAACATTTTCTAATACAATACTAGTAATGAAAACTATACCGGTACCCATTTTCCACTAACCCATAATTTTGCCCTTTTGTAGTTTACTTCACATCCTGGTCAGCACTTATTCATGACTAGTACAGTATTACTAAAGTCTGTTGTTACAGCTTAGCAATCTCGATAAGCAGAGGGCAGTTTCAAACCAGGATGGAGTAAAGTGAGTAGGAAATACATGTAATGTGACCCATTACACACCATTTAACAAACACTGTTTGTTATAGCCAACGGACATCCGATGGCCTTCAGTGTTCATTAAATCTGATATCCAGTCTACTGAAGTCTATTAAGTCGAATGCCCACTGTAGGTATTTATGTCTGAGATTTGTATTACATTTGATAAATTCTTCAGTGGTCTAATACCACCTTTGAAAGGTTTCCTCCTATTTAGAGTACATGGCTGAAGAATTCTTTAGGGCTCTCTTTGCATTTTTTTTCCTGAATGCTCAATTTCTTTTAGACAACTTTATCAGAGATTTCACTTTTCTACAGTCTTGAAGGAGTCCAAACCATTCTGGTCCTGGCTGCTTTGGGCTCTCTTGTATGCAGCCTTTCTCCTTTTTATTTCTGTGGCTATTTCATTAATCCCCCCCCCCTCTCTTTCTCTCTCTCTCTCACACACACACATACACTATCTATCTATCTATCTATTGCCCGATGCCCTAATCCCGCAAAGGATGGCTGCAGACAAAATGCCTCCAAGTCGCTCTGTCACCCACCATTTGACTGCCCTCCCCCCAACTCACTCCCCCCTCCCTCATATACCTCTCAACTCCATCCCTTCACCTCATCCTAGGTCATTCCCTCCCTCCACTTCACCTACATACACCCTCTTAGTCGGTCTTTCATTCTCCATTCTCTCTACAAGTCCAAACCACCTCAGTGTATTTCTCCTAATTTTCTCAACAACATCCACATCCACCCCACAACGTTCTTTCACTTCTAAATTCGTCGACCTGTCCCTCCATGTCACTCCAAATACTCATCTCATGTAACTCATTTCCACTAATCCCACTCTTGACTTGTTCCCCTCTAGCAAGGTCCATGCCTTGCTTCCACACGTCAGGGTAGGGATCACAGTACTATCATGCAGTGACTTCTTAACTTCCATACTCACCTCCCTATTTCTCATCACTGCTTTCAGTGAACCAACAACCTTATTTCCCTGCTGTACCGTTTCAAGCACTTCATCCCCAAAAGTTCCATCCTTACTCATCACACCAACCAAGTACTTGAATGTACCTACATTATCCAGATCCTCACCATCCAACCTCACTGTGCATTCTGTGACTTCATTCCTCTCAAACACCATAACATTACTCTTGTTTACATTAACTTTCAGATTCCTCTTCCTACACACTGTCCCAAATTCATTCACCAAACCTTGCAACTCCCATTCATCTTCACTCAACAATACTGTATTATCAGCAAACAGCAACACCTGCATAAAAGAGAGGCGATAAAGATGTAAGGAAATTTAGTTCCCAAATAGGGCAATTGATCAGTGGAAGGCACTACTGAATGATATAGTTTGTGCCAAAACAACTCATAAATTTAAGGATATGTACGATAAAAATAGTTTAAGACATGGGACAGTACGAGCATGACTCATTCCTATAAGGATACAATTAGGTAGGAGCAATTAGGTAAGAACACCCACACACACACACAATAGACAAATGTAAGAATGAACCCAAATTGTTTTATAGATTTGTCAATGGCAAATTGAAACAAAATGATGGATTCACCAAAATGAAAGTAGAAGGAGAGGTCTATAAAGATGCGAAAATGTGAGCTGAAATAATGAACAAACGATTCCAATCGGTTTTCACCAATGAAAGGGAGTTTATGGAGGGGGAGGGAGTGGCTAGAAACATAGTGATAAAAGATATAAAAGTGGAAGTGCAGGAAGTGTATAAATTACTGGAAACTCAAGATGTAAGGAAAGCCCCAAGACTAGATGGAATCTCTTATTGGGTACTAAAGGAATGCAGAGAACAACTGGCGGATAAGATTCACAGTTTAATTGTGTGTTCTCTTCAAGAAAGGAAAGTGCCTCAGGAATGGAAGAGAGCCAATGTGGTACCAATTTATAAGGGAGGAAACAAGGAAGAATCCCTGAATTATTGACCAGTGTCCCTGACCAGGATGGCCGCAAAATTGTGCGACAGAATCCTGAAAGACAGATGGATGAAATATCTGGAGGAGATGGAAAATTTTGGCAGAAACTCAGTTTGGATTCAGAAGTGGAAGGTTGTGTGTTTCCAATGTGTTAAGCTTCTACTCAAGAGCGATTGACATGCTACGGGAAAGAGAGAGAGATGGGTGAATTGTGTGCATTTAGAAATGGAGAAAGCCTTTGACAAGGTACCCCACAAGCTACTAATGTGGAAACTGGAGCCCATGGGAGGACTGCAGTGGAACCTCCTGGAGTGGATGAGAGACTTCTTAAGTGACAGACAAATGAGGACAGTGATAAAAGACAAGATGTCTGGATGGAGGGAAGTAAACAAGTGGAGTCCCACATGGCTCGGTGTTAGCACCTGTAATGTTCCTGATTTACGAAAATGATATGGTAGATGGAATGAACAGTTATACAAGTCTGTTTGTTGATGATGCAAAGATCTTGAGGAGCGTAGGAGTTTAAGAAAACTGTAAAATGCTGCAGGAGGACCTGGATAGGATTCATGATTGGAGCTGGATGTGGGAAATGAAATTCAATAAAAAAAAAAGTAAAATATTGGAAATGCTTAAAAGTACCAAGAGACTATCACTGAGTTACTTGATGAGTAATGAACCAATCACAAAAGTGAGAGATGAGATGGATTTGGGAATACTGGTACTGGTCCAGGATAATTTGTCACCAGAAAAACACACAAAGATAGTTAGAGATGTATTGTCTCTTGGCTAACAGAAGAATAGCATTTCATTACATGGATGAGATGTTGAAAAAATTGATAGTGGCCATGAGCTGCCCCAGGTTCAAATATGTAGCAGTAGTGTGGTCCCCACACAAAATGAAAGGCATCAATAAGATCGAAAGAATACAAAGAACAGCATCCAAGATGGCCCCTAGCCTGGCAGATCTGTTGTACAAAGAAAGGTTGGAAAAGCTGGATCTGCCTTCCATAGAAGAAAGGAGAGAAAAGGGTGACATGATTGCAGTGTTCAGGGCCATGATGGGAGTAGAAAAAATTGACAGAGGATATCTGTTTGTATTGGATGTAAGAGTAACAAGAGGACACGGAATGAAACTGAAAAAGCCAAGTTGCTTGAAGGACACCAAGAAATATGGTTTTCCATATAGATGCATAGACCTGTGGAATAGCCCGGACAAAGAGACTGTCCAGCCTAGCCTGGTAGATCTGTCGTACAGAGAGAGACTGGAAAAGCTGGAGCTGCCTTCCTTGGGAGAAAGGAGAGAGAGGGGCGACATGATTACAGTGTTCAGGGCCAAGATTTTACGTACAGTACTTTCAAGTATAAATGCTGTGTTTTATTATTTGGGTAATGAACTGACGCTTACTTACATTATGTGTTTCATATATTGTTAATTACCATGATGTGGCTTAAATTTAGAAGCTAAATGTTGTGTCTTTACTATTTTCCTACTGACTGAGTGTTGTGCACTTTTGGGGAAACACAAAAGTTACAGTATGTGCTTTATGTTTCCTATTATTTGACCAGCGGCAATGACGTTACTTACTTATGAGTATTATGTCTTAATAAAATTTTTAAATATATAGTATAGTTATCATTTAAAAACTTCTTTAAAATCCAAATCCAAATAAAAAAGCTAAAGGCACTGTTATATTTTGATGTAAATTAAAATTTTAATATACAGGTATACCCCAGTTTAACAATGCAATTCGATGAGTAAAAACCCACTGTTAGGTAGGGAATCATATGTCGGGGTAGATTTAACACGTAAAGTATAGGGATGCAGTTTTGAGCCTTGGGTTTCCCCCAACCAAGTCCTAAACTCACCCATATGAGTCCAAAAACAAGTTTATTCCTAACCTAAACCCCCGAATAGCTTTAAAACAAGCTAAACTAAGCCTAAAAGCAGTTTATAACTCACCTAAACCCAAGAATAAAATCTGAAAATCATCAAATATGTCTGGAAAATATCAAACTTAGTAAACTGTACCCAAAAATGACAATGTTCACCCCACCTATAACTCTCTATCTATCTATTGCCAGACGCCTTAATCCCGTTTGGGGTGGCCACAAACAAATCGCCTCCACGTCGTCCTGTCCCCCATCATTTCACTGCCCTGCTCCCAACTCACACCCCCCTCTCTCATATACCTCTCCACCCCATCCCTCCATCTCATCCTTGATCTCCCCCTCCCTCTTCCCCCCTCCACCTCACTCACATACACTCTCTTCGTCAGTCTCTCACCCTCCATCCTCTCCACATGGCCAAACCACCTCAGTGTGTTCCTCATAACACTTCCTATCACATCCACATCCACACCACAACGCTCCTTTATATCCTCATTCGTCAGCCTGTCTCTCCATGTGACTCCACAGGCTCCTCTTAAATAACTCATTTCCACTGCTCTCACTCTCGACTTGTGTCCTTCCAACAATGTCCAAGCTTCACTTCCATACGTTAGAGTTGGTATCACAATACTGTCATGTAGTAACTTTTTCACTTCCATGCTCACTTCCCTGTTTCTTATCACTGCTTTCAAAGAACCAGCAACCTTTCTTCCCTGCTGTACCCTTTCAAGCACTTCACCCTCCAAACCTCCATCCTTACTCATCACACTACCCAAGTACTTAAATGTACTCACATTTTCCAATTCCTCACAATCCAACCACGCTGTACATTCACTGACTTCACCTCTCTCAAAGACCATCACTTTACCCTTCCCTACATTCACCTTTAGATTCTGTTTCCTGCACACTCTCCCAAACTCATCCACCAAGCCTTGCAGCTCCCCTTCGTCTTCACTCAACAACACAGTATCATCTGCAAACAACAGTACAGGGAGTTTCCAAACACTATCCTCTCTCACCAGGGTCACTCCAACATCCACTACCCTACCTTGTACCTCTTTTATTACCCCATCCATGAACAGGTTGAACAACCATGGAGACATGACACATCCCTGTTTCAACCCAACCTCCAAAGAGAAAAATTCACTTAGTTCACCATCCACACGCACTGCAGCCTTAGCATCATCATACATACTCTTCACAGCATTCAACAACTTTCCATCTACTCCACATATTCTTAATACTTTCCACAATCCTTGTCTATCCACCCTGTCATATGCTTTCTCCAAATCCATGAAAGACGCATACAACTTCTTTCCCTTCTCTAGAAACTTTTCCACTAAAGATCTAAGAATGAATATCTGATCTACACAACCTCTTCCCTTCCTAAAGCCTCCCTGTTCTTCTCCAACTAATTCCTCTGTACTTTCTCTAACTCTGTCAATAAGTATCCTACCATACACTTTTCCTATTATACTAAGAAGACAAATGTCCCTATGATTACCACACACTTCTTTTTCCCCTTTTCCTTTGTACAAGGGAATAATTATACCTGACTTCCAATCCTCCGGGACTCTACCTTCCTCCCAGGCCAATCTGCATATCTTCCACATCCATTCTACTACTATCTCTCCCCCATGCTTCAGCATTTCACCACACACTCCATCAATTCCTGGGGCTTTCCCCAATTTAACTTTCTTCATTGCTTCCACAACTTATATCCTACTGATTTCTTCCTGTCTTCTCACCTCCCTCCTTCCCCCAGCCATTCCCCAGCCACTTATACTTGCATTACTTCCATCCTGTATGTTCAACTATTCCTTAAAGTGTTCTCTCCATCTGCTCACTTCTTCTCCCTTCTCCACTAGTAACTAAAACACATTAATCTAAGTCTAAAAACAGTTTACAAATCAACCTAAACACAAAATTGAAGTCTAAAATATCATCAAAATCGGTTTTAAAAATCACTGCCCATCGTTAAACCGGGGTTTGGCCATTGTTAGGTGGGATATGGTGGTATTTCTATCCCAACTGCCAAGCCAGGGTATTGTATCTCGGGGTATACCTGCAATTATTTTTGTGCCAGCATTTTTTCTATCCATCTATTGCCAGACGCCATAATCCCATACGGGGTGGCCATTTGACTTTGAGTTATTTGTTTTACGGGGAGGAGCACTAACCCTCCACCAACCCACTTTCATTCATTTATTCATTGCCAGACGCCATGTATCCCAAACGGGGTGGCCAAGGGCTTAGAGTTAATTGTTTTACAGGGAGGGGCACTAATCCTCCACCAACCCCACTTGACACGTAGGGAGAACGTTATGCCAACAGCATCTGGTGTTCCCAGGCGGTCACCCATCCAAGTACTAACCAGACCCAACGTTGCTTAACTTCGCTGATCGGACGGGAAGCGGTGTACTCAACGTGGTATGACACGAAATGATAAAGGCTAAGGAAGAACTAGGCAGCACTACATCAAGTGGGTGGATGATGGTCGCCACCACCTACCACTAAGCAATTTTTCACGTTCACTAAAAAATTAAGATTTGCAAGTAATGACCAAGTTTGGCACTAAATTTCTTAAACTCTAAGAATGGCAGCAATAATTAAGTTGTGAATACTATTTAATTATATACATTTTACTGAAAATTAATAGAAAAATTAAGTGAATTTCTGCTCAAATTGCTTATACAGGTACCATCGAAAGTCATCATTAAGCCTGCCCCACTGACGGAACACCGCCAGTGTGTATGTGTCTACCATCAGACTCGGAAGTTCATACCAGTCCGCCACAGCTACTTGACGAAAGACTGTTGTCTAGATATTTGTGTGAAGTTTCATCCTAAATATTCTGTATGTTTTAGTTCAAGCATTTTACCATTGATGACAGTCAATAGAATGTGGAATAAGACCGTAACTTTGAAAAATAATCATCACTACGGCATTATTTCACACATAAAATGGTGGAGAACTAAGTGCTGGAGACTAGGATCATTGAGTAAAAAACACTTACTTATTTCTCACTGTTACTCAGCTGATTCCGATGTGATTCCAATTATTGGATTTTTCCCTTACAATACCAATACTGATATTAATATGCTTTTGCTTGCCAAGTTACAACACTGGTTGTGGGGATGAATGGTCAGGAAATCCAGTATCTAGAACGTGTGATGAGCATGGATGAAAGTTTACACAACAAAGTGCAGGAAATGTTACAGCAGGGAAGGAGGGCTGCAGGTATACTAAGGATAATGACATGGAACAGGGAGGTGAGCTACGAAACAAGATGTTACATAATAGTACTGTGATCACCACAATAATGTAATGAAGTGAAGCTTGGACTCTTGAAATGACACAAGTCCACAGAGAGTGGTGTGGGAGTTATATGAGAAGATATGTAGAATTATGTGGGGAAACTGACAGACAAATGAGGAACTTCAGGAGCACTTGTGGTCAGGGTCAGATTTACCAATAGGCCAAGAAGGCCATTG
This sequence comes from Coenobita brevimanus, assembly GCF_032717465.1. Classification (NCBI taxonomy): domain Eukaryota; kingdom Metazoa; phylum Arthropoda; class Malacostraca; order Decapoda; family Coenobitidae; genus Coenobita; species Coenobita brevimanus. Next base: position 32,081,975 of record NC_137015.1, read on the forward strand.
GCCTAGGGCCCACCGGTATCTGGAGGCCCACTGAAACTAATTTGTCGTGCAGTGTGCCAGCGTATAATCTTGTTTCAAGTGTGAACCAAGTATTTCATTATATAATGTATTCACAAACACAGGGGCCCCTGTACAGTAAGTATAGGGTCCCTGTATATTTTTGGGGCCCACTTATGAGTTTGGCCTGGGGCCCACAAGTAGGTAAATCTTGCCCTGCTTGTGGTGTTGATGTGGATGCATTATAAAGTGCTAGGACTACCATGGAATGGTTTGTCCATATAGATTATATGTGGAGTGAGACATTGACTAAGAGAGTGTATGTGAATGCAGTGGAATGGGAGAAAAGAAAGGCAGTGACTGAGGATGAGATGATGGGACAGAGTTGAGAGGTGTACAGTATAAAGGAACTTGATGTGGAATGGAGGACTGCCGGATGACAGTGGACAGGGCAGCATATGAGTAATTTGTTTGTAGCCAATCCCTCTTGGATTGGCTACAGTAACAGACAGCTTTTGCTGCTGGGAGTCTTCCCCTAGTTAGACCAATTTACTGAAGTTTACTAAACAAGTATGGTGCAAAAATGACATCAAACTACAATTCAAAAACTCAGTCCTTAAATTTGTACCAAAGTCATGCAAAGTTTTACCCAGGTACAACATCATGCTGCTTGTGTATCTTTGAAACTTGCAACACATAATAAAACTAACAATGGATGTGAAACTAAAAAAAAAAAAATCTGTTTTGACAAATTATCAATATGTTAAGTACAGTAATGACTAATCTTTGAAAAATTATACCTGATAGTAAACAGGACTGGAATCCAGGAGCAATACCCCTTATCTGCAACTGTCTCTGGTTCTGGTGATGGGGTTGACTCTCTGTTTAACCCCTGTACTGTCACACCTCTTGCTTCACCTTTCTCTGGATCCATCTCCACCTCTCTGCAACTACCAATGACACTCTTCAGTGCAGGAATTCTTCACACAGCACTGTACAGTAGATATATCCCTTAAATCTACTGTGGTAAGTGAAAATTGCATTGGATGAGGGTCATGTTCCAACAAAGATTTCCTTCTCAAATATTGACATACACATTTTTTTTTTTCTACAGCAGAAAATGAGTAATAGGTGGATGTGGAACACTGCGATTCTCAAAATTGAAAATGACCAGGATTAAGAGGCTTTAAGAAATGTGAATTTTCCAGGAAACTAGAATTTTCAAACATTACCATCAGTTATTTGTATACACATCTGCTTGCTCAGCATTTCCTTAAGTAATCACCGCAGCAACTCCATCCATCCATCCATCATCCAATCCTATGTCGCCCCATGAGAAGCGTAGGAACCTAGGGCTAGGCAAGTTGGTCCTGACATTTAAGATGAGAGTGACCAGCCTCACTCATCACTGAGTGGCATTACGTTAGCAATAAACCCCAACCACCCCTTGGATATAAATCTACACAGGCTCAATCCGACTGGCGCAACTTAATTACCCATTAAACCACTAGGCACCATAATTTGGTTATATGGTTACCACCCAGCATTGAAAATGGTTTCCTGGTGTAAAGGAAACCATCTGGCTTGTCACTCAGTGTAGAGTTATCCATAGGCAGAAGGAAGAGGAAAGAATGAAGGAAAGAAAGACAGAAGAAGGAGTGTAAAGCCACTTGTAGACAGAAGAAAAAGGAAAAAGTATTGGAAAGAAAGACAGAAGAGGAAGGATGGAAGAGAGGAAAAGGCAGACACCCAAAGCAGCACCACCTCGAGTGAGTGGATCATACTATAATTTCTTATCCCACAGTCATGATTTTGATAAGTCTGGTGTAAAAATTCAAAAATTACAAATTTTTGTCCGTAGGGACATAATCAGGCTAAAAAAAAAATGAAATTAACCTTTTGGGTCAAGTTGGTCCAACTGTCCCACTTATGCTTGCTTGGGTGACTGAAGACTACTGCAAAATTTTGTCTGTATAGTGGAGACCCTGAACATGAAACCTGGACCTTATCTGGTAGTACAGTGATCCACTGGTTATCATGCATAACTGGTACTGAACCTTGTGTGTGATAATCAAATGCATGTTAACGAAAGCACAGAACCAGTGGTATTTATCCTGACTGGTACCAGACCCCTTTTACAACAATTTACACAAACTAAATATAAACATACTGTTATGCTAAGTATCAGAAACACACATCGGCATGGTCAGGTTAATAGACAGAGCACAATATGAAAGAAACATGTACCATAGAGAGACCTGAGATGGGCTTGAGGTTCTGAGGCTACAGGGTGGAAAAATAGAGGTTTTCACCACCTGGGATAAACTCCTCTTGTAGGGCTTTATCTTTGAATCCCTCCAAGCCATCAGAAACCATGGACTCTGAAACATCACTGTCCAAAGAAACCAGCTCAGGTATGTGATAATAGTATTTTTTAGTTAAATAACACAGTACTGTACGTGATAATGGTAGGAGTATCAATTTTAATCTTCCAGTGATAACAAAAACTCCTACAACCAAGTGTGCGATAACTAAGGGATCACTGTAAATACAGTATGGTAAATTCAATTTTTTTATGTAAAACTATTTTTAAAAAATTTTCAGGTAACTGATATTTTCAGAAATATGTAAAACTATTTTTAAAATTTTGTCAAATAACTGATATTTTCAGAAATATTTAATATTTTAGGAACCACACTGTAGTGTACCAGAGGAGATAAGTGCAGATCTGAATTAATGTGCTAAGCAAGCAGAGTGGAAGTGAACACAGTAGGTGTAGTAATGAACAGCAACGCAGTGGTCTGGACACAGTATGCACAAGGTAGATAAAGATTCATGAAACATATATAATTATAAAACTAGTTAATGGGATAATGAGGAAGTACCAAGTAACTGGTAGAAGGATAAACTGTAGGTATACACGAGGAAGAATGTCAAACTGGCAGGAGGGAATAAGTTGTGAAGTTTAGAAGTGTTCTTGTCACAGACACCATGGATGAACTCTGGGAATGGGCATCCAGTAGCAGGCAAAACAACATTCATGAGAGTACTTAAGGACTGTTCACAGAGATATGCAATAAGTTGCACCCAAGGAGGAAGACCCACAGAATAACGTACAGGAAAAAATGGTGCACTATGTTCAAGAGGGATGCATGAAAAAGCCCCCTGATAGGGAGAGCCACATAACATGGATGGGAAGGAAACAAGGTGGTCTGTCTGTGCTGACTATCCACTTCTGGGAACTTTCCAAAATGTAACAAAGCAACAAAAATGATGCCAAATATAATGCTGCTGCTGCTGCTGTTGCTGGCAACAGAAGAGCATTACTCACATATGTAAATACTCACCCACTTTCATCCTCATGCATAAGAGCCTGGCGATCGTAGTTCCATACTTTTTTACGCAGCACCGTAAACACACTCACCAGAATCTATGTGGTGGAGAGTGGAGAAGAATGGAATCTTATATTAATCAAACATTAACACCATTCAGTTTAAAATAATCCACTCCAGTCTTACTTAACTTACTCTATCCTACTTTTCCTCTCCACTGCTGAAGAATGAAGTTAGGGAATTTCACTAACACAAGTTTACTTTGCTCAACAAAGAAAAATCCCCACATTTAAAGTTTTATAAACTGTGTCAACCCACCTTCCCCTTGCTGGAAAGCATATTTTTCTTCAGCCAAAGAAAAGCTCTAGCAGTCAAATAGTCAAACCACATAACACAACAATATTTCTGAAGTGCCAGATACACTTCCCAATACTCCATCTTGTACCCAAATCAGCTACAGCTCTTCATTCCCTTCCATTTACTGTTCCTACATACTGTATATGGGTATTCCTTTAACCCTTTGATTCTCCTAAAAGGATTTCTCTTATCTGTAAAAAATCATCTGCTGTTACCTTAAACAAAACTCCTACACCTACAAAGGTTACTCAAGCTAGGTTTTGACCTGTAACTGCTAAAGCTTGCAGGCGAAAAAAAAACCTTCTGAATAAAACACTAAAATACACCAATCACAGCAAAAAGACTAATCCAGCCCCATCAACTATTCATGGCCAAACTTTCCTCCTCCTCCTCCAATCCATTTCAGTGCTACACAGTCACATTATCAATCTACTTTTTTTTCTCGTGAAACTGTGACAGGGACAGGTATGAAGCAAGAAACCTCTGAAAGCTTTTAATCCTCTAGTACACTGATATCTCATTTTCATATTATTCCAGATACGGTACTGCTAAATGATTTTATTCAGCTAAGAATATAATTCAAACTGAAGAGGTCAATGTTAAGTGAACAATGTGAAGCCCATTTCACTGGCCTTGTAGATAGTTCCACCAACAGTACTGCTCTATATGGTAAACTCTCAATTATCCTGCATAATTCATCCAAGCCCTATGCTGAATAACATGAAATGCCAGATACTGTATAGTACCCCACCATTAGCTCAATACTTGGCATCAAACTGGATATTGTGTTACTATTCGTCTCAACCCTCTATCTTAAAAGATTTCCCGTGAGTAAAAGATGAAAATTAGGGATAATATACAATAAAGTAATGATACAATACAGTAACAGGCCTACAGTAACACAGTGCTGGTTGGCTACTGTTTACAAGCTGGTTGAAAAATTTCAACACTGGATATTGCATGGAACAGGCAGTTATGTCCTATTTTGGTGCTGGATATTGCATAATTTCACTGGATACTGCTTTAATAGAGCTGAGCCAGCAATGCCAGATGTTGTATTGGGCCGGATATTATGACAACAGATAACTGGGAGTTTACTGTATACAGTAAAACCTCACTATAACGGACTAATTGGGGCCCCAAGCCATTCTGAAACAAGCAAAATTCCGATAAAAGTGACATCCAGACTTCCCTCTGCTAACCAGGACATTTTCCAATACATCAGACATTAGCCCAGATCACAACAGCAGTTTTTAAACTGTTTTCACTACTGGTGTAGTACAGGTATACCCCACTTTATAGATGCAATTGGTTACGTAAAAACCCACTGTTTGGCAGGGTATCGTATATCAGCGGAGATTTAACATGTACAGTAGTGTATATGAACGCATTTTTGAGCCCTGGGTTTCCTCCCCCAACCAAGTCCTAAACCCACCCAAATGAGTTCCAAAAGAAGTTTATAGCCAATCTAAATGGCCTTAAAGCTTTAAAAGAAGCTAACCTAAGCCTAAAATCCAATAACAACTCACCAAAACCAACTAATTAAATCTGAAAATCGTCAAATATGTCTGGAAAAATTCAAACTTAGTAAACTGTACTCCAAAATGACAATGTCCACCCTAACTATGACTTAAACACATTAATACAAGTCTAAAAACAGTTTATAAATCAACCTAAACACAAAATTTAAGTTAAAACATCAAAATTGGTAAGAAAAAAATCTAAACCCATCATTAAACTGGGGTATGGCCATCATTAGGCGGGGTATGGTGGTACAGTACAGTCTATATACCCCCACCGTTGTGCCGGGGTATTGCATCCAGGATTATCGTATATCGAGGTATACCTGTACTGTACTGTATTATACATTCACTACAATGATCAAAAGGTATAATACAGTATTGTACATGTAATAATAATGTTCCATACACTGATAAACATGTCTTTTATTTACATTATTGTGAACATAGCTGAAATGGTCAGGCAGTCCGGACTGCTTCTAGCTTTATAGGACTTTTTCCGACATATAAGAATTTAGTCCTGAAGCTCCTCGATGGTTAGATAGTGCGGATATGGAGAATGTGAGTGCATTCAAGTATCTGGGTAGTGTGATGAGTAAGAATGAAACTTTTGGGGATGAAGTGCTTGAAAGAGTACAACAGGGAAGGAAGGTTGTCGGTTCGCTGAAAGCAGTGATGAGAAACAGGGAGGTGAGTATGGAAGTTAAGAAGTCACTGCATGATAGTACTGTGATCCCTACCCTGACATATGGAAGCAAGACATGGACCTTGCTAGAGGGGAACAAGTCAAGAGTGAGAGCAGTGGAAACGAGTTACTTGAGAGGTGCATGTGATGTGACATGGAGGGACAGGCTGACGAATGTAGAAGTGAAGGAACGTTGTGGGGTGGATGTGGATGTCATCATCATCATCATCATCCGGACCTCCTTTTCCACCCAGGGGCAGGGTGAGGAGTAGCAATGTCCAGACAGCCCAAAATTGCCCAATCCAATGGGCCACGCTTCCATTCACTCATCATTCAAGCCCCCGGATGTGGATGTGGTTGAGAAAATTAGGAGAAATATACTGAGGTGCTTTGGACATGTGGAGAGAATGGAGAATGGAAGACTGTCTAAGAGGGTGTATGTGGGTGAAGTGGAGGGAGGGAGGGAGAGGGAGGGGAGGACTGAGGATGACGTGAAGGGATGGAGTTGAGACGTACATGAGGGAGGGGGGAGTGAGTTAAGGGAAGGGCAGTCAAATGGTGTGTGACAGAGCGACTTGGAGGCATTATGTCTGCGGCCACCCTTTGCAGGATTAGGGCGTCGTGCTACAGATATATATACAGACAGCTCCTCAATTCCGATAAAAGCAAATTCCCATCTATTGAAGACCGTTATATCAAGGTTTTGCTGTATCATTTAGCTAATTAATCTTACCCACCCTAGTCAAGGAATAATAAGATATGATTAATATGATGATGGTGATGGCTATTACTGCTCTCCATGCATCTTAAAACATATAGCAAACCTACTTCTACATCAACCATGATTTTTATCATACAGTACACCTCACGCAAGGAACAGCATGGTGGAATGAAGAGGTGAGACAGCCAGTCACAAAAGAAGAAAGCATATATTAAGTGGATAAGAAACAGGGGTGTGCAGGAGGTTGAGAGATGGAAGAGAGAGTTAGATGCAGAGCAGAAGAGAGAAGAGAGTGGATGACGAATTTGGAAGGAATCTGAGTGTAAAGTGGAGGGAATGTAAGAAAATGTTTTGGAAAGAGGTAAAGAGAGTTCGACAGGGTGTCAAAGAAGTCAGCCGGGGAGTAAAAGATAAAAATGGTAGATTACTAATGGACAAGGGAGAAAAAGTGAGCAGATGGAGAAAACACTTTAGGGAATTGTTGAACACAGAGAATGAAAGTAAAGCAAGTATAAGTGCTTGGGGAATGGCTGGGAGAAGGAGGGATGTGAGAAGAGAGGAAGAAATCAGTAGGATGGAAGTTGTGGAAGCGATGAAGAAAGTCAAAATGGGGAAAGCACCAGAAATTGATGGAGTGTGTGGTGAAATGCTGATGCATGGGGGAGAGATAGTAGTAGAATGGATGTGGAAGATGTGCAGGCTGGCCTGGGAGGAAGGTAGAGTCCTGGAGGATTGGAAGTCAGGTATAATTATTCCCTTGTACAAAGGAAAAGGGGAAAAAGAAGTGTGTGGTAATCATAGGGGCATTTGTCTTCTTAGTGTAATAGGATAGGTACCGTATATGGTAGGATACTTATTGACAGAGTTAGGGAAATAACAGAGGAATTAGTTGGAGAAGAACAGGGAGGTTTTAGGAAGGGAAGAGGCTGTGTAGATCAGATATTCATTGTTAGATCTTTCGTGGAAAAGTTTCTAGAGAAGGGAAAGAAGTTGTAGGCGGCCTTCATGATTTGGAGAAAGCATAAGACAGGATGGATAGACAAGGACTGTGGAAAGTGTTAAGAATACATGGAGTAGATGGGAAGTTGTTGATGCCGTGAAGAGTATGTATGACCCTGCTAAGGCTGAAGTGCGTGTGGATAGCAAACTGAGTGAATTTTTATATTTGAAGGTCGGATTGAAACAGTGATGTGTCATGTCTCTTAGGTTGTTCAATCTGTATATGGATGGGGTTATAAAAGAGATACAAGGCATGGCAGTGGATGTTGGAGAGGTCCTAATGAGAGAGGGTAGTGTTTGGAAACTCCCTGTAATGTTGTTTGGAGATGATACTGTGTTGTTAAGTGAAGACAAAGGGGAGCTGCAACGCTTGTCGAATGAGTCTGAGAGTGTAAGAAACAGAATCTAATGGTGAATGTATGGAAGAGTAAAGTTGTGGTCTTGGAGAGAAATGAAGTTAGTGAATGTAAAGTGAAGTTAGATGAGGAGGAAATGGAAATTGTGAGTGTGTTTAAGTACAGTACCCTCGTGTCCAGTATGCACTTGTCCAGTACGGTCAGCAAAAAAATAAAATAATTTATTACTGTAGTACAGAGCTGTTGGGCTAGTATGGATCGGCCACACAAAGCGGGCCAAATCCGAGGAGTTCTTTGCTAGTACTGACGTGCTGCATCCAGTACTATTACCCACGCGTCCATGAGAAGATGGCCAACACCGAGAAACGTTTCCCTAGTACTGATGTGCCAGCCCAGTATGCCTTCCTTGTGACTCCTGACATGTGCCAGTCAAATTGCAGTACAGTATTGCGCTTCCCCCTGATGATGAAGACAACAATGTGTCAGTGTGTGACTATGAGGGATTTATGAGGGAGGTTAAGGCAGACAGGCCTCCTCAGGATCCTGAAGGCCCTTCTTCAGGGGGCCAGTAAGACCTCCTAAGGCCTCGGAAACCCCTCCCCTTTCCCCCACAAGCCCATCACCACTCACCTTAAAGGCTGGTAAAATCTTAGATGTGTCAAAATATAGTTATGTTGATTTTTTGGAGGAACTTTACCAAGGCTTGTCAGACATTATTCATTTTTCCCATAAGGTCTGTTGTTTGCCCAGCACGGATTTAGTCCAGTACAGTAGTACTGTCAGACAAAAATACCGTACTGGACGCGAGGGTACTGTACTTAGCGTGATGGATAAGGATGGAAGTTTAGAGGATGAAGTGCTTGAAAGGGCACATCAAGGAAGAAAGGTTGCTTGTTCCTTGAAAGCAGTGTTAAGAAACAGGGAAGTGAGCTTGGAAGTGAAAAAGTTACTGCATGACTGTATTGTGATACCAACTCTAATGTATGGACGAGAAGCTTGGACACTGTTAGAGGGACAAAAGTCTAGAGTGAGAGCAGTGGAAACGAGTTATCTGAAAGAAGCATGTGGAGTCACATGGAGAAACAGACTGACAAATGAGGAAGTGAAGCAACATGTGGTGTGGATGTGGATGTGATCGGATGCGTTAGGAGAAACATACAGAGGTGGTTTTGGCCATGTGGAGAGAATGGAGAGTGAGAGACTGACGAGGAAAGTGTATGTGAGTGAGGTGGAGGTGGGGAGAGGGAGGGAGAAGCCAAGGATGAGATGAAAGGAGGGAGTGGAGAGGAGGGGGTGAGCTGGGAGCAGGACAGTGAAATGGCTGGGTATAGGGCGACATGGAGACGATTTGTTTGTGGCCACCCCTTACGGGATTAAGGCGTCTGGCAATAGATAGATAGACAGACCGACACCTCATGTGATGAAACTATTGTCAATTTGGTTTTATATGATGAAAGTGGGCCACTTCCATAACTTGAGCATTAAGCTGCAAGTGCAAGAAATTCAGTGAGTCTTTTTTATGTGGTAGGAGTGAATCTCCCTGTTAGTAGTCAAATTAACCATCCAATCTGACTACACATGGCCATGAACTAAAATGAAAGGGGTTAACGAACCACGTCAGACTGAAATAAGCTACAGCCTCAACTATTCTCATCAACTTCAAAAGGTTATCTCAATCCAGTCTACCTTAATAATATTTTATGTAATAAAACCTAGCCTTTTACAGACTGAGGTAACATCTTTTCATATGCATTCTAACTTCAGTTAGTCTGGTACCCAAATTACAACACATGTATTCTGATGCTATTCAAACTTCCTGAATACATTGTGTATACTGTATACTAATGTGCAGTTAACCAAACTATATTCACGCTACCCATATCCAACTTGCCCTGATTAACTCTAACCAATCCCAGTGCAACCAGATCTTTAGGAATATAATCTACTCTCAGCCAAGTACTGTACTCTTAATCAAACTCAACACCACTAATACTCACAATCCAAAACAAACAGTTCATCAAAAGGTTTTGTGGTATCCCCTCATAACCCCCAATGAACTGGTTTGTACTGTTCTTGGTCTGAACACCACATTTTTCGAGGTCATCTGTCGAGCTCAGTTCCCCTGGCACCTCCACTTGCAATGGGAGGAGTGATGTGAAGTCAAACAGAGGAGGGACTGTTGTACTCATCTGCAAAGGAACAAAAACAAATTGAATATGAGCCTTTCACCTGATGTCACATCTTCCCCCAATGGTTTGCAGATTTTGTTCTGATCTGACAGTGAAGGATCAACAGTTTAAATAAAAATACAGCTAGCTGCTTAAGAATGAACAAGGCTGACACTTGAATAAAGAGTATTACTGTACTTTACTGACCTGTGAATAATTTCAAAGGCAACTTTTCAGAATATATGAAAGAGACATGAAAGTTGTGTGGGTCTTTAAAGTTTGCCTAGAATTGTTTCAACTTAATATACAACACATGGGAAAAATAATAATGTACTAATATGAGCAATACAATCAACAACAAAGACATTTTAGAGTAACACACCACACACAACACAATGGTACCTGCTGTTTTACAGGGAAGGGCACTAACCCTGCACCAAACCACTTTAGACACACAGAGAACATACATAGATTGGTTATATGGTTACCACCCAGCACCGTAAATTGTTTCCTGGCTTACAGGAAACCATTAGGCTTGTCACTCAATGTTAAGCCAACTGAAAAGACAAAAGAGTAATAAAAAGTGACAGGAAAGATGGAAGAAATAGGAATAATGGAGGGCAGACACAGATATAACAAAGGTGAAGGAAGAAGTAGGCAACACTAAATCAATTGAGTGGATGATGGTCACCACCACCTACCACCAAACAAACATCTATCTATCGACCTATCTATTGCCAGACGCCTCAATCCCGTTTGGGGTGGCCACAAACAAATCACCTCCACGTCGCCCTGTCCCCCGCCTTTTCACTGCCCTGCTCCCAACTCACACCCCCCTCTCTCATATACCTCTCCACCCCATCCCTCCATCTCATCCTCGGCCTCCCCCTCCCTCTTTCCCCCCTCCACCTCACTCACATACACTCTCTTCGTCAGTCTCTCACCCTCCATCCTCTCCACATGGCCAAACCACCTCACTGTGTTCCTCATAACGCTTCCTATCACATCCACACCACAACGCTCCTTTATATCCTCATTCGTCAGCCTGTCTCTCCATGTGACTCCACAGGCTCCTCTTAAATAACTCATTTCCACTGCTCTCACTCTTGACTTGTGTCCTTCCAACAAAGTCCAAGCTTCACTTCCATACGTTAGAGTTGGTATCACAATACTGTCATGTAGTAACTATTTCACTTCCATGCTCACTTCCCTGTTTCTTATCACTGCTTTCAAAGAACCAGCAACCTTTCTTCCCTGCTGTACCCTTTCAAGCACTTCACCCTCCAAACCTCCATCCTTAATCATCACACTACCCAAGTACTTAAACGTACTCACATTTTCCAATTCCTCACCACCCAACCTCGCTGTACATTCACTGACTTCACGTCTCTCAAAGACCATCACTTTACTCTTCCCTACATTCACATACTTTTTAAATTTCACAGATGATCTCTGAATCAATTATTTCCTTTTTTATCCCATCATAATTTCCACTGCCACACCATGTTTGCACGTTCTTGCCAAATTTGGTGCCATACCAGGTTGTATGCACGTTCTTGCTGGATTTGGTGCAATACCAGCTTGTAATTAACAATAGTTCAGGTAAACGTACACTTTACCTGAAGCAGTAGACGGACCTTACCATTTCAATTGATATTCCTCCAGTTTGTTTTCTGTATTTTTCTGACTACAGTATTTTCAGGGTGGTAAATTACCTTTTCCTGCTGAAAAATTTTCCACTTTTTTTTAACACCACATTCCTTAACCTGTACCTGTGATTTTTGTCTCATTCAACGTACTCAAAGGTGGTTTTTGCTTCCAAACTGGATGCTAGGTTAGGTCAGGTTAGGCTGGGTTTGATTAAATTATTAGGTACTGATAGGTTAGGTTAGGTTTAGTTGAACACTTAGGTTACGACAGTCTCTTGATTCCTGTACGCCAATGATGCTGATGCGTCAAACAAGTTCACACAGTGGAACATAGCAAAAAAAAAAAAAAAAAAAAAAGAGTGGGGGGACAGAGTTCGTATGAAATATTTAGTTATCACCCCAGAAATAATCAGAAAAACATAACAGACCATCAGGAAGAAGAAATGATTTGATAAGGTGCTTCTACTGCTTCAAATAACGAGTACTGTACCTTTACCGTGACGACTACGAACCGAACAACGGAGATGGTACGGATTGCGACATGGAATGTAAGGGGTACGATGATGAGGTGAGAGAGAGAGAGTGCTTGAGGGTGCAAAAGTGGATGTATGTGGATTAACTGAAACTAAATGGCGGGGTGAGAGTATGAGAGAATGGGAGTATGGATGGGGTACAGTATATGTGCAGAAGTGGGTGAGAATGAGAGGGCAAAAGAAGGTGTGTGTATTGTTGTATGCAAGAAATGAAATGAGAACATAACACAGTATGGATCAGTTGGCTCAAGGATTGTTTGGGTAAAACTGAAAGTTGTCAATCAATCAATCATTTCCTGTGGCACCCTCGGGGATGCATAGGGCCTCGATGAACTCACACCACCACATCCTATCTTGTGCTAACTCCTCAAGATCTCCCCAACACTCATCTCCAGCTTCCTGTCTCATTGTCCTCACCCACGTCTCTTTTGGCCTTCCTCTACCTCTCCTACCAAGTGCCACCCACCCTGGTGTACCTCGTACTATTCCCTGTCTCCTATACACATGTCCCAGCCACTTCCATCGTGAGAATCTAACATATTCATCGATCGGCTGCACTCCCGTTATTTCTCTAATTCTACTATTTGGTATCCTTTCCCACCACTTAACTCCTAATATTCTTCTAAGTGCTTTATTTTCAAACACCAAGAATTTATTTTCCATAGTCACTGTGCTGTACCAAGACTCGTGTCCATAAATTAAGATACTCCTAACCATTACCTTATAAAGTTTGATTTTTGTATGCACAGAGAAATTGTTATTATTCCAAATATTTTTAAGCATTCCCATTGCCTGATTAGCCTTCTTTAACCTTTCCTCGAATTCAAAGTTCAAAGAACCATCCTTGGCTAAATAAGTACCTAAATATTTAAACCTATCAACTTGCTTTACAACAATACCTTCAATTACACATTCCTGTGCATTTTCCATATTCATATTGATTATTTCAGTTGTACAGTACTACAAAGTGTGTGTGTGTGTGTGTGTGTGTGTGTGTGTGTGTGTGTGTGTGTGTGTGTGTGTGTGTGTGTGTGTGTGTGTGTGTGTGTGTGTGTGTGTGTGTGTGTGTGTGTGTGTGTGTGTGTGTGTGTGTTCTTACCTTACCTAACTGTTCTTACCTAATTGTATCTTTACAGGAATGAGTCAAGCTCGTACTGTCCCATGTCTTAAACCATATTTATCGTACATATCCTTAAATTTGTGAATTGTTTTGGCACACACTATTTCATTCGGTAGTGCATTCCATTGATCAATTGCTCTGTTTGGGAAACTGAATTTCCTTACGTCTTTATCACCTCTCTTCTTATGCAGTTTTTTGCAGTGTCCTCTTGCTGATGCTTCTCCATATGTTAAGTAATCATTTATGTCTATTTTCTCCTTCCCTGATATGCACTTATATAGCATTATCATGTCACCTCTTTTCCTTCTCTCCTGTAATGTTGGTAGATTCAGTTTATTTAGTCTTTCTTCGTAGCTTAGGTCCCTTAAGCTTGGTATTCATTTTGTAGTGGCCCTTTGAACTTTTTAAATCTTGTCTATGTGCTTTTTGAGATGAGGACTCCAGACTACTGATGCATATTCCAGGGTTGGTCTAATGAATGATGTGTGTGTGTGTGTGTGTGTGTGTGTGTGTGTGTGTGTGTGTGTGTGTGTGTGTGTGTGTGTGTGTGTGTGTGTGTGTGTGTGTGTGTGTGTGTGTGTGTGTGTGTGTGTGCGCAAGCAGAGTGAAAGAAGAGTTCTGGGTAAATGTGGAAGCATGCTGCAAAAGCTTGAAAGGAATAAGTGTTTTTGATTGGAGATACGAATGGAAAAGTAGGGAATGTGAAGGTGGATGGAGTAGTTGGTGTTCCAGGTGTGCCTGCCGAAGTGGATGAGAATGGCAGTGCTCTGGTAGATATTTGTGCCAAGAGAGGGATGGTGATAGCCATACCCTCTTCAGACACAAAATGATCTACAGGTATATGTGGCGAGTGATAAGAAGGTTGGGTAGTGAACTGAATGAACGGAAGACAATGATTGATTATGAGTGTGTGGATGAGAGAATGAGAAGGTGTGTAATGGATGCAAGAGCATATAGAGGTTGGGGAAGTGAACTTCCTGACCACCACTTGGTGGTGGCGAATATCAAGGTCCAAATGAAATGGAGGAACAGAAGAAGGGAAGGACAGGAGGAAGTAGTACATACAAGGCAGGAAGGAAGGTTATAAGAGGATGGCAAAAAGGCATAATATAAGAGAGATGTGGACGAACAATTGGGTAAATACGATTTGGAGCAGACGGGGGACGTGCAAGGTGTGTGCAAGATATTCACAGAAGAAATCTGTGCAGCATGTGAGGTGGTGTGTGAGGTGAAGAGATGATGTAAAAGGGTGCAAGGAACAGCATGGTGGGAAGAGGAGGTGAGACAGGTTGTGGCACAAAAGAAGAAAGCATATAGTGAATGGATGAGAAACAGGGGTGTGGGGGAAGTTGAGAGATGGAAGAGAGAGAGTTATATGTACAGGAAGAGAGAGGTGAAAAGATTAGTAAGAGAAAGAAGAGAGTGGATGAGGAACTTGGAAGGAATTTGAGTGTAAAGTGGAGGGAATGTATGAAAATGTTCTGGAAAAATGTAAAGAGAGTTAGACAGGGTGTTAAAAAGTTAGTCAGGGAGTGAAAGATAAAAATGGAAGATTACTTGTGGACAAAGAAGAAAAAGTGAGCAGTTGGAGGGAACACTTTAAGGAACTGTTGAACACAGAGAATGAAAGTAATGCAAGTATAAGTGGCTGGGGAATGGCTGGGAGAAGAGGGATGTGAGAAGAGAGGAAGAAATCAGTAAAACAGAAGTTGTGGATGCAATGAAGAAAGTCAAAACGGGGATAGCTCCAGGAATTGATGGAGTGTGTGGTGAAATGCTGACGCATGGGGGAGAGATAGTTGTAGAATGGATGTGGAAGATGTGCATATTGGCCTGGGAGGAAGTCAGGTATAATTATTCCCCTGTTCAAAAGGCAAAGGGGAAAAAGAAGTGTGTGGTAATCATGGGGGCATTTGTCTTCTTAGTGTAACTGGAAAAGTAAATGGTAGGATACTTATTGACAGAGTTAGGGAAATAACAGAGAAGTTAGTTGGAGGAGAACAGAGAGGTTTTAGTAAGGGAAGAGGTTGTGTAGATCCAGTGGTGGGTAAGTTAATGAAAAACATTAGCTTCGTTAACCGTTAATCCATCAAGTAGCTCTGTTACAGTTTATCTGCTATTTCTGCTGTTAAATTAACAGAAATTAACCGTTAATCTGTTAATCCTTAAGTTTTTTAAAACGTTAACTTGGCTAATCACTAATTTGATAGTCTGCTAATCTGCTACTTGCTAATTTTTGTTTTTTACATATGAAACTTGGTTTTCCTTTATAAAAGGCACTCATGCCACGAGTTGATGCTGCCTTGCAAAGCCTCCTCCACCTCTGAGTAGTTGACAAGATGCTTCTTCTTGAATTGGCTCTTACTGTCATTGTTGCTGTTCTTTTGGGCCCTGACCTCATGCTGCTTGGGCAGGCAGACCTTACACTGAAAAAAATAGTTGTTGCCTTCTGTTTTCCTGTAGGATGCAAACTTGTCAAGATGCGGCCAGGGGTACTCAGGCAGCTCAGAGTTATTATCCACCTCGGCCTCGCTGACATCACCCTCACTAGCTGCAACAGTTTCCTCACTGTCCAGTCAGTCCTGGCTGACTTCAGTTTCACTTACAGACAACTGAGACAAGGGAATGGACTCTTGTGATGTACTTGATTGAGATGCCATCACTATGAGTCTATAATCACTCCACAGTCCAAAGTTCTGTTGGCTAAGAGTCACTATGACACTATCGATTTGACGATTTAAAACGCTTCTGACCTAAAGTGACCTGTAACAGAAAATTAATAATGGATTAACTGAAATTACCAAAAATTTTAACGGAAGTTAATGATAATCCATTAAAAAAAAATAACGGATTAATGTGTTAACAGGAAAATTAGCTCCATTGTTAACAGATTAACGATTAATGCAGTAATGCCCATAACTGTGTACAGTAGATCAGATATTCATTCTTAGGTCCTCTGCAGAAAAGTTACTAGAGAGAGGGGAAAGAAGTTGTATGTGGCTGTCATGGATTTGGAGAAAGCATATGACAAGGTGGGTAGACAAGGACTGTGGAAAGTATTACGAATACAGTAATCCCCATACTTTCTGGACACCCCACTTACCGGTCATTGTGGGCCTGGACATTCGGAACCTCCCTCCCCCCCGGAGGGGGGGGAACTAATTTTTTCCCATCCGTAATTTGAAACTGACGCGCGGCGCCAAACAGCTGTTACACCACGGACCCTTCACCCCTTCCTTCCTCCCCCTTCCCTCCCCTCTCAGGGTTGCTATTTGGTATTTTTCATTACCAAATGTGGGACAATTTGGTAATGAATCAGAATAATGCATTACCAAACAGATTTTTCACATGTACGAGGATACACAGGATGGAGATGGTGGATTGTCTGCTCTCTCTGATTAATCTGCTATTCTACAAAGCATGAAAATAATCAACATGCTGTTAATTATAAGAAGAGTGATTACATGTATTTCCACTTGTATATATAATTAGCGAAGAATAAATGCTAGCTTTACGAATTTGGTAATGAAAAGTTAAATTTGGTAATGAAAATTGAGGAGTTTGGTTGTGGCCGTTGCGATCTGGCAGCTCTGTTTCCCCGTCATCAACACTCCAACAGTTATGGTACTGCCTAACTTCGATCGCAAGTAGATGCTTATTGCAATGGAAGCCACACGTGCTCATTTTTTGTGAATAAACAGTGAATAAACTGCAATACCTCGCCACTAGACCAAATGGGAATTTACAGTGTTGAGAAATTAGAATTTAGAGTGCAAAGGATTAACTATCTATCTATCTATCTATCTATTGCCAGACACCATAATCCTGTACTGGGTTAACTGTGGAGTGCAAATTGGCGGTTGAAACTGGCGTGATGCAGTTAAGAACAATGTCCAGTGTTAAACAATTATAACTCACAGTGCAAAGAATTAAGTGCAGCACAACACTGGATTACCGATGTGCTTCAAGAGCATTTTCACCACTGCCAAAACCTTAGAAAAGGCGGCCATAAACGTCCTGTAAGTACCCAGGCTGAGGTACAGTCACTTCTAATTCCTCATTCTTTGGTTCCTTTTCATTTATTTCATTCTTTATATCCATTACTGGTGTGAATAGGGTCTTAAATAGGTTTAAATAGGTGCTATGCATGTCCAGTAGGGAGTTATTTAGGTGGCTTTCAAAGTTAGGCTGGGTTAGGGTCCTTAAGTACCAGTCCGGGAGCCACGGGCCCACTTTCCGGACATGCCTTTGGCTCTATTACATCGGATAGTTGAGGAATTACTGTATATGGAGTAAATGGGAAGTTGCTGAAATGCCATGAAGAGTATGTATAAGGGTGCTAAGGCTGCAGTGCATGTGGACAGTGAACCGAATGAATTTTTCTATTTGAAGGGTGGACTGAAACAGGGACATGTCATGTCTCTACGGTTGTTCAATCTGCATATGGATGGGGTTATAAAAGAGATACAAGGTATGCCAGTGGATGTTGAAGTGGCCCTAATGAGAGGGGGCAGTGTGTGGAAACTCCATGTACTGTTGTTTGCAAATGATACTGTGTTGCTAAGTGAAGACGAAGAGGAGCTCCAAGGCTTGGTGCATGAGTTTGGGAGTGTGTGTAAGAAATGGAATCTAAAGGTGAATGTAGGGAAGAGTAAAGTTGTGGTCTTGGAGAGAAGTGAAGTCAGTGAATGTACAGTGAAGTTGGATGAGGAGGAAATGGAAAATGCGAGTGCATTTAAGTTCTTAGGAAGTGTGATGAGTAAGGATGGAAGTTTGGAGGGTGAAGTGCTTGAAAGGGTACAACAAGGAAGAAAGGTTGCTGGATCTTTGAAATCAGTGATAAGAAACAGAGAAGTGAGCATGGAAGTGAAAAAGTTACTCCAAGACAGTACTGTGATACCAACTATAATGTATGGAAGTGAAGCTTGGAACTTGTTGGAGGGACAGAAGTCAAGAGTTAGAGCAGTGGAAATGAGTTACATGAGAGGAGCATGTGGGGTCACATGGAGAGACAGACTGACAAATGAAGAAGTGAAGGAACACTGTGGTGTGGATGTGGATGTCATAGGAAGTGTTAGGGAACACACACTGAGGTGGTTTGGCCATGTGGAGAGGACGGAGAGTGAGAGACTTACGAGGAGTGTATGTGAGTGATGTGGAGGGGGGGAGAAGGTGAGGGAGGCCATGGATGAGATGAAGGGATAGAGTGGAGAGGTATATGTGAAAGGGGTGTGTGAGCTGGGAGCAGGTCAGTGAAATGGCAGGGGACAGGGCGACATGTTGGGGATTTGTTTGTGGCCACCCCTTACGGGATTACGGTGTCTGGCAATAGACAGATTTACCGTAGTTTAAATCATTTTTTTAATGGACCGGGGAATCGTTTGACTATGGCTTTACTTTGACCGTTCTTCTGGTTGCGCATGGGCTGAGGGTCTGGGAGAACCAACAGGTGACAGCCAGGCGAGAATAATTTTCCAGTTTTTGTAAACAGCAGCGTCTATTCTGTCTTACCTAAATATGAACTCATATTTTTTATCATTACCAGATAAAACTGCAACTGAGAGTATATAAGAGCAATGATTAATGTGCTGTTACTCACCGGATATGTTATCGCACGCAATGTAGGAATTGGCTCTCACACCCCCTCGATAACTTCAGATTGTTGACATCATAAACGTCACTATTGACGTGCATAATTCGGCCAAATCAATATTTCGCCAATTTTACCATAATATAAGCTTAAAAACAAGACAAAACATAATTGTAAATTGTTGTTAACCAAGTTCGGTTAAGTGAGCAACAATAGTTCAGTTAAGCGATAAGAGGACCTGTGGCGTAATATCAAGGGGAACGAAACGTCTGCGCTACTTCATTATACCTCCTCTTCGTTACTTTGGTGTATTCACTATCGTTTTAATACAAACAGTCAGAGGTTATAAAATTGACAAAAGGAGGTGGTGGATTTTGCCACCCACCTCCCTCAACAAATACCATTTTAAACAACAAATCGGTATAAAATAAAGATCTTTACTCATTATTAGCTAAAGTATGCGTTGAAATATGTAAATGGATAAATAAGGTATATTATATACAAGACAGATTAATAATATCAGAGCAGTAGAGATGTCCTGCATGACAGCAGTGGCCGCAATCAAAGATGCTGACATCGGACCGCCCAATCAATGAGGCGAATGAGGTGAGTGATGACCAAAACACCCACCCACTTGCCACCACACGTTCCCTCTGACTAGACTCCCTCTCAGCTTCGCTACTCTCTACAGTAGTTATTTAACTGTTTTATACATGTCCAACAGTGGTACACACCAGCAGTGTTTCCTTGTGCACTGTCTTGAGTGGTGTATTTGTGAGTGGCAACTGCTAGGTTGTTTGACGCATTCTCTGCGGCTGTAATGGAGATATGTAAACAAAATACGTTTAATATTAAGTAACATAGTGAATCATGCTTTCTAGAACTTCGATGCAAATGCAGGGTGTGTATGCAAAGAATACGGGTTTCACATACAGAGACCCAGGTCAGGAAAAAAAAAACACACAAGAGCTAACCATGGAACTCCAATGCCTAAAGTAACTGCCCCACCCCCTCGGTCAGCCCCGCCCCCCTCTGCATTAACCTCTCCATCCCCGCAACCTTGATCTGCTAGCGCTAGAGCCTAATCCCTCTAATCCCATCATCCACTCACTCAGTGAGTGGTAACCTTATAACTAAACAACACGTGTTCCCTCCGTGTCAACATATGGGTTGGCGGAGGGTTAGTGTCCCTCCCTGGAAAACAACTCTGCCCTGTGAGCTTGACGTCTGACCAATTTTCCTTCAACTCAAATTACTCCACACTTGCCTGACCCTCAACATTTCTACCAAGTTTGGTTCAAACTGGATTGAAACTATTTGAGTCGATTTTTCCCTGTCTCTGGTCTTTAATTTGCTGTTCTCAATATCAGATCTCTTCATCACTGTCTGACCTTCACCGGAACACCAAGTTTTGTCTTAAGTGGAAAAAAAAAAAAAAAATCCTCTGACACTTTGACCAAATGACTGATTCTCAGAGTCGACAAACTTTATCCTAGGCTTACTATCAACCTGTCCAAAAAGTGTGGCACATATCGGATCAAAATGCCATTTGATCTTGACCTTTGACCCACTCCCCCCCCCCCAAAAAAAAAGGGCCTCTGGGAAAACCCACAACCCCTCCACCATGTTTGGTACAAATCGGATCAAAACGGTTTGAACTATTTTGTTAAAATACACCCGCGCGTGCAACAAGCAACGATATCATTATCATTGTCATCATCTACCCTCTCCAGTACTACCACCACTGTCCTCTCCACCACCACCACCACCACCATCACCACCAGACAGAGAGAGAGAGAGAGAGAGAGAGAGAGAGAGAGAGATAAGGTAAGATAAGAAATAGCAGCCCCTCACACAACACAATCCTACATCATTTGTCTTCTTAGCCTCTTCAGGTGAGTTGCGGTGGTGGTTGTAGTGGTTAGTGGTAGTTAATGCCTCTTATGGCTGGTAGTGGTAATGTCTGTGATAGTCGTAGTTATTAGTGGAGGCTGTGGTAGTGGTTAATGGCAGTTAGTGCCTATAGGGCTGACTGCCCCTTTAGGGTGGTAGTGGTAGTGCTCGTAATAGTTTTAATGGTTGTGGTTGTTAGCAGTGGTTGTGGTTGTGGGATTTGTTAGCAGTGGTTGTGGCTGTGGTATTCTTAGTGATGGTGGTGGTGCTTTTGGTGATGGTGGTGCGGTGGTGGTACCGATGGTGGTGGTGGTGGTGGCTGTTGGAGTTGTTAGCAGTGGTAATGGTTGTGGTAGATGTGGTATTCTTAGTGGTGGTGGTGGTCTTAATAGTCGTGGTGGTGGTAGTGGCGACTGTGGTGACAGTCTTAGTAGTGGTGGTGGTGGTTATGGAAGTCTAATGTTGGTTGTGGTGACAGTCTACTGGTAGTGGTTGTGATAGTCGTGGTAGATGTGGTGGTAGTGGTTGTGGCAGTCTTAATGGAGGTTGTGGTGCTGGCTGTTGTAGTTAGCAGTGGTGGTGGTTGTGGTGATGGGTGTGGTCCTAAGTGGTTACTGAAGCAGTCTTAGTGGTGGTATTAACCATAGTGGTGGAGATTTAAGGGTAGTGGTTGAGTTTTAGTGGTGGTGCTGGTGGTGGTGGAGTTTCAGTGGCGTTTGTGGTGGAGATTTAGTGGTGTTTGTTGTGGAGTTTTAGTGGTGTTTGTGGTGGAGTTTCAGTGGTGTTTGTGGTGGAGTTCTAGTGGTGTTTGTGGTAGAGTTTTAGTGGTGTTTGTGGTGGAGTTTCAGTAGTGTTTGTTGTGGACTTTTAGTGGTGTTTGTGGTGGAGTTTCAGTGGTGTTTGTGGTGGAGTTTTAGTGGTGTTTGTGGTGGAGTTTTAGTGGTGCTTGTGGTGGTTTTAGTGGTGTTTGTGGTGAAGTTTTAGTGGTGCTGTTTTTCCGGTGGTGATAGGGGTGGCCATTTTCATTATCAAAAGAGAGAGAGAGAGAGAGAGAGAGAGAGAGAGAGAGAGAGAGAGTGACCGCGGCAGCATTTCCTTAAAGCAATACAAAAACCATAAATTATACAGATCTTTGCTTGACCCCGCATCCTGTGAGGGGTGGCCTAGACAAAAGGACTTCTAAGGGTGTCTTTCACTGCTCGACAACGATCCCTCTTCCCACGGCACACCATCTTCTCTCCATCTAGCTTTATACCTCCGTCTGGCTTTAAGTCTCGGTCTACTCCTCCCAGGCACCTCACTCAAGCGCTCTTCTGGTTAGTCTTTCACTCCCATGCAATAGTTGGGATTAATTTCATTTCACCGAAATCAGCATAAGTTTTTGCTTCATACAATTGCTATGATCTATTTAAATATCCATTTAATTTTCCTTTAAATATCACACACACACACACACACACACACACACACACACACACACACACACACACACACACACACACACACACAATTACAAATACTCATTCGATTAAATGGAACTTCAGGTTATTTCCTAATTTGATCCCAAACCTACTACACCTACATGCGGGTCTGCGATACTTCCGCCCATTTTTCATGTGTAGCTGTTTAAACCTATCAAACTACTGAAATATACCTTCTTATTTACATGTGATTTAGCCATTAATGCAAAAGCTCGTCTTGGTTGGTAACTGGATATTACCTACTCCAAAAAAAAAAAAAAAAAGGAGGACAAACGAGCGTCTGGTCAGTGGTTGTGTCAGGCGGAAGACAGACAGGTCAAAAGAAACTGTTCGTCTCTAGTCCGACCTAAAGCTGGACATTGGGTAGCCTAGTGGTGGTAGTGATGATAGTCGCCCTGGCGTTGATGCTTGTACTGGTGGGTCTAGTAGCAATCTTAGCAGTGGTTCTGGTAGTGGTGGTACCATTGGCTGTGGTGGCCAAATGGTGGTGGCAAATTATACTTCTGTATGTGGTAGTGTGATGATGGTGGTTATTAATCTCTTTTTACTTTAATTTGGCCCACGATTTCGTCCTTTAGGAGCTAATTTCACGTACCCCAGTGACTGAAGAACACAACAGGATTGCCCTACATGGTTTCCATCGCACTTCGTGATTACCAATAGATGTTACTATTAATCTGTTGTTACAACTCAGCATTCGGGGTGGAGATATGGCATTTTTATTCCATGCTGATGTAAGATTGTGGTGATGATACCAATGGTAGTGGTGGTTGCGGTAATCACAAGGCAGTTGTAGTACAGAAAGCTGTGTTGGTGGTGGTGGTTGTGATTGTCATTATGTTGACATGTACTGTACCCATGGAGGTGCTAGTGCTTTAGATACTGGTAATGACTATGGTATGAGTAGTGTCCGTACAACTGGTTAGTTGCAGTGATAGTAGTATTATAGTGGTTGTGGGGCACTGGGGACGACTGTGGGTGTGGTGGTAGTTGTGGTATTGAATGTGGAAGTATTACTAGTAGTTGTGGTGGAAATTCTTGTGGTGGCAAGCTACTGTTAGCGACTGTCAACAGAATAAAATGGTGCAGATGTTCAACTTCAGTACCTCGACGCACACACGTATTCTACTGTGACCTAAACCGGACTTTATTTAAATGCAGGGTATGAGTTGAAGGACTGCGTGGCGTGGAAGCGATTCGTTTGTCTATCACTTCCGGGATTAACTCGCTTTAATGTCGATTAAGATATAATTCATAGATGGTTTAACTCCTTTCATGCAGTGGCTATATATATATATATATATATATATATATATATATATATATATATATATATATAAGCGGTTTTGTTCGATTTAGGAGAAACTTCTGAACTGGAGGAGTAAAACAGCCTTTATTAATCTCTCCCCTGCTACGGCAGTTTCCTAAACTGAATATGTCTCGTGATTGCAAGATTAAATTTTAAAATGACGCCATCGTATCAAAGGAGTTAATAACTATCTTAATAACGATCTCATGCTATGGGTTAGCTTTTGTACTTCATTGTTGTAACATCAAACAATTCCATTCATCTGAGAAATCGTTGGCAATCTGGGGGCTTAACAACTATCTCACTAACCCTTCACTTCCCGAAGTCTTCTCTCAGCTAAATGAAATCGTATGGTGTTAGCTAACGTAGCTAAAATAAGAAGGCACTGGATTTAATACGCTTCCTAATCTTCATTCACAGAGGTCAATTTTTTGAACTGAATATACTGTACAGTAACAGTTTGGAGGCAGCCAGAATTAGCAGAAGTCACCATCGTAATGATGGGAACTAATTTTCTCTTTGTTAATGATGCACTGTTACCTAACTGTGGTTACGAGTAATGTTTTTTTTTTTTGTTCACATGAGAAACAACTGGCAGTTCAAAGGTTAAAGTTCAAAGTATTCTGACAATTATCCACAATAATTACTGTACGAAACATATCTATCCTTTTCTCTAATCCACCGAAATTAAGAAAACCAACTGTTTAAAGCTTCAACGTTTAAATGCATAACTTGCATTTAATTGAAACAATCAGGACATTAATTAGGATATTTTTAGGAACAATATTATGAAAACAGTAAACGTTATCAAAATGTAACGCTCAACGGACGTAACCGATAACCTACTTGAAAACCAACGCGTCCGCAACGATCAGTTTGTTAACGACCTCGGCTTCATGAAAATATATCTACTATGTATTGTTCATCCCCATTCGCTTACTGATACTGAGGTTAATAAAGCACACACCTTGCAGTAACGTCTGACCTGATTTCAGTATGATTAACTTTGTTCCAGAACGGTATATATTTCCGAAATTCGAAATCAGTAAAGATTCTGGACGGAACAAGAGTAATCAAGATTAGATTAGACGTATCTGCAGCTTTTTTTTCTTCCCTTAGGTCGCCGGACAAAGATATATAATTTGTTATTCTTTCAGTAAACATTAACTCTGGGGAATTACTTCAACTTTTTTTCTTTTTTTTTTGTCTCCAAATAATTTTATTAAGCTTAAAGAGGGATGTGTGTAATGAAGATGATACTAAAAGCTATATATATCTATCCCTTCGGTTCGAAGTCTCGCAAAAGGTAAATAAAATCGAGAGAGCAAGAATAAAATATAAACACGTCCTGAACGAATTCGTACCTCTAATGGTCGTTTGCATGACAGCGAGTCAAAGAGTTTACGTCATCGGCAGAATTATCTGGGTGCGAACATACGAAAGAACATACCGGTACTAGGCTAATAGCACCCACTTTAAATGTCCACCACGGCGTGATGGGGTTCAGGGAAGTGTTAACTAAATGGATAAATCATCGTATGTAGGCGAAGCTTAGGTATCTGAAAGAGGAGAGTACGATCACATAGGAAATGATGAACTGGAGGAGTAAGTGTGGGAAGAAAGACTGGAGTGACAGAGAGGATAGACTATGAGAGCAGACATTGGGAGTGTGGGGAATATCTGTAGCTGCCACTTCAGATGAACTCAAGGTTTGAGTCTGTCAATCGATTAGTAACTTGTCAAACATAAAAATCGGTATTTGGTTGCCCCAAATGGTAGCAAGTTACAGATCATTCTTAAAGTTCTAGCCGGTATGAATATCAATCAGACAGCAATTAATGTGAAAAATGAAATGCCCGCGCGCTCGCACTTTCTCAACCTGCATAACAACAAAATGAAAGCCAGAATATTTTTTTGTGTTCAGAAACAACTAACTCTTCCCAAAATCACTGCTAAACAAAAGATGATCGCTCGTGCATGCAGTTCAGTGATTATAAGAAAACCATCTTGATAATATTAATGCTACGGTAACTGGACAACATTATCATCATCCTTCATAACCTTATTCTAGGGCAGCTACACAAATTTTAGTCATCATTTTTACCGTCCTATTGACCTGCCCTGCACTATCGTAAATGGCGTGGGCACGATCCAGACGCACGAACAGGAAACACGCCAGTAGGAACTTCCTGTTATTATACGGTGAATTGTAACCATTCTTTGGAGGCAGTTATACCTACAGACTGAAGCTGCGTTTAATTACGAGCATAGAATGGTTTCAGCCTTTTTTTTAATGTAGTGGTCATAAACATAACTAACATGCTGTTATAATTTCTTCCATCTGAACAACTTAAGATACTATGCAGTTAATATTCACAGCCATCGCTCCTATCATTGCAAATACGAGTATGCATGTGGTGGGTAGCACCCATGCACAGGCACAGGAAAGCACAAACGTGAAAGAAACTGCCAGTGCACGGAGGAACTGCTCAAGCCTTCATTCGCTCATCATTTAGCCCTTCATGCCTGCTGAAGTGCTTTGGTTTATTCTTGTCACTCCCGGGCGATCTAAGATGTGGGAAGATATACTGTGGTGAGATGTTTAATACTGATTATGTGCTGTACAATTAAAACAAAGTTATCTCCGAAGCTGAATAAATTGATCTGGAGACAACAAAACTAAAATGATACGTCACCAGACTGAAGGGATTAAACCTAGGGAATTTCAAAGTTAAAACTTTCCTCGTAATTTAAATACTATCAAAGCCCACCGCTGAAATGCACTATGAATAGGAAGCGGTGCCATGGCACAGCAAACCCGTCCCCGGAAGTCATTTTAGTGCTGAATATTCGCCTCCGCCTCCGCGGAGCCTCCGCAGTGAAAATAATGTCCGCATTATTATCCGCGTCCGCGTCTTCATACAACAAAAGCTCCGCATCATTATCCGCCATCGCGTTTTAAGATAATAAAGGCTCCACATAATAATCTGCCTCCGCGTCAAGGAACCGCAGAGGTTGCTGATCTCCACCAATCCAATATCTCTCCTTTCTCTTTTTGTCATAATTCTTTTTCTCTCTCCTTTTCATCCACAACTCTCCTCTACGTTCCTCTCATCTACCAGCCCCTCTTCCTCTTTCTGTTTTCTTCTCTATTAGCTCTCTTCCTCCCTCCGTCTCTCATTGTTCCTCTCTCTCTCTCTCTCTGTTTCTGTCTCTGTCTCTCTCTCTCTCTCTCTCTCTCTCTCTCTCTCTCTGTTGCAACAGTTACACGTGCTATGTTAATATATAGGCATATCTGGACTAAAAGTTTATACTGCATAAATGTACTATAATGTGTAAAAAAAAAAAAAAAAAAAAAAAAAAAAAAGCCGCGTCCGCAACCGCGGACATGGAGGTAAAAATAATCCGCAGTTGAGTCCGCGTCCGCAAAAATTAATATCTTAACCTCCGCACTCTTATCAGCAACCAAATTTTATGAGAAATAGATACCCGGCTCCGCCTCCGCGGAGCTCTAAAATTTGGTATCCGATACATTCGTATATACACAACAGGATATTTAGTCAAAGATGTCACATATACTCGTATATTTAGTAAGAGTGTACAGGCTGGAGTATCGCGTGAAGTTGGCCTTCCCTTTCTCATGAGAGAGACGCTTCTAATATTTATTGAAACTAAAGCCAGACGATTTATTCAGTGGCGTGAGTCATAAGCGCGTGTGTAAATACTGCCACCAGTAACCCTATCATGGTCGGGTCAATTCTAACAGACTGTCCCACCAAACGCCGGACGATTTTATTCAGCTTGAGAGTCATGGGAGCTTAAGTGTTAATCATGGAAATTATTTCCGAACAAAATACCCGGTAACTAAAAGGACTTAAAGCAATGAAAGGGTTAAACCGATTTGAACCCCTTCAGACCGATGACGTCTTTTTCTGCTTTCTGTATAATCCCTGACGATTTTCAGCTCAGGATATCCGTGTGGTTACTTTCTCTTATGCAATACCTGACGATTTCCATTAGACTTATAGGTCGTATTTCAAGTGACTGGAGGTCTCTTAACACTTTTTCTTTTGCATTTTACTTTGCACAGAACATCTCACTGTCCTCTTGTCTATTACTGATACAAAGTATGACAATATAAAAACAAAATAAACAGCTCACAAGAAAATGTTTAAGGGCAGTATGGAAAATAAATAGCTAAGGATGAGGTGCCACATAGAATACAGCCCACAACATCAACAAAAAGGATACAGCAATGAGTTTACTTGTACTGAAGGTTGCCATTAAACCCTTCAGACCGAGGATTTTTTTCATAAGCTTGCTGTCTCCAGACGATATTAGTCAGCTCTGAAGAGACTTATCGACCTAGGGTTGTCAAATACATACTCCATTAACACATTCTGTTCGGGGTGGATCTCCCAAGTTGAATGAAATCGTCTGGTAACAGCAAGTTACAAAATTACATCATCACAATGAAAGCGTTATGTTTCTGCTAAACCTACGATTACAAAGCTGTTTTCTTCAACATACTATTCAAAAGCAGTCAAGCACACCAATGACTGACGCTTCCTCAATGCATTCGTTATCGTAGCTTATCTTTTCAATTAACCCACAGTGTCACTCACAATATCCATTTCCGCAGCTTTCCCTCACCACAATCCGTCTATTGCTTGACTCTACATCCAACCTGTCCGACCTCTACGCATGTCCTTTCCTACACAGCGACGACACCTCCTTCTACAATAAGTGCTTCACAAAAGTCAGTTTGTTTTCACCTGACAAAGATGCCTATCCCTTTTAGCTCAGTTGATGGCCAAGTGTAGGCAGAGTTGAGGGTCGATTTGACTATTTACCCAAGAGACTTACTTCATAACTAAGGCTCATCGAATTATACGCAACCACGAATCAGCACTGCTGTCATCAGTGACCCAGTTCTCTCAGGTGAAAACAAACGACTCCATCCTTATAATACTACCCTACACTCCACTACCTTGTCCGTCCACCGGGTTGAAGGTCCACCTCTTCTCCAAATTAACTCGCTCTCACAAACCCCTCCAGGGCTTGTATTCTCGGCGTTTAAGGAAGCTTCCTAATACCTTTTCCATACCGGTTTATTTTCAAATACGGTTGGCAAGTATAGCTTTGTTCATAATTTCTGCGGAGTATGGGGATATTAAAACGATTTAAATAACACAGAAGAGGAGGGAAAGATGTAGTAATGAAAATAAATCGCTTAGGAAGAAGTGTCTGGGAGCTTCCTTAACCAACTAGTTAGCCTCACACTCTTCCTTCACTCCATACTCCCAAACCACCTCAACCATACCTCTCATGTTCCCTACCAACATCCACCTTCACTCCGGATTCATACCTTGAGCGTTCACTCGTCCATTGGTTTTAGATATGTCGTAGCACCACTTTAGCACCGATTACTTCTGCACATTACACCTCAACACCTTGCATGGTGCTGATGCAAACTCTACCAACATTAAAACGACATTACCTGCAGATGTAATATGCAAAACATATCTCTAGGGATGATGTCCTACGAAGCCCCAGATGCCATTGTAGGCTTCGTAGCATCTTTTACTCAGCGATTTATTCTGCACCTTACACCTCAATATCCTCTTGTATGTCACTAATGCAAAGTGTCTCAATGAAAACGATGTGAACACAAACAAGACTGTTCATGGTTCATCGTTTCGTTTCTGCAGGCTGCAACATGCTTGCATGCGTCGGCCTTGGTCACCTAATGGCGGCTCTCCATGTTGCTCGATCTCTGGCATCTTCACTATTCAGTCCCTTATCCCTGATGTCACACTCAATGACCTCGTCCCAGGTCTTTTTCGGTCTAACTCTCGCAGCCTTACTCCGAACATTAACACTGTAGGTGGTGGCGACCATCATCCACTCACTTGATGTAGTGCTGCCTACTTCTTCCTTAGCCTTTATCATTCTTTTTCTGTGGCTGCCCTCTCCTCTTCCTATTTTTCCCATCTTTCCTGTCACTTCTGATTGCTTTTCTTTCCTTTACAGGTGGCTTTACATTGAGTGACAAGCCAAATGGTTCCCTGAAAGCCAAGAAACCATTTACAACGCTGGGTGGTAACCATATAACCAAATCATACGTGCTCCCTACGTGTCAGCAAGTGGGTTGGTGGAGGGTTAGTGCCCCTCCCCGTATAACAAATAACTCAAAGTCAAATGGCCACCCCTTACGGGATTATGGCGTCTGGCAATAGATAGATAGATAGACTTTCTGCACCCAATTTTCATCCCCCATCCTCTCCACATGCAATATAAATCGCTTCGGAAGAGGTGTTACGACGCCTCCTGTGCGACTTTAAAACGAGGCCGTCAATCATACTGGCCGTGTTTGTTACGGTGCTAGTAGGAGGTATTTTAGCACCTCTTCTTCAGCAGTTTATCCCTGAACTTGACGTGTTAATATTATCATGTGTCATTTGTTATAACTGTGTCCTACATGTTTCAGCTCTTCAACCTTTAACGCATTTCTTATTTCAATCGGGCCATCGTCAGCAAATTTTTACTGAGATTAAAATAGCACCCTCGGAGTGAAGGGATTAATGGAGGATAGATCCATACCCTTCAAATTCGATCTCCTAAGCTGAATAAAGTCGCCCGAAGGTGGCAAGAATACACTAAACACATCATTGGAATCAAGGGGTAGGCGGTGGTTGAGTCGACAGAGGTGGTCTGCTGTCTTAATGGATGCGGGTTCGAATTCCGGCTGAGGCTAGGGCACAGCTGACAGGAACTGAATTTCGTTAAAGTAGACTTGACTGATCTAACATAAGACACATCGGCATATAAAAACACCCTCGCTAATATCAATACACCAGTCCTTTATGAGACAGCCCTAATATGTATTCATGTGGACGGTGTGTGTTGGCGCCGAATTGGTGACATGTGGTGGGGTGAGGTACGTAGGAGGACTGCTGGGCCTACGCCCAGTCTAATGCTATGTACACACACACACACACACACACACACATATATATATATATATATATATATATATATATATATATATATATATATATATATATATATATATATATTCCTTCTCGACTTCAAGAATTTCTTCGAGGAGTACAATTACTTGGGACAAATACTAAAATTAACGAACGACCATGACAGCGAAATAAAAGGACGCATTACAATTGGATGGAAAGCTTTTGGTAAACATAGAGACATTATGAAAAGTAGCTTGCCAATATGAATGAAACGAAGAGTTAGAGATATCAGACTCTGAAAATGGGTGTTTGAGTGTGATGAACTGTGAAGTGTTGAGTCACCTGCATATGAACGGATGGGATTGTGGGTGACAGATAAGAGATCATTAAAATGAACTAGGAATATATATATATATATATATATATCTTTGTTTTCCAATGAGTTTCTGGAAATTAGCTGCAAAAGGACGAAAATCTGGGACAAGTTACGGTGAGAAAACCAGAGAAGGACGGATATGTTGCTTCCGTTGCAAAGAGGGAGAAAAACAGTACCGCATCTTCCCACATTTTTACGAATACTTAGTGGAAAAATAGAACCATCAAAAACACGCACTGATAAAGTTATGATTTTCATTATAATTCGCCGTTTTTCTTCTTTTTTTTTTTTCTTACGGAACTGGGAAGGTAGTTATTTCTTTGACTGTTCCTTCCCTTACATTCATCTCTCACGGTCAAAACCCATATTTTCTGACCTAATAATTAGTTATATGGGTCAGATAGGTTCCAGAAGGCCGCAGACGAGGTAAATGCTGAGATAACGACAGTGGGGGATGCATCTTATCATCCGTTACACAACACGGTGTTATCGCGTTCGTTGCTGCAGGGTCCCGGTCGTGTTATGGATACAACATGTGTTTGTTTGCTGGCCTTGTCTTGTTCGCTGTGGTAAGGACTGGTGGTGGTGGTGGTGGTGGTAGTAGTAGTAGTAGTAGTAGTAGTCCCCGGTTCATCTGAAACGTAAACCCGGCGGACAGCAGCCTGAAGCCGCCTTCCTCCTGCATCTCATCAAACTCCTCTCGCGGATGGCAAACTACATGAGGGGTTTTTGTATACCCGGGCAGCTCTATCACCCAATTAGAACGGTGCCACCACGGGGACGCGACCCTCTCCAGCATCATGGTTATGGTACAAAAGTGAAACGGTGGTGGCTGGTTGGCGTGGTTGTTGGTGTGGTTCTGGCTCATTTACAGGTGGCTGTAGTGGTGGTCGTTGTGCTTGTAGTTGCGGTGAAAGTAGTGGTTGAGGCTGTGGTGGTAGCTGTGATTCATGTGAAGGTTGTGGTTATGGTGGTCGTGGTTGTAGTGATCGTGATTGCAGTTGTGGGTGCAGACGTGCTTGCAATTATGGTGGCTGTGACTAACTGTGGTAGTGGCTGTGGTTGCACTTGTAGCAGAGGTAGTGGTTGTAATGGTGGTCGTGGTTGTAATGGGATTGGTGTTCGTAGTTATAGTGGCCGTTGTGATTGTGGTTGCAGGGGTTATGGCTGCACTTATGGTTGTGGTGGTGGATGCACCAGCAGTCATTATAACTGTGTTGGTGGCTGTGGATGTAATGAAGTTTGTGGTCATGAATGTACTGGTAGTGATCTGAATGGTGTGGGTGCTATGGCTGTAGAGGCAGCTGTGGTTGTAGGTGCTAGCTGGAATGGCAATGGTAGCAACAGTATGGGTACGACTGGAGAGAGAGAGAGAGAGAGAGAGAGAGAGAGAGAGAGTAATTTTCTTTTAATTT
The DNA here is from genome assembly GCF_032717465.1 of Coenobita brevimanus. Lineage (NCBI taxonomy): Eukaryota > Metazoa > Arthropoda > Malacostraca > Decapoda > Coenobitidae > Coenobita > Coenobita brevimanus. Next base: position 32,114,450 of record NC_137015.1, read on the forward strand.
TCTTAAGTAACTTAATAGCATATTGTTATCTTCAACTAGTTATCTTTCCTCTAACTGCTCGTGTCCTTTTATTATCTTCAACAAGTTATCTTTCCTCTAATTCCTCGTTTCCTTTCTCCCACCAGGTATCACAAATTTGTCGTACCAGGTATTATAACCAAGAAAACTGATAAAACCACAGCTTCACAGAGAAAGAACTAACTAAAATATCATTACCAACAACATCGAAGCAGACGCAACTACCAAAAAAAAAAAAAAAAAAAAAAAAAAAAAAAAAAAAAATCATCATCAAAGGCTTCTGGAAGAAAGTTAAGCTCGATCGAAAAACACAAACAATAAATCAGATCCACTTAAAAACTATATTACGCAACTCGGTCTTACTGAAGAGTCTAATATTGTCTGCCCCCCTCCCCATAAAGAAAAATAAACACCTACATTTGAGTCTATGACCAAACCATGCCTGACCTGACTCATTCCATTTCAACAACGCCCCAAGGCCAATCTTCTCGCGTCACCTCAACGGAGGGCAGGTCAAAACAGAGTATCAAAATTCCGAGAGTACCAAAAGTGCTGAAATCTCTACATCGCAAGCCGGAACGAAGCTACCACCATCTCAAGAGCTCAAAGTACCACCACAATCAACACCACTACCACAACTACAACCATCTGGCGACCTCTAGGAAAACGACAACTGGACCAAAGGAGAAGAGGGAGGAAAGGAAAGGAGGAGAAAGAAGGAGGGAAGTAAGAAAGGAGGAGGAAAGGAGAACGACAAATAGAGAAGTGAGGAGGGAGGATAGGCCACGACAAAGACGAGAGGAAATAGTGCCCGTGGGACAACAGGACGCTGAGGAAGCGCGGGAAAGAGCGGAGGAGGAAGAGGAAACGAGGACTGAGGAAGAAGAGGAGGCGGAGGAGGGAGAAGTGATGAACAGAACATCAATTTTAGAATTTAACAATTTTCTTCTCAGCTACCAAGAGCATGAACCGATTAAGGTTAGTGGTGTGTGTGTGTGTGTGTGTGTGTGTGTGTGTGTGTGTGTGTGTGTGTGTGTGTGTGTGTGTGTGTGTGTGTTTACAATTATAGATCATTTATCATTTTTTGTGCATGTTCTCATCTGCTCTTTCTGCAACGCATTCATTTTGATTTTTGCCCTAAGGCATGGTGTATTTGCTTTTCGATTTTCCAAAAACGTTTTCATGTGTTCAAAGGACAACATATGCACCGTTAACTTTTCCTGATCCCTCACGAGATACAGGCATATTGCTGACATCTCTGGAAGATCTGCTCCTTCCACTTTTCTACTGACAGATCCTGTGTTGTTTTTTTTCCCGATAAAATTTAAATTTTCACTGGAAAACTTGCGTCCTGGATATATTATTGCTATTTATAGCTTCATCTCCTTCTCCCTCCATCTTTACTCTGTCAGATACTACAGCTTCTCATGGACCTATATTCTTTCCCAATGGCTGTAAAGATCAATCACGGAAATGAAAATAAAATCTTGAGTTTCATTTTGGATTAGATATTGCTTTTCACCTTATGTCTTTGCGCCAAACTAAAATCAATAATTTTTTTTCTTAGCCAACCTCAGAAATGAAAAGAAATGCACTAGTCAGCAACTCGCATTCGAAAACCTAAATCACCTGTATGACGTCAAATGAGCAAATATTAAACACTGTGATGCCATGTCCAAGAGCTACATTAACCCTTGTTGCAACACACTACACCAATTTGCATCGCCGAACAATCCTGTTTAACTTTTGTCTTACATGCCTTAACGATATCGTTACCCGGGCAAACAAATAAATGACTCATGCCGTCACACGAGCTTTTTTTTTTTATTCATTTATTTATTTATTTTTTTTTTTTCTGGGGGGGTGCCAAACAGTTTTAGGACAACGACACATTATTATAACGCTCTTTAGTAATGTTGAAGTGTTCTGCTTCAGCAAATCATTTGTACTGATGCATACTCGATTCTGAACAAAGAATTCTATGCACGAATTCAAGTTCACCTTTAAGACTATAGTACGGTAAACAAATACGACAGCTTCCGTCGCTGTGGTACGCCTACCACTCGCTGAGCCGTAACAACCTTCACGGTAAATACTCTGATTTATGTGACTGGTTTAAGGCCCACATGCCCACAGGTGTTCTGTATTGTTTGGGATCAAACAGTTATATAAATCACAAGACTTTATGCGTACAATGGCTTGGGGGCCGGGAGAACAGATGCATAACAGTGCTCAAATACAAGGTGTGCTGTATGTGTACTCTACAACATTCCTCTTCTGCTCCAAACAACGATTCCTCGTGCATTACGAGGACGGCTCAGTCAGCGTAATAACTGTCTGCTCTTCAACAATTACTCATTTTCTACTCCCGCTGCCACATCCTGTCCCACACCACTAGACTAAAAAGTCACCACAACATATGATATCCCCCCAATGTAGAGTACGTCGCGGAGGAAGGGGTGTTACGAAATCTCCCATACTAACGAGAATACATCCCCTAAGCTGATGAATACACCTCTCAGCATTCTCTCAGGCAAGCATCACCACAGCGGTTACTGCAAAGTCCACACGATGAGGCTGTGGCAAACCTACCTGCTTATATCCGTATCAAATTTAACTGAGGCAGAAAAAAGGTTATTTTTTTAACACCACAAAAGCTAACCCACTCGCTCCTCTGTTCGCCATATTCTTCCACTCATCTATCAGCTGCATTCAACAACACACATCTTGACTCATTTTCTTACTGGTGGCTAGTTTTGTCACAATTTTTAATGGAAAGTTAACACTGGTTCTCTTGTCTTATCAGCCACCATTTGACTGGGTGTACAGTACAAGGCTAACCCCTGTGGTCTCACGACTTTTCACATTTCTTATCTATTTACAGGGAACACACACACACACACACACACACACACACACACACACACACACACTCTCTCTCTCTCTCTCTCTCTCTCTCTCTCTCTCTCTCTCTCTCTTTCTCTATACTAGCAGGGGTACCCGGCATTGCCTGGCCAAAAACGCGAACACTCTAATCCTGTTTGTTCAAGTTCAGTCTTTCTTTCTACTCCAAAAAGACTATGCATACCTCTTATGCTTCTGATGAGAAATTATAAGAGGTCCAGGAACTTTCCACTTCAGCTTTCGCAGACTAACGCACAGTAGTTATGCGTATTTATTTTCTATTACCGGTGACCTCAAATGACACCTGAGGTCAACCTCACATGGCCTATGTCCGAAATGGAGGTCTTGTGAGTCTCCATGCAAAAAATTGGGCTGCTGGGTCCCGTCGTTCGAGCGCATATAACCGGTGACCTCAAATGACCTCGGTGGTCAGCCTCACATGGCCTATGTCCGAACTGGAGATCATGTGAATCTCCATGCCAAATATTGGTCTGCAGGGGTACCCGGCGTTGCCCGAGCCAAAAAGGCGAACACTACCTGTGACCTCAAATGACCCAGATCAGAATTTTGACCCTCCCTAAAGCCATCCTTGGGTCACCCTGATTCAGAATATACATTATATAGATCTGGGGATCTCTGGCCCTTGGTTTGGGCGTGACTGAAGGAAAAACAAGCAAACAAACAAACATTTGCTGCTCTTTTATACATACATATATAGGCTACATACAGTATATACATACATACATATACTGTATATATATATATATATATATATATATATATATATATATATATATATATATATATATATATATATATATATATATATATATATATATATATATATATATATATATATATGTGTGCGTGCGTGTGTGTGTGTGTGTGTGTGTGTGTGTGTGTGTGTGTGTGTGTGTGTGTGTGTGTGTGTGTGTGTGTGTGTGTGTGTGTGTGTGTGTGTGTGTGTGTGTGTGTGTGTGTGTGTGTGTGTGTGTGTGTGCTGCGTCAATGTTATCTGTTTAACTGATACTGCTCATTCAAACTGATTGCATGCACCTCCTGTATTATGCTCCGAAAGCACTGCGAGTACGTAACCTGTTGCGTGGTTACAGTTCTTTGCATAATGTTTAGGCTATGCTTGCTTACACTGTAGACAGTAGTTTTAGTATCTTGTGTTAGTCTTTTTTGCTGATTTGCCAGACGTGAAAACTATTAATGGAGTATCATCAGTGATGAATCATTTCTAGTTACTTTAAGTACTATAATGAAATCTTTAGACGATTTTATTCCGCTTACGTAAGACTGCGAACCGTAGGGGAGTGATAAAGTCTTGACTACCTCCCTCAGAGCTAGGATGTTTTAGGCTGAATAAAATAATCTAATCGCTGCAAGTATAAGATGAAGTAAGGGTCCCTAGCTAAAGGGGTTTAACATTTCATAGTGGGTGATGATGTATCGTAAGAATGATTATAATGTGGGCATGAAAAATTACAGACGATTAGATTTCTACTACAGCAAACCACCAAGTTCCACCACTACCATCACCACAGCCTAACCTGACCTAACCACCACTACCATCACCACAGCCTAACGTGACCTAACCACCACTACCATCACCACAGCCTAACCTGATCTAACCAATTCTACCTTATCCTTTACCAGATCAAGTCGGCCTCGTCCCTGATGCCTCCTACCCCCCTGATACCCTCCTCACCCTCGGACCACGACATGGACGACCTGCTGACGTGCCCGGTGTGCATGGAGAGCTACACCACTGGGGGGCGGCGGGCGGGGGGCAGGGAACCCCTCTTCCTTTCCTGTCACCATAGTCTGTGTGCCCAGTGTCTGCCCAAGCTTTTGAAAACGCATACACACTCCAAACATTCCGGACATGGCAGGGATGTGGTGAGTGTTTCTATTAACCGTCCCACGCATTATGTTAGTTTCCTTAGTTTTAATAAGCGCTGATGGAAAGAGTAAAGGTGGTGGCACTGTGTACGTTGAGTGGAGCGAAGCAACTGCACAATCCAAGCAGGAGCCAAACCTCCTCATAATTCCCTGCACCTCGCCTTGGGGATGGACCCTGGTCCGAATCTGGCGAGAAGTTGTCTACCACAAGGGGGCACTGGCTCCCTGCACGTGTTTGTATTGTACTCTACCAGTAGGACTGCCCCACAGGAGAAGTTGCTTACCTGTGGTCAACGGATCTGTTCGGCCAACGACCAAGGTTAAGCAACAACAAGAACAACAATTCAGCTAGGCTACCACAAAGGGATTATGCTCAACGTAGGGCAATTCCATTAATCAAATGGTTCAAAACTCGCATTTAACCTTTGGAATCCACAAATTTTCTTCATCCAAATAAAAGTTTGGAAGTCAAAATAAAGTAACCTCCTACGTCCATGGCGGTGAATTAGTTAAGACGCCACACGTCAACAAATGTCACCGCTTGAGCACTGATATCAAGCCGTCCATACCGAGATAAGCTTGTTATCTAATTCAGGACCAGTACGGTGGTATTGGTGGCGATGTTTTATGACGTGTTAGTGGGTATTGTGGAACGGGAATTACGTGTTAATGAAGTTTACGCCCTCAAACTGTTCCCTAACATGATAGATAATCGTGTGTGTGTGTGTGTGTGTGTGTGTGTGTGTGTGTGTGTGTGTGTGTGTGTGTGTGTGTGTGTGTGTGTGTGTGTGTGTGTGTGTGTGTGTGTGTGTGTGGAGAGGGGGCGTGGAGGAAGGAGCTGTGTGAAACAAAGGAGTAATAAGGAGGTTGTGGATCAGTGGATGGAGCAGGGGGCTGGAGACTTTGTTCAAGGGTTCGATCTCGGTTGCAGCAGGGCTATAAATCTCGTAAACGCCATATTCACAGCTGTTTTATGAGGTCCATCGAAGTTAAGATACTCCCGCTAACATTACCTCACCTGTTATGAATGTGACACTCTTAATACCGGTATATCAGAATACAGGTGTTACGGCCCAAGCAGCGACGCTTGAGGGATGCTTAGGATCAATCTTTTTTTTGGTGTGGTGGGACGATTACTGGATCCCGGAAACGGGTTTCCTTGTGTACGACTAGAGTTGTATACAAAAGGAAAAATGAAAGACACGCACATGTAGGTAAAGACACAGGCTGCAGAAAGAAATGAGCGAAACACAACCAAAGCAGATACAGGTCGTACATGTTGACACCTGTTTGCATAACATTATAACAAATAATACATCAGAATTGTCTGATGACAGGCTAAGCTTTAACTAGACAACTGTATGCACTGCAGCAGTATGTCACTGTTTAAACTTCAGTGAATCGTAATGCATCGCTGCATGATTATATCTCTATCTTCTAATCTGGGTAATGGACTGAACATAATCTCAGCTTATGATACCAAAAATGAAAAAAAAAAAAACTAATAATTACCATGATATGCAAGCTGTTACAGCATGACGTAGCACTTTACTACTTATTTTACAGTACCAAGTTTTCGACAGAGACAAATGTGCGGACCTTAAAAGACGCATCTCTTGCTGTGTCTAGGTGATTTCATTCAATTAAAAAATACTTCTCTTTGTGTGGGAAGCATTGGATACTGCCTTCATCATTCCCTCCAACGCAATGGCACTCTCTGAAGCTGATAAAACGTCTGGTAGTTGGAAAACTGAAAACATCATCGTATTAATGGAATCAATATACTACCGTTCAAAATGTCTTTTACCCTGTTGTATATTAATCCGACAATTGCCCTAAAAATCGAAATATTTCTACAGCAGATGAAAACTAACAAAAAGAAGACGAGGGATTTCGTTGGGATTATTAAATAACAAATAATTTTCAAATAATAAAAAAGGTCGGGGGGGGTGGGATTCAAGAAGCTCTGGTGTATAACTGTTTATGAAAATGTATATAATCAGTTGAAACTGCAACAGTAACGAAAGCAATGAGAGGAGGTTAGAATACATCAACAGAATCGGCGCTTCTACCATAGAACTCCAAAATGATTGTCATGAAAATAATATTAAATGTGAAGAATTAGATCAGGAGAAAATTTCCTAAACGTTATAGAAGGTCGAAGTGTGACGTCACGTAACCATGAAAACCGCCGTGCTGGTTCTAAACAAACATCCGATACTTAAGCTTTTACAATATCGTCTCTTTCTTCTGGGAGGAAGGTACTAAATATGGAAGTGCGAAAATCATTATAAATGTATTCATATATCAACCTTCTCTTACTCTAGAGGTATAATATTAGGTAAAGTTACGGCTTGTATCAAATTCTACAAAACTAGGGTGTCTGCAGTGTGTCAGGTTTGGCTGCAGACTTTTTCTTAACATATAACTTTTCGTTATGGTACCCTAATATTTGATTTATCATCGCTGGCAGAAACAATTAGAAGATTTATTTTTCTTAATTCGATATAAATGAAAGAGCATTTAACATTTAAAACTGTTCCTTCGATCCACATTAATGAACAGCTTTCTTGCAATGCAATAAAAATGGCAAAAAGAATTCCTGAGCGCAGAAAATATACAGAAAGTGCAAATTTATACTTTAATGAGCAAGATACTGCAATACAGTAAACACCTGCATGTCTCGGGTGTTATGTAAAACTCTTGTTAAAACTGTATGCAAGAGTTCTATACTTTTTAAATTAAAATCCAGTACTAATGATGGCGCTGACTAGAGCAATCATTCCTCACACTACTAACCTACCACTAAACCTAACTTAACCAAATCAAACCAAATCAACCTAGCTGACTAATCTAGACTACCACTGGTGCTAACCTAACCAAATTAAATTTTGATCTGACTAACACAGACTGCCACTAGACCAAACTAACACAGACTGCCACTAGACCAAACTAACACAGACTGCCACTAGACCAAACTAACACAGACTGCCACTAGACCAAACTAACACAGACTGCCACTAGACCAAACTAACACAGACTGCCACTAGACCAAACTAACACAGACTGCCACTAGACCAAACTAACACAGACTGCCCATTAGACCAAACTAACACAGACTGCCACTAGACCAAACTAACACAGACTGCCCACTAGACCAAACTAACACAGACTGCCACTAGGCCAAACTAACACAGACTGCCACTAGACCAAACTAACACAGACTGCCACTAGACCAAACTAACACAGACTGCCACTAGACCAAACTAACACAGACTGCCACTAGACCAAACTAACACAGACTGCCACTAGACCAAACTAACACAGACTGCCCACTAGACCAAACTAACACAGACTGCCCACTAGACCAAACTAACACAGACTGCCCACTAGACCAAACTAACACAGACTGCCCACTAGACCAAACTAACACAGACTGCCCACTAGACCAAACTAACACAGACTGCCACTAGGCCAAACTAACACAGACTGTAACTAGATCTAGCTAAATAAAATTCTGTTCTAACATTACTTACCGTAGCTTTGCCTGCGAACAAAACCCAGGGGAATAACTGAACCTGAAGTAATAGCAAATGAACCCTAAATTGGCTACTGAGCACACAGTGTATATACAGCCGTGTGACCCAGTGATCGTACTGTACTGTTGCAAAAATAAATCAGATTAAGCAGCTGAAAAGATAATCGGTACTACAATATCTGCTAGACCGATAAAAGTTATTGCTCAACTCGGGTTTTCTTTCAAATTTATATTGTACTGAATTCTAGTGTGTTGTCTATGTGTCAAGGAACCAAAGTGCAGTACGGGACTTATCTGATAATACACTATGTTCACCGACTTAAGATTTGCAAGTTAGAAAAAAGATGGCTGCATAAAGAAACGTTACTTCTGCAGGCAATGATAAATATTACCTTAAAATACCGAAAAACGTATATACTATGAAAATGCCTACAGCCAAACCTGACACATTCCAGACACCCTAGTTTTGTAGACTTTCTTTGATGCTAGCCTTAATTCTGCCTAATATTATATTACAACACTAGAGTAAGAGAAGGTTGATATATGAATACATTTATAGTAGTTTTCGTACTTCCATACTGATTTCCATCTCCCCAGAAGAAAGAAACACGAGACGGCTTTGTGAAGGTCGCAATGTCGAATGTTTGTTTAGAACCAGCAGATCGTTGCCATCGTAACGTGACGTCACCACCTTGACTCTATTCACTGCATGCCCAGAGGAAGTTTTCCGATTTTCCGACATTTTGAACAGGATAGCTAAGGAATTTACATAACCAAAGAACAGCAAAACAACATTTAATTTGTTGACGACATTTTTTTGTTCTTATATGTGAGGAGGGGACACTCTATATATAAGGTTAACAAATGAACAGCGAGCGTTTGAAAGGCTTGAAAATGAATAGACAGGAAACTGAAGTTCTGTTTAAGAGCAATAGCACTTTCCAGTACAAACAGGAGACAAACAGCTAGAATTCCATGAAGAATATATAAATATTAACAGGGTTCCCGGCGTTGGCCGAATAAAAACAAGATGGACACCTTTGATAGCAGCAACCACCCTCAGCAATACTGCGAGGGGAAAGAAAGAATTATTTAGGCGGGGAGACCACAGGGCAAACCCCTGCCCCCCGCTCTATAAATTCTGACCAGGATGACGGTCTACTACTATGTAAAATTTTGTGTCGACGTAAAAACTACAGTGTTATCCCCCCTACGGCAATTCACCTCGTAAGGGGTGGCCATCGGGAGTCCCACCCTGACTAAAACGTGGCCGGGTGAACGTCTACTAACATGCAAAATTTCGTGTTGTTGGGTAAAAAACCATGACCGTGCATAAAGAGTTTGGTCAGGACCTCAACCCCCCACCCCCATGAGAGGTGGCCTTTGGGATCTCACCCTGCCTAAAACGTGGCCCCAGTAAAGATCCATCATTGTGCAAAACTTTATGTTTTCAGATTAAAAAAAAAAAAAAAAAAAAAAAAAACTATGGCAGTCCCCCATTGGAGCCGTCCCACTTCCTCACCTACACGGGGTAGTTTTTGTGGGTCCTCCCCTGTCCAAAACGTGGCCAGGGCAATCGCCCGCCAATATGCAAAATTCTGTGCTTTTAGGTAAAAGCTATGGCCGTGCATTCTGGCTTTCCTAGGACTCAGGGGGCCACCCCTTTCCCGTGAGGGGCAACCCTTGGTGATTCACCTTTCCTAAAATTTGGCCAGGAAAAACATGTATCAATATGCTAAATTTCATGTTCTTTGGTTAAGAATTTGGACATGCATAACGACTTTGTTCAAGACCACCAGGAACTGTCCCCCACTATAGGGGGATGCTCTCGGGGTCCCCACCATTTCTATAACGTGGCATAAATGAACCTCTATGACTATGCAAAAAAATTCGTGTTCCTAGGTTTAAAAAAATGACTGTGCTTAGTGGTTTTAGGTGGGGCACCTTAGGACCGCTGTCCCTGTACGGGACGGCCCTAGGGAGTCCAATCCTCCCTGAATCCTGGCCCGGGGGAAGGTCTACCATTGTACAAAATTTCACTTTCCTAACACTTCTCCCATAAACCTGGATCCCATTCTTCAAGAAAATACACTAACTTGGTTAGTGTGCGAGGGAGTAACACAGTTACGGACATGCATTACATGTTTTTTTTGTTTTTTTTTTTTAATGTGAGGAAGAAGGAACCAAAGGCAACGAGCCCGCAGAGCTGTTCCTTCCAAGAGAAAAACAAAATACAAGAGACAGCCAAATTCAAAATCCATTCATTTCGAGATGCCTGGACACACTGCGTTTGAAAGACTGGAGATCATAGGAAGCAGGAAATACAGACAGAGAAAGACAGTTCCAGAGTTGACCTGTTGCATAAATGCAGGACTGGGAGTAACGGTTAACTCTTGGATTAGAGAGTTGGACAGAAAAGGGGTGAGAGTTTGCTGCCAGACGGGTGCTACGCGCCCGTCGTAGAGGTGGAGGAATGCATGCAGACAGTTCAGAGGAACAGTGACCATTGAATTAGCAATAGAAAAGAGATAAAGATGCAACCGTGTGGCGAAGAGACAGAGGTTGAAGGGAGTCAGTAAGAGGGGGAGAGTTAATGAGACGAAAAGCCTTTGACTCTACCCTATTGAGAAGAGCTGTATGTGGGGAGCCTCCCCACATATGAGAGTTGTACTCCACTTAGGGGTGGATAAAACCCCTGTATAGAGTCAACAGTTGTGCAGGGGTAAAGATGGAATGGAGTCGGCTTAGCACACCTGATCTCTTGGAAGCAGATTTTACAAGAGATGTAATATGATCTTTCCAAGATAAGTCCCTAGTAAATGAAACCCCATGCATGTTCAACGATGATGCAGGATTAAGCTGAATATTATTAAACATTAGTGGATATACCTGTTGAAGATTCTGTCAGGTTGATAGGTGCAAAAACTGAGTCTTTGATGCATCAAAAACGACCAGATTATTTTTACCCAAGTCAGAGATACGAGCCAAGTCAGACATTAGGTGTGCCATAGCCTCATCCCTTGTTTGTTGAAGTAACTGCTGAAATGGACGTTGTGGGAATGGAAAGGTGAAGGGTGGAGTCATCAGCGTATGAGTGGATAGGGTTAGATGTACAGCTTAGAAGGTCATTGATGAATAAAAGGAAGAGAGTTGGTGATAGGACAGAGCCCTGAGGAACACCACAGTCAATAGATCTAGAAAGAAGAACGATGGCCGTCTACAATAGCGGCTATAGAACGACCAGAAAGGAAGCTAGCGATGAAGGCACAGATAGAAGGATAGAAACCGTAAGAGGGCAGTTTGAAAAATAAAGATTTATGCCAGACTCGATCGAAAGCCTTTGAGATGTCAAGTGCAATGGCAAAGCTTTCGCCAAAGTCCCGAAAGGAGGATGACCAGGAGCCTGAAAGGTAGCTGAGAAGATCGCCTGTGGAGCGTCCCTGACGGAACCCATACGGACGATCAGAAAGAAGGTTGTGACAGGAAAGACGCTTTAAAATTTTTCTATTAAGAATAGACTCGAAAACTTTTGAGATACAGGATGTTAAAGCAATTGGACGAAAGTTAGAGGGTTGGGAATGGTCACCTTTCTTTGGGACTGGCTGAATGACAGCAAACTTCCAGCAAGAAGGAAAGGTACAAGTTGACAGACAAAGGCGAAAGAGTTTGCCCAGGCAGGGTGTAAGCACAGAAGCACAGTTCTTGAGAACAACAGGAGGGACTCCATCAGGCCCATATGCCTTATTAGTACTGAGGCCTGTGATGGCAGAAAATACATCAGCCGTCCCTGTGGGTGCGGCAGAAACTATAAGTGCATAACGGCAATGCTTGGGAGACTGGGGGCCAACCCCCACTATAGGGGTCGACCCCAAAGGTCCGATTTTATCCACTGGACCTATGTTCTCCTGGGTCCAGTTTTTCCAGGAATGAACCTATTCCTACCACGGGCCAGTTCACACCATGGTCTACCCACTACCCACTCACCTGCCCATCCACCAATTCACCTGCCCTGCCCACCCACTCACCCACCCACAATCTCCCACCACACCCGCCCACTCTGCCCGCTCACTTGTTCCCCTGACCACTCCACCCGTTCGCCCATCACCTTACCACCTGGCCACCTCCATCATGTTGACTTGATATGTAACGATTTTTAAGTTGTAAAATCGATATGGGTGGAAGAAGATGTTAAAAACTCTATGGTAATTGACCACCAAGCTCTACTATGCTGACCAGCTTTGTTCTACGTTTGGCCATCAGGGGCACCACTTTGCCTACTTTAAACCACACCATTAACTTCCTCGTAAAAAGGTGACTAGTGGTAGGTGGTGGCGATCATCATTCACGCACTTGATGTACTGTAGTGCTACCTATTCCTTCCTTAGCCTTTATCATTCTTTTTCTGTGGCTGCCCTCTCCTCTTCCTATTTTTCCCATCTTTCCTGTCACTTCTCATTGCTTTTCTTTCCTTTTCAGGTGGTTTTACATTGAGTGACAAGCCAAATGGTTTCCTGTAAGCCAAGAAACTATTTACAACGCCGGGTGGTAACCATATAACCAAACCATACGTGCTCCCTATGTGTCAACAAGTGGGTTGGTGGAGGGTTATTGCCCCTCCCCGTAAAACAAATAACTCAAAGTCAAATGGCCACCTCTTACTGGATCATGGCGTCTGGCAATAGATAGATAGATAAGACAGAAAAAGGTAACCCTATTGGACCCCTTTGGAGCACCCTAAAAATAGTTCCCCCTTAATTTCTATAAACAATGAACCTTCATGAAAGACAGAAAACTGCTTCTAAGCAAATGTAAGAGAGAGAGAGAGAGAGAGAGAGAGAGAGAGAGAGAGAGAGAGAGATAGAGAGACCGACCGACAGACAGACAGACAGAGACAGAGAGGTACCATCAGTGTCTTTCCTATTCAAAATAATGGACTGGAAATCTGGAACCTATCAAGATCCGCAGAATCCAATTTTTAGATGACCAAAGATGCTAGGTTACGAACAGATGTAGAGAGGTTTTTGGTCATGGACAGAAACGATAGTTGGGTAAAAAAAAAAAAAAAAAAAAAAAAAAAAGACACGGCATGGTCATGTCCTTAGCAGAAGAGATAACACACACAAACGATAGTAGGATTTAAAAAATGGCAAGGCCATGTCCTTCACAGAAGAGATAACCCACGGGAAATCAAGGTATCAGAGCGTTAACCTTGGGATGGAATGAGGAAGATGCAGACGGAGAATAAGATGACTAAATCTGCAGATTTTCTGGGATTGGATGGGACACTTTAACACGCAATAAGTCAGTGTGGGAGAAAGATGGAGTCAGGGATAGGCCTTCTTCCTGCTGTGAAATATCCCAAGATGATGATGATGATGATGATTACCGGCCTATACTATGGGAGGAAAATATGTGATCGAAAATCTCCCATATGCCTCTTGGCGATTCGAATCAATTCCCACAGCACTGGGTATCTGACCGCCTCTCCGACTAATGCTTCAGGCCACTGGCCACCAAGTCTGGTGTACCTTTATAGCAACATTTCTTCAACAAGAACCACAGGCGCTAGACAAAAAATCCCAGCTATTACCATCACAACAGTCCTGAAAATATCAAGCTGAAAGAAAACAGACACTGTGCTACCTTAAATTTTGTAGTTAAAGTCACAGAGTTATGAATACTGAGCGGGAACAAATGACCATCGCAGAAGTACCAGCTAAACGAAGTGTCTGTGGCATTACTAGCACAAGGTTGGGATGGTGTAAAAGTGTTAACAAGCAGTGGCGGATCCAAAGGGGAGATTCAAGGAGTTCTGACGTCCCAATTCATATTTAGGAATTATCCTACAACAAATATGCATAATTAATAAAAACAACAATACACATTTGAAAAATTCTTATTATATGAATCTGACTCTAATAATGAAGGTTTGCAATTTATGGCTGTAAAACAAACTGCGATAATGCATAGCTTCTTTTCCTACTACTATCAATTCCATATACATGACTGTCGTCAGTGAGAATTTTCAAAATCTTTTGGATCGTCCCTTTTAACAGCTGCTGGATCCACCCCTAATAATGTGGCGTGTGTGGGTGTGGAGTCATCTGTTGGCGGACAGGTGAGCTAATGAACCCGTGAACTGGCTTCCTAGTACCGTACAAGATGTAAATATGTATGTATGCACGTACGTACCTGTGTGTGTGTGTGTAAATATATATATATATATATATATATATATTATCATCTCATCAGCCGTTTGAGTGTCCACTGCAGGACCGGCCTATCCCGACCGAAGTGGGGACGATACAGCCAATGTATCTCTACCAAGTGGCTTAGGTTGTCTGGCAGAGAGTGTATGTAGGGTGAGAAGTGCTTGTAAGTGTAATTGTAGTTGGAGTGGCTTTGGATGTGTGTGTAGTCTGTGAACCAAGTGTAATCGGCCCGCGCAAGCCGACTGGGTGCAAGCATACTTTATAGCATGCGACACTGGTTCAACCACAGCACCTCTTATGTCCGCCAAGCAGTGCGTGGCCGGAAGAACGCTCCCAAAGTTTATGACCCTGGCGGGGCGCGAACCCTCGTTCTTCAGTGTACGAAAAAGCACACTTTACCACTGTACCACAGACTCCATATATATATATATATATATATATATATATATATATATATATATATATATATATATATATATATATATATATAGTGTGTGTGTGTGTAGAGAGAGAAAGAGAGAGAGAGAGAGGTTCAACCTTGGTAGTAATTAGAAAAAATACATCTTTGTCCCCAAACCAAACCGCACCTTACCCTCCACAATCTCACGTGACAGATAAGGATATAGTTGGGGAAGTTACATTTATATTTATCTCACATTTATCTCTCTGATGGTGGTAAAGATGCTTCTTAGGCCCTGATAATACCTACTTGGGACCTGTTATGTAGCGTATGTCGTATCGGATTCTATGATAACTTCACTGCACGCCATTAACACCCTTATGGCATCTCGAATTTTGGTCTAATATTCAGACTTTCCTTCTCCCTTAGTAACTCTCAAACTCTTACGCCTGACTTAACGGCTTCTTCAAAACTAATTTTACACTCACCATTATCACCCTTAATTTATCTCAATGTTTGACTCACTGCCGAAATTTTCTTTTTTCCTTCCCCCCCAACCCCCTTGGTAACTCTTAAATTCGAAATCTCGGTCCATAGAGCTTCTTTCGTTTTCTTTATTACGTCCCCCTGGATAATTTTCAAACACACAGCCTTTATGGTTTTTCCCAGTATGGTCTAGGATTCAATTTCCTCCCTTTGGCAACCTTCACTCTTGTAATCCTGATACCTATTGCTTCTCTCTGTCTGTCTGTCTGTCTGTCTGTCTGTCTGTCTGTCTGTCTCTGTCTCTGTCTCTGTCTCTCTCTCTCTCTCTCTACTACATTTCCCCCTAGATAACTTTCAAACACGCCATTCACACTCATTCATCCTTTTGCCTTTTGAACTGCTATTAAGTTTCCTCCTCCCATGAACTCGTAATCCTGACTCCCATTACTTCTTTTACACTGTACTCCTTCCGCGTATCTTTAAAACTTGTTGTTTACACCAGCACAATATGCATTTTATTTATAAACGGAGTGTCCTTTGTCCTTATCTAATCTTTATCAAATTTTACTTGTGCTAAAGAGGTATGCCTTAATGTGGCAGCATTGATATAAGCACATGACTTGACTGCCTGATTATACAAATGTCCCTCATTTCTCTCCCTATCTCCCAGTAGGATGATGGTGGACTGCAAAAGGAGGGTAGCTTAAGTCTGCAGTCCACTGGATTCACATTTCCGAAGAGAGTAGCGCCACAACAACTAGAACAACAACAACAAGATTTTACCCGTACTTACACCCATAGGTTTCTTCCTTTACAGGGTCTGTTAACTTTTAACGACGACTGACCTCGTAACTATTTCTCTTGCTGCCGCTAGACGATTTTCCTCAGCTTAGAAATAACCTCCCATGGTCTCAAGGTTAGGAATAATGTCTACGACCATGTGCTGGGGCCCAGATAACTGTCTGATAATGCTACCTAAATGGTTTCGTTTCTGATGATAAATACAAGCTTCTGGACTTAATATTTCGATTACTCCACGTCTCGTAACTGTTGGCAATCTATATTATGCTTTGAATAATATAAGATAAAAATGGTATAAGTTTTTCATGAACACTTTGAGCTGTATTCTCACTGGCAGAGGAAACTTTACAACTCATCCTTAGAGATACACATGAGTATTTTGCATATTACATCTCCATACCTCCTTGTTTGTTAGTTGTACTTTATACAGCGACAGCATCAGTAGTGATAAAAGGATATCATATTCTTCTCTCCCACGACTTTTCATTTATTGCTGCTACTTACAATGACTTTGTTTACCTTGAGAGAGAGTTTTTGAACTGAAGGCGTCTGATATAGCCTTAATGAACTCCGTACACAAGGGTAGAATGCAAATCGTTTATGAAAATTGTTTGTAGATAGATGGAATAAACTTAATTATTCGTCACAAGATTGAATAGGATAAGGTGAAATATACAAAATAAATCGCTGATGAAGAGGTGTTACGCAATCTCCTAAACCAACACAAATACAGCCCACTGTATATTATCAACTTGTAGGAAAAAAAAAAAATGGAAACCCGTTCAATAGCTTACGTAGATTTTTAACTCACACGCGAACACAAACAGCCGGCATCACACACGCTTCCTTGCCTTATTACGAGTATATAGCAAAGGCTAGATTTATTTAAAATGTTTGGATCTATTCCGTTTCATAAAATTTGCTGCCTATCTTGCAAAACGTAAAGCTATGGAGAAAAACGCGAAACTGTCTTATTCCTGTTATAGAAAAGGAATATTCCTTCACTGGACTCAAAGCATTACTGCTACAGAACCAAACTGCACATGACTGATTCCATCGTCCACTCCCATCCACCACAACAAAACCAGCTCTTTAACTCCATTTCTTTGTTCTTCTTGCCATTAATTTAATCCTCCTAGTCCCGACACTTTCACTCGTAGTGAACGGGTTTCCATTTCACTCCTGGGGGAGGCGGTGGCTGAATCGGTAGAGAGGCGGCCTGCAGTCCTAATGGTCCCAGGATCGAATCCCGGCTGGGGCAGGGAACAGTTTAAGGATTTGAATTTCCTAAATGCAGACTTTCCTGATCTACCAGATGACCCGCCGACATGTCGTAAAAATACCCCCGCTAATACCAATACACCAGTCCTGTATGAGACAGCCCTAGCATGTATTCAATATGGATGGTGGGTGTTAGTGCCGAAGTGGTGACATGTGGAGGTGTAGGAGGACTACTGGGCCTTGGGGATAGGCAACTGCCCCCGAGAAATAGGCCCTGAAGCCTTTGCTCAGAGTCGGACACGTAAAAAAAAAAAAAAAAAAAAAGTAACATCGGGCTGCAAAGTATCTCCATTGTGTAGGTCTCGAACCCACCTCGACCACTGCAGGTCTAAAAGATGTGTGGCCGCCTCACCGTTATGACGTTTTTTCCCTTTCCGAGCCACATATCCCGAACAATAGCAGTATGGGTGGTGGTGACTCTAACTCTTTAGGCCACGATGGCTGACAAGGTATACGTATCGTACAACATGTCAGGTTATAGTACCATCGGGCTGGCAAATCTCCTCTATGTTATGGAGCTCGGATCGACCTCGACGACTGCAGATCACACTCCTGGTGTGACAGCCACACATCTGTTAGACCTGCAGTGGTCGGGGTGGGTTCGAGCCACACTTCAGAGGTGCTTTACCAGTCCAGCATTAACCAAACCTGCTATTTATACATACAACTTTCACTCTCGGAAAATATTTCATAATAAACCTTCACTATGCTCAAACCACTAATCCGTTTTAAAATAAACCGAAACTGCGCCCAAACCACTTATCTTTAAAAACTCCTTTCCGTCCCCAGCCTCACTGCCTATCAAAATTTCACTCCATCCAACCCATTACGTTGCTAACAGTGTCAATTTCTTTACAACCCCCCCCCCCATGATGGTTTCGTGGTGCGACCCAGACATTATGGTCGACGAACGTGCTTTTTATGAGGACATGGAAAATACAGAACCTTCCTACGCTATACATCATGTTCATACTTCAAAAGTAAATCTTTGTTACGGAGAAATATTTCAGCCTTTTTTCCACCAGGAAGGAGAAAAAGAAAGGGGGGGGGGAGACAGAGAGAGAGAGAGAGAGAGAGAGAGAGAGAGAGCAGAATCTCTCCACGTCTCGTTTCCTGCAAATCACAATCTGAGTTACGTTTTTTTTGTTTTTTTTTTTTTTTTTTTTTTTTTTCCCCAATCCAGGCTCAGAACTCCAATTACCCACACAGGTTCACCAGACACAACCTCGCTTCACTAATCACATTTCACTACACTTGTGTTGGGTTGGTGCATACTGTTCTAAGTGTAATAGTACATTTCATGTTCCCCTCTCCTACTAATACAGCCGAGTCCACAGAAAACCAGTGTTCCTTACTTGCTACAAAAACTACGCAACAAAATTACAGAAAATAACCAAAGTTAGTGAATCCTGACTACCGAAAAATTAAGTGTAAGGTTTCATTAATTGGTTATGGCTCTCAGATAATCATGACTTCAACTAAAGAGTTACTTGTGCGAAACTTACGCGTTTACTTGAAGTATAGTTGGCTGGGATGTGTGTTGGAATCCTGTTCACAAGATTAAGACCTTCATTACGATACCTTCGTTTTTAACTCCAACAATCCGATGGCGTGTTTAGTGTTTTCTTCTTGCTACCATCAGTCGGTTTAACTTTTTTTCGACGAGATTTAATGAACTGGAGATGTGAACTATACTCTTGAATAGCTGATGAAATTTGTCTGGAGATGGTAAAACTGAAGTGAAAAACACGTCACTTTTGTTACGGCGTTAACCAATCTGTTTCCAATGCACGAGTTTGTTTACCTTAGGGCCTCTCGCGGTGACAGGACTTATGATAGTCTCAGTATTTCCTTCAGTACGAGACGTCTGCCCTAAACTGACTGAAGTAGCTTGGTGGTACCAAGAATACAGTAACAGAGGTTACTGTACTGATGGGGCTAAGTAGTTCACAAGACAAATGACTGTACCGTACATATTTTTTTTGCCATTAGTCATTTTTACAACCCACGACTGTCTTTCATAATAATACTGTTTCTTTTTCAATTATTCCTGACGACTTTGGTACCTGAGATGTCTATGATGTATTTATAACTTTCTTTTTCCCGCGAGACACATTCTGCTTTAGCGGAAACATCAAGAAGTGAATGAAAGCTGTGTCGAACCCCTGTAGCTCGAAAAAAAATTCCTCTGAGCTAAATAACACGTAAAATACCTGTAGTCTTGAGGTGCCCATAATAACCTAAATCATTCGTCATCAGAGTGGAGTGGAAGTCTCTCTCTCTCTCTCTCTCTCTCTCTCTCTCTCTCTCCTAACCTAGTCAATCTTCCTCGCTCAACGTAACTAACCTACCCCTCTTCCTCCCCTGCCGTGCCCAGAGCGAGGTTACCTGCCCCGAGTGCCGTGTGGTGTCGCTGGTGCCCCCCGATGGACTCACACAGAACTTCTACCTCGTCAACCTCATCGAGACCAGGGCAGCCAGGTCTCGCCACTCGGCCAGGTACAACTACTCGGTGTTTATTTCAATCAGTATTCCTCACTGTCAACTACCATACGTATCACAGTCACCTGTTTCTCTGTTTCTCTACCACAATTTTCCGTCATGTCCATTTCCACATCTATCCCCACCACCTACCTCCCCAACTCGTCATCAATTTCCGTGTCTACCTAAACATGTATCTCGACCACCTATCTTCCCATCTCTCCATCACATCTTCCCTCCCTGCCTACCTCCACCATCTACTCCCCCACCCCCAACCTTTCACCACAGTTTCTCTACACGTGTACTTTCAGATAAATCTCCGCCACCTATCATCTCAGCTCTCCACCAATGTTTCCTTCCATATCTACCTCCACATGTGTCACCACCATCTATTTCCCCATCTCTCGACCACAATTTCCCACCATGTCTACCTCCACATGTCCCTCCACCATCTATCTTCCCATCTCTCCACCAGTTTCCCTCCATGTCTATCTCCATATGTATCTCCACCATATATCTCCTTAGTTCTTCATCAGTTTCTCTCCATGTCTACCTCACCATGTGTCTCCAACTTTCCACCATCTAACTCGTCCATGTATCTCCACCACTACACCTGTATCAACCCCACATCCCGCTCATTTTCTACATTTACCTCTACTCAAATGCCACCAACTACTCCATGTTTCTGCCTTAGTCTGATATCAGTCTCCACTACCATCGCTGTTATTCTCCAGCATAGGGTATTTCTTAATCAATCTCTCTGCCACCTATCGATATTTCTAGTATTACGTTCATTCCTTACTTCTGCCGCCAAAACCACAACCACCGCCACCATTACTTCCACCTGTCTCACAGTACACCTTAACTTCCTTATCTTCCCCACACGAAACCTTCCCTTCCCTTCCCCTTCCCTTCTTTTTTTCCTTCCCCTTCCCCATCCCTCCCCTCCCCTACACTAACCTTCCCAAACCCCACCACCCCACACTAACCTTTCTTTATTCTCAAACGAACACCCCACATTGACCCACCCTACGCTCATACAAACACCACATACACCAACCCTTACTGCACTCACAGAGACACCACACACTAACTCTTCCTACACTCATACAAACACCACACAATAATTTTACTACACTCGCACAAACACCACACACAAACTCTTCTTACACTCACAAACACCACACACTAAATCTTCCTACACTCACACGAACACCACATACTAACTCTTCCTACACTCAAACACCACAGACTAACCCTTCCTTCCCTCACACAAACACCACATATTGACTATTCCTACACTCACACAAACGCCACACACGAACCCTTTCTACATTCACACAAACACCACACACTAACCCATCCTACATTCACACAAACACCACACACGAACCCTTTCTACATTCACACAAACAGGCCACACTAACTCTTCCTCTGCTTACAGTTGCCTGCATCGCCACGCTAGTCTCAACATCCACGTTACTAGATTCATTACACATGCCCAGCCATACAGACACACACACACAAACTACCCCTGCAGCATACAGTACTACAAAGACATTTACAACATTCCACTACCAACGCACAGAAGATACAAACATCAGATCCACACGTACACCACCAGCCTGCAATTACCAGTCTAGACAGTGAACCACCACTCACAAACTAGTCAAAAACGCAAATGATATAACAGACCTAACTAGACTGCTCTGCGTACACCATCGAATCCTATACTCTTTTACAAATACAGACCAGATCTATCTATCTATCTATATACCTAGGCTGCTTCCCCCAAGGAAAGGGAGGTAGCCGAGACAGGACGACTCACTCTCCATTTACTCATCCATTCAAACACATTTATTCGCATCTTAGCCCCAAAGGGGAGAACGGACAGATCCTCACCGCACCACACCGCACAAGGGTCAACTGCACAATGCAATCAGTGACATCCGCAGCAGGGCCCGACAGCAGAACTGGTTTACCCCTGCCACATCATAATACACCCATCCCCTTACCCGCACCTGACCTGACTAGCTGATCAGACCAAATGCGGGAGAATATCCCCTCAGGGCTGCGTCATCACTTATTCATTCACAATTTCTATCCATTTATTTCTGTCACGCACAGCCACTGCAAAAGAAACATGTCCACTGTGTAAAGCCTCACCAGACACAACATCAGCCTTATTAAAGAACATCACACTGTATTCTGATAAAGAGACACCAACAAATAATGTTGTGTTCTCACTGGACTCAGAGGCATCTTAACACACCTTTCTCAGCGATTTTATTTTGGACTTTACACCTTATTACTATTTCGTACATTAATCATATCTATTTCATACCGACATCAATTGTATTAATGAGATTCAGATAGATATTAATGTGTAACTGTCGAAGTAAATCGCTGAGGAAGAGTTATAATGAAATCAAGTACACCAAGGAGAACACGGCCTAGTACCTGAAGCGTGTTGGGTGTTGGCCAGCATGGTGGACTCGATCAGCTGGCTATCATCGCGCCGCAGGTGTGCCCAATTAAGACGGAGGGCGAGGTCACAAACCCATTCATCCCACACTTACACTTCTAACTTCACAAACACACACGGAAAAAAACATACACAAACACACACACACAAAACAAACCACACACAAACAAATACACAAACGCACAACATAAACACAAACGCGCTCACAACATACTTGTATATACACAAAACCATACAAGCAATTAACACACACATAAATGCGCGCGCGCACACGCACACACGCACACACACACACACACACACACACACACACACACACACGTCATCGGTGTAAAGTGGTAATCCATTCAATGGTGGAAACATTTAAAAAATTCTGTTTTCGCTAACATCATACGGCGTTATTCAATCCTTGTTGAGGAAAGGAGTAGGCACAATGAAAGGTGTGTGCCACATCCCCGTTAAGATCCTTGTATCTACTGCCACTGGTTTTCCTTTGCAGTTCTTTGAACAGTTGTAAACATACTATCGACTCACCACAGCACGATCAAGGAAACGTGATTTCGGTAGTGTAATGCCATCTTCGGAACCCAATACACTTCTCAGGGTATTACATAAGTGTCGCGATTGTTCAGCTAAAGAGTGGAGTGATATGCTTGCCTGCGACTGTATTGTCAGGCAACTGAGTACCTTCCTAAAATTTAGTGAAAAGATCGCTGGAAAGTTGAACCATCCAAGAAACACATGTCAGATAAGACTCTCGTTCGATTTCGCTGTATACAACTATCTTCACACAAAAGCATACACACTGTCATTTCCCCGACTGTACCTCCTACATTAATTTCCCGTTCCCTTCTCCTCTTCAGTCGGCTGCGTATGTGGTGCTCTGAGTGTGACAGTGTGGCGCTGGAGGGCTGCAGCGACCACCTCCTCACACACCTGCCCACCGTCCTCTCCACAGCCACCACCAGCTACATCACCACCGCAGCAAGACTAACCACACTACTCTTGGTATGACACGTAGAGTAATAAGGGCATTCGCAGTCTGCAATGCCGGGGATGGCTTACTGGGGTGCTCACATTCGGGATACCTGGATGCTTGCGGTGCCGATAAGTGGAATAATTGTTAATGCACTATTGCCTTAAACATCCACACTAAATAACTTTGCCTCAACCCCCCACGCTCCTAACAGGCAAAAAAGATTGGCTGACAGATAGATCGCAGAGATACTAAGACACTGGATGGACAGAATACTGTTAATGTCGTCTCTCTGTGTTATAAACGGCAACTAAAAGGGAGGATAATGAGTACAAGACTGCGTTGATTTTACCGCCCTGTCTTTCCACTCGTGGGAAGGCTGACCTATGACCCCTCTGAATCTTGTCTTGAATACAATCAAATAATTTTGCTCTGGTGGAATACGAATAATAATCAGGTTAACTGTGCTATTTAGGACACTAATTTGACTGTGATATTTGCAATGCTATTCACCAGACCTAAGATTACGGTGAGCACGATGGTATGGTCACACAGAGAGTGGATATGGATGGTGAAAAGACGATCTGTGGGTTATTATGAATGTGAGAGGATGCGTGGTAGGTCAAGGTGTTTGGATATGAAAGCGAGGTATGGAAGCTGAAGAAGAAAAAGAATTAACGAAAGACACGTGTGGGTGGGATGTATAATTAAAGAGATGAACGTCAAGGGTTGCTCTCCTCAGAATCCGATGACGTATTTTTAGATGCGGGAATCATCTTTAGGAACGGTCCTGTCAGTCAGTAACACCCTAAGGATTTTCATTTGCATGGTATGCCACTCTAGAGAACCCCCATATGGTGCTTCACATCATCAAACGCAAGGTGCTTCATTCTAACAGAAGTCCCACACGGTGCATCACTTTAGCGAAGCCCAATATGGTCCCGCATTGACGATTATGTACTTGAATTCATTTTTTTTTTTTTTTTTTTTTTAAACTACCAGCAGACGATTTTTACTCAACTTGGAAAGGATTTCTAGAAATTAACGGGTTAAAGACGGTTATATCTAACCCCTCCAGTTCAAAAAGTCTGTCCCATACTGAATAAGGCAGGTTGGAAGAAGCAAGAATAATCTCTTAAAATTCATCGAAGTCAAGCGGTATAATTAGTTGTCGATGGAATGCCTCTGTCTTTCAGATAGGCCTATTGAAGCAGCGACGTCAGGATGTAAGTTAAGTTTATGCATAGTTTTGCCATAAGGTTTAACAGGGCGTCTTGAAAGCATGAACGACGAGTATGGCAAAGGCAGGTGTGAACTATATTTGCTGGCACTATGATGATACTGACTCTGAACATTTTTTTAATGGTTGTTTTCCATTTTCCTATTTCCAAGTCTGTACTTATAAAGCATCTTAAATATTTTACCCTTCTGGTGAGTTCCCATACACAATACTTATCATCAGGTTTAATAGTTTTGTATTTTTTCTCTACTATTTTCGCTCTAGTTTGGTCGTGAAGCGTTTGTGGCTGCATAAGTGACGATACACATATGTCATTTTACACACACCTTAAGCTACAGAAAGTTTATTTATATGGCCCCACAACTTTACCCTTCACCCCATAAAAGTCTGCATCTTCATCTCCAGGCCCAAGCGGAGGAGCAGGGTGAGGCGGGGCGGCGGCTGAGGCATGCAGTGGGATCCCTGGAGAAGGCCACATCCTGCCTTAAACGTCGCCTGATACGCAAGCTGGACAACGCCACACTCGCACAGGCCACCGCTACCTCACTGCTGGCTGAGGTAAGGCAGGGAAGGCAGGCAGGGACGTCTGAAGGAACGGGTAACAGCTGGAGGGCAGGGAGAGACGAAGGGACGGTATGCAGGGCAGGGTAGGCAGAAAGGAATGCAGGAAAAATGAGAGGCAGGAAGAGTGGGAAGGGAAGATGGAATGTAGGTTGGAAAACAGGCATGGTATCAGGGGAGGAAGACAGCAGGAGTAGTAGGACAAGCGAACCAAAGCAAGGTGGGATGAAGAGACGGAGGGAAGAATTAGAAGGATGGTTGGAAATGAGACTATCTGGAAAAGAAGTGTCAGATATATAGACGGGAAGGAGGCAAGAAAGGTGGCAATCAGGAATGAAGGGTGGTAGGCAGGAAGGATGGACGGCAGGAGGTCAGGCAAGGGTCAGGGTTGAGGAATGAGTGAGGGGCAAAGGTAGAGTAGGAACGAAGTTTGGAAGGTAAAAAAGTGAAAACAAAAATAAGGGAGACGGCAGAGAGGAAAGCAAGGAAAGAGGAGGGTAAGTATGACGACAGGCATGATACAAGGAAAGGAAAGAAAACAGTTAGGGTGGCAGGCAGGTAGGTGAGGCGGTGAGTGATAGACAGAAAAGAAGGAAAGGGGGAAGAATGGAAGTCAGGAAAAGGCATAAACTAGAGAGAAGTATGCTAAAAACTTAAGAAGCGTCAAGCACGATATAAAGAAGAGAAGAGCAATGGAAAGCGAGGTAGAAAGGCTGGGTGCCTCAAATAAAGAGTACGCAAGAAGGGCTTGAAGCAGAGAGTTTGAGAGAGAGAGAGAGAGAGAGAGAGAAGAGCTAGCTGAAAGGGATGGGGGCAGGAAAGGGGAAAGGAAGGATGAAAAGCAGGTAGGGGCACGGCTGGGAGAGAGGCAAGGACAAAAGGAAAGAAGGAGGCAGGGAGGATGGAAGGGAAGAAAAAGAAAACAAGTACGGTGTCAGGTTGAAGCATGATAAGGTATAGACTGAAATTACTGTAGTTTATCTTTACCTATTTATTTGTCTGATAATCTCCTGTGTGCATACATCTCAGGTGGACCAAATGAGCAAGCGTGTGGGATGTGACGGGACGACCAAAGATACACCCAACCGAAGCGAGTTCAACCAATCCTCCAAGACCTTCAACAGAGCCTTCTCTTCCCCAGCAAAGGAAATAGTGGAAACACAAGAAGGAAAGGTGGGAACAGGGAAGAAATTGAAGAAGACCCGATCTGACCTGACCGACCTAATGGTGGCCATGAATCTGGGTGGACCCTACCCTAAAGTGAATGATGATGCTAAGTCTCCCTCTGCCACCTCCTCCCCATCTGCTTCTCTCCCCTCCTCCTTCACTTCCCCCTCCCTTCCTCTCTCCATTCCGCCTTATTCTGGTTCTACTTCCGTTACCTCCACCTCTCTCTCCTCCATCCCTCTCTCTTCTTCCGTTTTCCCTTCTTCAGTTTCCACCCCTCTACCACTGTCTTCCTCCACCTCTCCCTTCTTTCCTTCTTCTCTTTATTCCTCCTCCACCCGTCCCTCCAAATCCACCTCCCTCAACTCCTCCCCTACCTCCACCCCTCCAGACTCTCCCCACCTCTCCTCCAGCTCACAAGAACAAGAAGAAAAAATTTTACTTCTCAAAAAATGTGTGGAAGCTCTGGAGGTGATGGAAGCAACTTTGAAAGTGGGAGGAGGAGGTAAAGGAGAGAATGAGTGTAATGGAAGGGCGAAGGAGAAGGAAGGAGAGAGTGAGGGAGAGGGAGGGAGAGGTGGGATGAGATGCAGTGTGAAGGAAGACAATGGCAGCCTCACAAAAGAAATGTTAATGCAAATGTTCCAAACAGCTGTCGATGCCTTAGACTGAACGAAATACTATAAATTCGGTCACAGGTAAAGAAAATGGGCATGGAAAAGGAAATAATAGTAAACAAGCAAAACAAAAGTCACTAAAATAAAGAGGAATAAGAACAAGCGCAAGAGTAAAGGACAAAAAATGCAGGAGTACTAAAACACGTAATGAAAGTATTATACAAACAATACCTATTCCAGATCAGAATCATCACTCTTGCTTATTCAGTCTTCGACTGTCTGTAATGAGGTGAGTACTTATACCAAAACTAAATTAGGTATGCGCACTATGGTACCATCGAAAACAATGACAGCCAAAGCCTGACTGAAGGTTCTTTAAAATAGTGAAAGGTTAATTTGTTCATACACTGTGTACCAGTGTGAATGAGTTTATGAACAAATTCTGAACTATATATTATGCTTTGTGGGTTAGAATCTAAATATGCGTACATTAAAGCTTTTAAAAAATAATAAGACATGAATATTAATGACTTCATGCATGGTAGTACCCCCAACATTACTAAATCCAGCTGTTATTAGGATTTCCTTCAGATTGATATGGTTTGGGGTTAGTTTGAAAATAATACCTGAGTACACTAACCCTTGCCGAGCTGCAGATCTCATATGGCGCACAAATTGCACTGGTTATAAAACAATGACTAGGCAAGGCAAACTACTTTGCCATGAATCAGCCTGATGGGTTGCAACAGCAAAAATGTTAACAGAGTGAGCTATTGAACCACTGACAACTATGATTTCTCTCACATGAACAGAAATCGTCTAGTATGCGCCTATACTGTATATCATACCTAAACCTAACTGCGTCCACACCAGCTACACAGTTTAGAAAAGTGAAAGCAGTACATACTATGGTCGCGGCGCGCGACTCTGAGGTTGATATTATCGTGCCCTGGCAACTTACCATTCAAAAGTGAGTGATTTCGTGTATAATATGAGACGCATGTGATTCGTGTATAATACGTTCGTGTATAAAAATGATCATGTACTATATATTCGTGCATAATAATATGATTCGTGTATAATATGATACGAAATCGTACGCACTTTTGAATGGTAGGTTGCCAGGGTACGATAATGACAACCTCAGAGTCGTGCGCCGCGACTATAGTCATATTACCGTGTGTGTGTGTGACACCCGTCTATTACTCACAAGTGAAATAGGCAAGAGAGTTGAAACCTATTTAATTTGGGGGATATGGACACAACTTGATACTTTACAATGGTTAAGGCTATAATGTCTTATACAGATGAAGCCAATCATTAGCAGTCAAAGTGATACCAGCGAATCTAAGGCTCGTATGCTTGAAACTGAAACTGAAAAGTGAGATCCAGATCCCAAATATATTATAATAATTTTTAAAGTATATGATGATGACGACGATGATGATGAACGTATCTGACCTTCCAGTATGGCTGCTGACTGCATTCTGTATTATGGGATGCAGGCTGACCATACCTAATAACCACAGGCGCTCCATAGATGACCATCAGTAATTAGGAGTTTGCTTTTCATTTTGCGATCCATAAATGACGATCAGTAGTTATGGGTCTGAATTTCCCTTTGCGGGTTAAGGTTTAAGCATACGACTTAATACCTCAGTTTGTAGCGCTCATGCAACAGACGGTATTTTCAGATTTTTTAAACCCATCATTACTGCAGAGTTCGTGGCTATGGATTCATGTCGCTGAATGTGCTGTGTGGCCTATGCAGTTTGCGAATTAAGTTCACAACTGTTCCATTTTTGACCCTCACGTAAGAGTCTCCTTACACCTTCGCCCTTTTAGTATTAAATTCTTCACCCCGAGGGCTCCCCCACCCCTTCCCTTCTTTTCCACTTCCATATCTCGTCTTTCTCTCCTTACCTTCTCACATTTCTTCCTTCCGTTTCCTCCACCATTTTCATCTCCTCCTTTCGTCGTTACCATCCTTCACTTATTCGTTCCACCATGCCTCTCCTCTTTTCTCCCTCCCTTTATTCCTTCTTCACCCCTCCCTTTCTCATATCCTCATCCTTATCTCCCACTTCTCTATCACAGCTTTCCTGCTTACTCTACTCGTCTCGGTTTTCCTTTCTTTTTCTCTAGTCTTTCCCCCCCCCCTTCATTTTAATCTCCATCCCTCCTTCGGCAACTGCAGTCTTCTCTCGTTTCCCCCTCTCCTTCCTCTCCACCAAGCCTCCTTCCCCCACCCCTTCTCCCTTGTTTCACGTTTATCATATAGGTGAAGCAGTAAGGAGTCCATGGTAATCTTCAGCATCTCTGCTCCTGCTTGGTAGCAAACAGGTTGCAGAGAGAGAAAGGGTTGAGAAAAAGGCAGAACGAGGGAGCTAGTGAATGTGTGCGAGAAATAAATAGCAGTTCAACAATATATACAGTTGCCTCAGTTAATTTGTATACGACAAGGCACTGGTGTGACAATGGCTTAACAATCACTCATCCAGATTACGATAAAAATGCATTAGTCAACAATACAATATCATGCGTCTGAATGGGAGACTGACACCACTGTCAGAGAGAGAGAGAGAGAGAGAGAGTCGAACTTGTAAATATAACATCTGATGTATAACATGATTCCTACAAAACCAAGCTCTATACCCTCACACACATCTACACACACTTCACCCTTGTATATTATTCCATTACCTGGCACACTAATACACGACCCATACTGACAGGTGGACAAATGAATGGGAGGGAAAACAAAGAGAAGATAAAGTATCCTACTCACTTATCCTCGCTATCTCAGACGATTATATTGACCTTACGGGGAAATTTTTATGGTGAAGGGGCCAGGTGAAAACTAAAACTAACCTAATTCGAAAAATCTCTCTTATACTGAACAAAGTCGTCACAAGGTAGCAAGAAGGTAATATAGGATACGCAACGGAATTTGATGAGGTTAACGCCTTTACTATACTGACGTCTTATTCATCTTACTTTCGTCGTCCCCGACATTATAATTTTTCAGCTTAGGAAAACGGCGGAGTCAGTTGTTGCCTTCACTAACCCCATCGGTATTAGACGTTCTTCCTAACCTGAATAAATGAAGTCTGGTGACAGCGTGAGTACTGAGTAGTGCTGTATTTAAAAAACGACATCGTAGTGAAGGCGCTAAACTGTTAACCATCCCATCCAGTTCATTCACATGCCATGAATATTTATACAAATATATATCGCACACTCATGCTGTATAGAACCGACTGGTACATTATTCATTTTGTATATATTACCTATGGCTTGTAGACGAGTGTTTGGTATTTAAGTTTGGTTGTGTATAAATGCATAAACAAATACTAAAACATCCCCAACTTTTGTTGACTTACTGGAACATTATTCATCCTGTATATTTACCTACTGCTTGTATATGTATGATAATGTATACACAGATTAATAAAACTAATAAAATATCTCCAGGTGTTGTATTTTCCTGCTTCTGTTTCTGGACCCCTTCCACCTGATGTATTTGGTAAAAATGAAAGTTGAGATGATGATGATGATGATGAAGATGATATAAAGTCTTCATTATGTTATCCATAACTTAATGGTGAGAAACAAACTGCAAATACCCAATGGCAGACAAGTACAGAGTGGATGTGCAGCGTTCATGATCGGGCGACTGATTAATACTGGATAACTAACCTTCTATTGAAAAAATATCATAATGTTCTCAATATCAATGCATTATTTGCACTTATAATTACCCACAACATCCATCAGAGTCTGTCAAATGTCGGTCAAGCGTATGTCTTTGTATGACATTCTAAATAACAAGTCCAACTGTTTGTTCTCTGATATAAGCTTTTGAACGACGAGATTATTATCCTACATGTGTAATAAGTGACCCGATAAAGAAAAATAAAATATATAAATGTACAGATGGTACACTCGATCAAAACATTATTCACAGGTGATCGATGGTTCTCACAATGAGTTATTATTTGTTTTCCTAAAACGAAATATTCCTGAATGGATATTTCATAATTATGTTATAACATAATCCATATAATACATATGATATATATAATCCACAAATAATACATATGATCCATAATGATGGAAACATATATTATATAGTTCCATCTTTACGGAGAAGACAGGAAGAAATCAGTAGGATAGAAGTTGTGGAAGCAATGAAGAAAGTTAAATCGGGGAAAGCCCAAGGAATTGATGGAGTGTGTGGTGAAATGCTGAAGCATGGGGGAGAGATAGTAGTAGAATGGATGTGGAAGATGTGCAGATTGGCCTGGGAGGAAGGTAGAGTCCCGGAGGATTGGAAGTCAGGTATAATTATTCCCTTGTACAAAGGAAAAGGGGAAAAAGAAGTGTGTGGTAATCATAGGGGCATTTGTCTTCTTAGTATAATAGGAAAAGTGTATGGTAGGATACTTATTGACAGAGTTAGAGAAAGAACAGAGAAATTAGTTGGAGAAGAACAGGGAGGCTTTAGGAAGGGAAGATATTCATTCTTAGATCTTTGGTGGAAAAGTTTCTAGAGAAGGGAAAGAAGTTGTATGCGGCTTTCATGGATTTAGAGAAAGCATATGACAGAGTGGATAGACAAGGATTGTGAAAAGTGTTAAGAATATATGGAGTAGATGGGAAGTTGTCGAATGCTGTGAAGAGTATGTACGATGGTGCGAAGGCTGCAGTGCGTGTGGATGGTGAACTAAGTGAATTTTTCTCTTTGAAAGTTGGTTTGAAACAGGGATGTGTCATGTCTCCATGGTTGCTCAATCTGTACATGGATGGGGTAATAAAAGAGGTACAAGGTAGGGTAGTGGATGTTGGAGTGGCCCTGGTGAGAGAGGATAGTGTTTGGAAACTCCCTGTACTGTTGTTTGCAGATGATACTGTGTTGTTGAGTGAAGACGAAGGGGAGCTGCAAGGCTTGGTGGATGAGTTTGGGAGAGTGTGTAAGAAACGGAATCTAAAGGTGAATGTAGGGAAGAGTAAAGTGATGGTTTTTGAGACAGGTGAAGTCAGCGAATGTATAGCGAGGTTGGATGGTGAGGAATTGGAAAATGTGAGTACGTTTAAGTACTTGGGTAGTGTGATGAGTAAGGATGGAGGTTTGGAGGGTGAAGTGCTTGAAAGGGTACAGCAGGGAAGAAAGGTTGCTGGTTCTTTGAATGCAGTGATAAGAAACAGGGAAGTGAGCATGGAAGTGAAAAAGTTACTACATGACAGTATTGTGATACCAACTCTAACGTATGGAAGTGAAGCTTGGACGTTGTTGGAAGGACACAAGTCAAGAGTGAGAGCAGTGGAAATGAGTTATTTAAGAGGAGCCTGTGGAGTCACATGGAGAGACAGGCTGACGAATGAGGATATAAAGGAGCGTTGTGGTGTTGATGTGGATGTGATAGGAAGCGTTATGAGGAACACACTGAGGTGGTCTGGCCATGTGGAGAGGATGGAAGGTGAAAGACTGACGAAGAGAGTGTATATGAGTGAGGTGGAGGGGGGAAGAGGGAGGGGGAGGCCGAGGATGAGATGGAGGGATGGGGTGGAGAGGTATATGAGAGAGGGGGGTGTGAGTTGGGAGCAGGGCAGTGAAATGGCGGGGGACAGGGCGACTTGGAGGCGATTTGTTTGTGGCCACCCCAAACGGGATTGAGGCGTCTGGCAATAGATAGATAGATAGATTTACGGATTATTATAAAAAAAATAAGTGGCATTCACAATCAAAAAAAATTTCCAATGGTTTCGCTCGATGTCTCAAAGCTGAAAGACTAAAGACTGTGAAAACAGTTTTTTGATCGAATGTACGCTTAGGAAGTGGGAATGTGATTTCAATGAGTTGTGGAAAAAGTCAGTTCCTATTTACCCCCTCCAAATTACTGAGCACAAGGTTAGTTTACCGCATACAGGAATCGGTATATTTAGGGGCAGATGACCAGCCTACTGTCTTGAATGGCTTACCAGATCGGAAAAACTTTAAGGGGATTGAACTTACAGTACATGCACGGCAGGCGCGGCTATCTTTCCAGCTGTGATGTTCAGACCTAAATCACCAGGCGCCTCAAAGCCAAACGTCAGAACGGGAAACTCTGCCCTCAACATAATCTATAAAATATTTCACAATATCTGTCTGCTTTGCCCTGCCGCAATATATATTCAAGCAAGTGTACAAAAGATTATCTACAGTTTTCAAGACAAAAAGCGAATTTCTGTACGTCCATACACAAAGGGGAATGTAATTAATCGGTAGAACCTACGCTTGGGGGATCACGTGGTCACAACCCTCCATCCAGAGTCCTCACACGGCAACAAAATTTCCACAGATTTCAAAAAGAAGAATGAAAATTGTGTATGGGTATATTTACATTACATATTAGGTTGTGGGCATCACAAAAACTGCACTAGGGGTTTCGTGAAGGGCACTAACCCCAATCTCGATCAGACACTATCCAGTTTTCAAGATAAAGGAATGAAATTTCACTACACATACAAACCCCAGTAGGTCATGAGCATCATAAGAACGAAGGGCGCATGATCACGAGGGGGGAAAACCCCACAGTCCCGTCTTTCCCTTAAGATTACATACACATCTTACAAAATGCATCGGCGTAATAGTGGATACCTTGTATTAGTGGGTGTAGTCACTAGTGTTAACATGGGGGAGTCGGTGAATGGACATGGACATATCACGATTAATGTATCGTCCACTCAAAAAATTATATATCCATACACTCTTCGTACCCTGACTAACCTAACGCTGGGTATCACTGCTAGTATATGCATATCTGACCATTTCATCCGAAGACTTTTCACCGGTGAAGGAAACAACATAAAAAATACGGTTAACATCTGTACCTTCCATGATCTTTTTATTTTGTCGGAAGGGGGGAGGGGGTATGTTATCAGAAGACAGGGATCATGCAAATGCCTTGACAAAACGAGCAAGAACACTGACAAAAGAGTCAAACGGACGACAAACAAACCGACCAATGACCAGAAAAACAAACACACGGTCAAAATGACAAACACATATAGACGGCTAAACACGTGGACAGACACAACACAAAAGCAAATAGACAAACATATAAACAAACACATAACTGGACAGAAAGGTTTGTGGACAGACAGCCAGACAACCAGCCAGGCGGGCCAGAGATTTATGAAGGGTAAAGAGAGGGAACCCCATCAAAATAATACCGCACTTCCTTGGTTCACTGATAATAATAATGTACGACACAACTACACAGGTGCACAACATATTCACACCATTAGAATCCATTACTCACCCCACACACACACGTACACACACATCCAGTCTTATACACTTGTATATACGCCAAGACCTACACACAGATGCACTCATACACACACGTACACGCACTCATGCAGTACTTTCTTCTCTCTCTCTCTCTCTCTCTCTCTCACACACACACACACACACACACACACACACACACACACACACACACACACACACACACATACACACACACACACTGAATAGGGGGAGGCGGTGGCTGAATCAGTAGAGAGACGGCCTGCAGTCCTGATGGACCCAAGTTCGAATCCCGGCTGGGGCAGGGAACAGTTTAAGGATTTGAATTTCATAGAAGCAGACTTTCCTGATCTACCAGATGACCTGCCGACATGTCATAAAAGTACCCCCGCTAATACCAATACACCAGTCCTGTATGAGACAGCCCTAGCATGTATTCAATATGGACGGTGGGTGTTAGCGCCGAAGTGGTGACATGTGGAGGTGTAGGAGGACTACTGGGCCTTGGGATAGGCTACTGCCCCCGAGATATAGGCCCTGAAGCCTTTGCCCAGAGTCGGACACACACACACACACACACAAAACTACAATATAAAAAATTATCAACTTCAAATCAATGCTTAACCCTGATAAAACAGAACGATCAAGAAAGGCAATATAAAGGAAAACGAGCATAAAAAGGAAATATGAATAACTGATGATATTTGGTGATTTTTCTCATGTAATATATTTTGACTGTGTGTGTGTGTAAATGCTTATCATGAAACTTCGTAAGTGTGCTATATTTTCTCAGTGTACCTGAAGTACACGTACGTGATTACTTGCCATTGACTCTCAGTACGTGTATATTTATGTAAATCAATATGCATGAACAGATGTTTTTTACGCGAACACGTCCTCGTAAAAGTGAGTGCATTTATATGTGTTAATGAGTGCAGAAGTTTATGGAGGTTAATGTGTACGTATGTTTCTCTGATGAGTTTTTCCTATGTTTTAGCTTTTCTCTCTCACTTTTTTTTATGAGTGTGTGTGTGTGTGTGTGTGTGTGTGTGTGTGTGTGTGTGTGTGTGTGTGTGTGTGTGTGGTTGCAGTAATGATGTTCCAATATTGACTCTTCCCTCCCTCTCTCCCTCCCTCCCTCCTAAAATTCCCTCCCTTCTCTCCTTCCCTCTCTCCAGTGCTCTTCTCCATCCATCCCTTTTCCTTATCTTCTCTTCATTCACCATCATTTCCACTTTCCTTTCCTTCCTATTCCCTACCTTGTCCATTCTCCCTCCAAACCTTTCCTCTCTCTCTCTCTCTCTCTCTCTCTCTCTCTCTCTCTCTCTCTCTCTCTCTCTCTCTCAGCAAACTCATCCATCTCCTTCTCTTTTTTCTCTCCTCCTCCATTCATTCATTCCTCCCACCATACCTCCTGCCCTCATGCACTTTCTCCCTTGTCTCCAATCTCCTTTTTTCCCCCTCAGTCTCCCCTCTCCCTCTCTCCTCATTCAGTCCCGTACATTACCTTCCCTCTCTTCTCTCTCATTCCCTCCATTCATTACTCCACTCCTCTTCCTCCCATCCACCTCTCCCTTCCTCCTCCTCTTCCACCACCACCACCACCCACCACCACCACCTTCTCCTCCTCCGTCCATCTCTCCCTCACCTGTAAACCCATTTGCAATGCTTAATATCGACTGACCAGCAACCACGCTACCATCATTACCAATACAGCTACCACAACCACCACCATCACAAACATAACTACCACCATCACCAAAACAACTACCACCATCACTACAACTGTCTACTTCACCATCACAATTACAACAATCATCACCACAACTGTCTCCAATAATATTACAATTACCAGCATCATCACAACTACTACCATCACTACCACAACTGCAACCATCACTACCACAACTACCACCCTCACTACCATAACAACCATCATCACTGCCACACCTACCACCATGACTACCACCACCACAATACCACCAACTCTAGTACACCTACCACCACTACTACAACTGCCATCATCATTTATACAACTACTATTACTACCACTACTACTACTACTACCACCATCACCACAAAACAACAACTACCATCACAACTTGCATTCCCCCCCCACAACAACAATTACCATCACAACTAGCACCACCAACACCACCACAGCAACAACAACAACTAGAAGCGACCACCACAGCAACAACAACTAGACGCCACCACCACAGCAACAACAACTAGAAGCCACCACCACAGCAGCAATAACAACAACAACTAGAAGCCACCACCACAGCAACAACAACAACAACAAGCCACCACCACAGCAACAACAACAACAACAAGCCACCACCACAGCAACAACAACAACTAGAAGCCCCTCAAGGGGAGAATGACACCAGCCGCGAGCCGATACATGTCTAGCGCTGCTCGGAATATGACCTCGACCTTAGCCTACTTTCACCAGTTTCAAACTCGTCCGAGATTTTCATTCTTCTACTATCTACCTATCTATAAACCTAGGCTGCTTCCCCCCCCCCCTAAATAAGGGGGGTCCCTGAGACAGTACGACACACTTTCAATTTACCCATCCACACACACACACACACACACACATTTACTCACTCATATCTTAGCCCCAAGGGGAGAAGGGACAGATTCTCATCGCATCACACTGCACGAGGGTCAACTGCACAGTACAGTCAGCGACATCCGCCGCAAAGCCCGACAGCAGAGCTGGTTTACCCCTGTCACATCATAATGGACCCATCTCCTTAACCGCACATGACCTGATCAGCTGAGCAGACCAAACACGGGAGAATATCCCCTCGGGGCCGCATCACCATTTATTCATTCACAATTTCTCTTCAGTCACCCGTCACGCGTAGCCACTCTTCCTTGCTCTACAGACATCCCTCTCACATCTAGCACTCTCTTCACACTGTCCGTCCATCCTATTCATGGTCTTCATCTCAGCCTTACACCTCTCACATCAGATCCAGTTATCTTTTTCACCAATCGCTCTTCATCCATTCTCTCCCTATGCCCAAACCAACCAAGCGTTCTGTTCAACTTGTTCAGCCATCTCCCGCATAACTCCAGTTCTCCTTCGCACTTCATCATTTCTAACTCGATCAAATACAAGTCACTCCACACATACTTCTCAGACACCTCACCTCCATTACATTCAAACTCTTCCTCTCTGCTACACCCATATTCCATGTCTCAGCCCCATATAATGCAATTGGTACCACAACACCCTCATACAGCCTTCTCTTGACATCCATTCAAAGCGTACGACATCTAAACACTTGTTTTCATTCCTTCCAGCACCTTTCCTGCTTCATTCATTCCGAACTTCACCTCTACATCTATTCATTCATCCACAGCAACGTGTGACCCCAAATACTTAAAACACTCTGTCTCCTCACGCAACTCACCATTCAAAACTACATTCACCCTCCTACCATCTACCAGCCTCATACACTTCATTACTTTACTCTTATTCTCATTTATTCGCAATTTCCTCTTTACGCACACCCTTCCAAACTCCTCTACCAACTTTTTTTTTTTTTTTTTTTTATGCGAGGAAGAAGGAACCAAAGGCCATGAGCCCGCAGTAACAGTTCCCTCCAAGAGAAAAACAAAATACAATAGAGAGCCAAATTCAAGATCCGATCATTTTGAGATGCCTGGACACACTGCGTTTGAAAGACTGGAGATCATAGGCAGCAGGAAATACAGACAGAGGGAGACAGTTCCAGAGCTGACCTGTTGCATAAATGAAAGACTGGGAGTAACGGTTAACTCTTGCATTAGAGAGCTGGACAGAAAAGGGATGAGAGTTTGCTGCCAGACGGGTGCTACGTGCCCGTCGTAGAGGTGGAGGAATGCAAGCAGACAGTTCAGAGGTGCAGTGACCATTAAAGTAGCGATAGAAAAGAGATAAAGATGCAACAGAGCGGCGAAGAGACAGAGGTTGAAGGGAGTCAGTAAGAGGAGGAGAGTTAATGAGACGAAAAGCCTTTGACTCCACCCTATTGAGAAGAGCTGTATGTGGGGAGCCTCCCCACACATGAGAGTTGTACTCCACACAGGGGCGGATAAAACCCCTGTATAGAGTCAACAATTGCGCAGGGGTAAAGAAAGAGCGGAGTCAGCTTAGCACACCCAATCTCTTGGTAGCAGATTTTACAAGAGATGTAATATGATTTTTCCAAGATAAGTCCCGAGTAAATGAAACCCCAAGCATGTTCAAGGATGATGCAGGATTAAGCTGAATATTATTAAACATTAGTGGGTATACCTGTGGAAGATTTTGTCGGGTTGATAGGTGTAAGAACTGAGTCTTAGATGCATTAAAGACAACCATATTATTTTTACCCCAGTCAGAGATACGAGCCAAGTCAGACATTAGGTGTGCCATAGCCTCATCCCTTGTTTGTTGAAGTAACTGTTGAGATGGGCGTTGCGGGAACCGAATGGAAAGGTGACGGGTGGAGTCATCAGCGTATGAGTGGATAGGGTTAGATGTACAGCTTAGAAGATCATTGATGAATAAAAGGAAGAGAGTTGGTGATAGGACAGAGCCCTGAGGAACACCACTGTTGATAGATCTAGAAGAACGATGGCCGTCTACAACAGCGGCTATAGAACGACCAGAAAGGAAACTAGCGATGAAGGCACAGACAGAAGGATAGAAACCGTAGGAGGGCAGTTTGGAAATTAAAGATTTATGCCAGACTCGATCGACAGCCTTTGAGATATCAAGTGCAATGGCAAAGCTTTCGCCAAAGTCCCGAAAGGAGGATGACCAGGAGTCTGAAAGGTAGGTGAGAAGATCGCCAGTGGAGCGTCCCTGACGGAACCCATACTGACGATCGGAAAGAAGGTTGTGATAGGAAAGATGCCTTAAAA
This sequence comes from Coenobita brevimanus, assembly GCF_032717465.1. Taxonomy (NCBI): domain Eukaryota; kingdom Metazoa; phylum Arthropoda; class Malacostraca; order Decapoda; family Coenobitidae; genus Coenobita; species Coenobita brevimanus. Next base: position 32,153,730 of record NC_137015.1, read on the forward strand.
TTTTTCTATTAAGAATAGACTCGAAAACTTTTGAAATACAGGACGTTAAAGCAATTGGACGATAGTTGGAGGGTTGGGAGTGGTCACCCTTCTTAGGGACTGGCTGAATGAGAGCAAACTTCCAGCAAGAAGGAAAGGTACAAGTTGACAGACAAAAGCGAAAGAGTTTACCTAGGCAGGGTGTAAGCACAGAAGCACAGTTCTTGAGAACAACAGGAGGGACTCCATCAGGCCCATATGCCTTGTTAGTACTGAGGCCAGTGATGGCAGAAAATATATCAACTGAAGAAATTTTAATATCAGCCATGAGGAAGTCAGAGGGGGGAAGTGTTGGAGGAACAGCACCGGAATCGTCTAAGGTGGAATTGGAGGAGAAAGTCTGTGCGAAGAGATCTGCTTTATCAGTAGAAGAAATAGCTACAGAACCATCAGAGTAGAAAAGAGGAGGGAAGGATGATGAGGTAAAGTTGTTAGAAAGATTTTTGGCAAGGTGCCAGAAGGAGCGGGAAGAATTCGAGTTGGAGAGTTGAGAGCATTTAGTATGGATGAAATTATTTTTAGTAGAGCGAAGAACAGACTTAGCACGATTCCGGGCAGAAACGTAAAGACGATGTGATTCAGGGGTGGGTTGGCTCCGGTACCTTTTGTAGGCCTTCTCCTTGTTGCGGACAGCATTAGAACAAGCGTGATTAAACCAAGGCTTTCTTGCGTTAGTCAAAGGATATGAGAAAGGAATGTATGCTTCCATGCCCGAGAGAATAACCTCTGTAATGCGCAAGGCACACTCAGATGGCTCACGGCCATGGAAGCAATAATCATTCCAGGGAAAATCAAAGAAGTACTGCCTGAGGGCCTCCCAGTCCGCGGCTCCAAAATGCCACAGACGACGCTTCCCTGGAGGGTCCACAGGCCGTACCGGAGTGATAGGACAGGTTAAGGTAATAAGGTTGTGATCGGAGGAGCCCAACGGAGAGAAAAGATTAACAGAGTAAGCAGAAGGATTAGTTGTGAGGAAGAGGTCAAGTATGTTGGAGCTCTCTCCAAGGCGGTCAGGGATACGGGTAGGGTGCTGTACAAGCTGCTCTAGGTCATTAAGGATAGAAAAGATGTAGGCTTGTTCACCAGGTGGATCCGTGAAAGAAAAGGAGAGCCAAAGGTGGTGGTGAACGTTGAAATCTCCAAGAATGGAGATTTCAGAGAAAGGAGAAATGGACAGAATGTGTTCCATCGTAGAAGTAAGATAGTCGAAGAATTTTTGATAGTCGGTAGAATTAGGGGATAAGTAAACAGCACAGATATATTTAGTCAGAGAATGACAGGAAAGCCGAAGCCAGAGTGTGGAGAATTCAGAAGAATCAAGTTCAGGAACACGAGAGCATGATAAGTCGTTGCGTATGTATACACAACAGCCACCTTTGGCTTTGAAATGAGTATAGAGAAAGTAGGAGGATACAGAAAAGGGTTTGCTGTCAGTTGCCTCAGACAGCTGAGTCTCCGTTAGAAAAAGAAGGCGAGGTTTAGAGGAGGAGAGGTGGTGCTCAACAGAGTGAAAGTTAGATGAAAGGCCGCGAATGTTGCAGAAATGAAAAAGAAGAGAGTCAGACAGTGGTTCCAGGCACCTCGAGTCGTCACCGGGAGAGGGGCAGATGGCGGGGGCATTTATGGTCCCCCCCCCTGGGGACTCCGAGGCTGGGTGAATTGTCGCCATTTTTGGTGAATTTTGAATAGGAAGTGTAGTGTGTACTGTGCATGTAGTTTGGTGAAGATAGTTAGAGAAATTTGTACTGGAGAGCATGCTGGCCTACTCTCTGTGTAACTGAGACACTAAAAAAGTTCAGCAAAGGGGGATGGTCAGGAACTAGTCCTGAGGGCTGATGAAACGGGAGCTCCAGCACTCCCTGTCATCAGCTTTCCATCCACCTCGGGAGTACTGCCCTGCTCGACTGGTGCTACAGTCTACTCCTAACAAACTGTCTCAATCTCTCCTCTAAATCAGCCACCAGTGCAGTATCATCCACAAACAGCAGCTGATTCAGATTTCACTCTCTATCATCAGCATTCCCCAGACTTAAACCTACTCCTAACACTCTCGCATTCACCTCCCTTACAACACCATCCATTTAAATATTAAACAATCAAGGTGGCATCACACATCCCCGCAGCAGCCCCACTCTCACGGGAAGCCAATCACTCAAGGTATTTCCCACTCTTACACACGCTCTACTATTTACATAAAAACTTTTCACTCCTTTTAACAACCTACCATCTAGTCCATACAATCTCAAAACAGTCCACAAAATCTCCCTATCAATTCTATCATACGCTTTCTCTAAATCCATGAACGCCCAATACACAACTTTACCTTTTGCTAAATACTATTCACACATCTGCCTCACAGCAGTCACCTGATCCACGCATCCCCTTACCCTCCTAAAGCCAAAACGCTCATCACCAATCACTCCCTCTGTACCCTCTCTAACTTCCTTAATCAACACTCTACGATATACCTTACCTTCAACACTCCCTCTGTACCCTCTCTAACTTCCTTAATCAACACTCTACCATATACCTTACCTTCAACACTCAACAGACTTATACATCTAAAACTAGTAGACTTATACATCTAAAACTAGTATATTTTTCACACATTTGTCTCACAGCAAACACCTGATTCATGCATCCCCTCCCTCTCCTAAAGCCACACTGCTCAACACCAATCACTCCCTCTGTACCCTCTCTAACTCTCTTAATCAACACTCTACCATACACCTTTCTTCCAACACGCAACAAACTTACACCCCTAAAACTAGTACATTCATACTTATCACCCTTACTTTTCTACAACGGAACCTCACACGCACTTGCCCAGTCAATCGGCACCATACCGCTTACAAAACACACATTCAGCAATATTACTAACCACTCAACAATAGTTGCTCCACCAACTTTCAGACATTCCACAGCACACCCATTCATACCTGCAGCTTTCCCTGCTTTCATCTCCTTTACTGCCTCCTGCACTTCCTCCACAGTGATCAATGAATCATTAAACGCTCCCAACACATTTGTTCCTTGCACTCTTCCATCTGCCACAATCTCAGCCTCCCTTTTCTTCTCTTTATTTAACAATCTTTCAAAGTACTCTGCCCATCTCTTCCTTACTGCATCCATCTCGATTAACATCCTCTCATCCTCTACTTTTACTCGCTCTTCCTTCCCAGACCCTTTACACCCTCTTCACCTCCTTCCAAAACATTTTCCTATTCTGCTGAAGTCTCAATCAACTGCCTACCCCACCTCTCATCTGCTGCCACTTTAGCACCGCGCACAGCCCTTTTCGCCCTATTCCTCTTTTCCTTATACCTCTCATATGACACCTCATCCTTCCCCTGCAGCCACACTTCATATGCACGTCTCTTCTCAGCTACAGCCAAACTTACTTCCTCCCACCACCATTCACTTCCCTTTCTTGCACCACCACCCACTCGTCTCACACCACACACCTCTTCCGCACACCCCACCACAGCACTCATACACAACTGCCATTCCTGCTCCACACCGCCATTTCCTGATCTTTCACTGAGTTCCACTCCTCTTTCAACGTCTCCTGATATTGTATAATTTTCCCTCATTTGTCCAGCTCACTCACTTTCAAGACCTCCCTGCCACACCCAACTCTCCTAGCTCTCACCCACCTCATATATGCTTACTCTCAACTTTCCCTCCACCAGGCAGTGGTCAGCTCTCCCCTCTCAAAACTCTCACATCCAACAATCTTCCGCTCACATTCCTGGACACAACCACATAGTCCATCAATGCTCTCTCAACAACCCTTCCACCCTCCTGCCTCACCCAAGTATACTTATATCTTTCTTCTCAAACAAGGTATTTCCTATCACCATCTCTTGTTCAACACACATCCCTATCACTCTTTCCCCATTATCATTTCTTCCGGGCACATCATACATACCAATTACACCTTCAAATGCTACATTTTCCGCTCTAGCATTCAGATCTCCCATCATTACCACATTCACATTTGCTCCGAAACTCTGCAGACACTCATCAGCATCATTACAGAAGGACTCCCTCTCTTCTTCATCCCTTTCATTACCAGGCCCATATGCACTCACAAATGCCCCCAACTCACGTCCCAATTTCGCTTTCACCCACATCAGTCTCGGTGACACCTCCTTTCATTCAATCACACACTGCTGCACTTCCGGGCTCACTAACAAGGCCACTCCTCTTGCTCTTTCTCTATCAACTCCTGACATTCTTCCACTTAGATTCACCTTTCCCTTTCACCTTTGTCTCACTCAAAGTTAACACATCCAACTTTCCTCTCACAAACATTCTCCCAATCTCCTCCCAATCAGCCTCAGTCGTAATACATCCACGCACATCCCTACTACACACCTGTACAATTTTGTGATAGTTATCGTGTTAAAAGACACACACACACACACACAAACATACACACAAATTGAAAACAATACCAGCATCACTATCACGGCTGGTAACAACAACTACTATCACAACTAGCGCAACCACCACCACCATCACCTGAAGTACCACCACCAGCATCACAGCTACCACCGTCAGTACCACCACCACCGTCACAATGCATGTCATCACGGTTTTTTGAAGCCATGTATTCTAATTTATCACCAGTGATTATTTATTCATTTATTTATTTATTTTTATACTTACGTCAAAACAATGTGTTACAGCAGTCAAGATTATAACTGGCACACCTGTAGGATATGATCACTCCCACGAAACCGCTGTCACCGTAAGATAGTGTGCGTCTTCACAGTTCCACGAGCAACAAGTTAACCCTAACCTAACCGCACCATTCCACAGCTGTGCTAAATTCACCCATCTCGCCGCCTCCTCATGCCGATAGGTTTCTAGCCACATCATCAACTGGCTGGCGGTGTGAGTCACGACCCTCGGCCACAGGCTTGCTGTATGTGTTCAACTTCTGTTCTATGATGCTTTGCTGTTACACATAATACTTAGCAGAAATGGATATGCTATACTGTAGAACACAAGAGCATTTTCATACATTCACTCTGGTCAAAGCCAATGAGGCACAACGAGTACCTGATAAAGAACAAGTGAGTTTCACAATTCTGCTTTTTGGAGCAATTATTGACTGTATAATAATAATAATAATAATAATAATAATAATAAACTTTTCTCATGAATAATATGAAGTTTTCAAACTCAAGGTAGGCCTATGCAAGGTACGGAGTATGTGTAGTTGGAGGGTAGGGGGAGTTTTTTTTTTTTTTTTTTTTTTTTTTTTTTTTTTTTAATAGCTTGACGATCTTATTCAGTTACGAGAATCCTAGGCCTGAAAGGGTTAAAGGGGGCACATTGTTATGGTGTTATTAAATCTTCACCTCAAGTTATGCCAAGAGAATACTGTCAGAAACAGTAACTGAAATTCGCTTAGATTCCTTCAGCCCGAGAGTTCTCTCCTACGGAATGTTATCGCCTGGGAGCGGCAAAAATAATATATGTGACACCTTAGTGAAGGCGTTAAATTGGTGTGTAAGTGCTGTGACATGCTAGTGACCCAAAAAACATACAATACCGGTATCGAACACACGTTGCCACATACCTCACTCATTATCATGTTAACCCTGCTAAACGAAGTGACCAGATCCATTTACATTTTACATTTTTCTAAAGTCTTAGCCATGTCAGCCTGTGTAAGGCCGTGTTCTTACAGAAGACATGCGGGGGCGAGCAAGTGGGGTATGTAAACTGGTAGTAGTAAACACTGTGATTAGATTATTATTTCCCCAGTCTATTCCTGCGCGGTGTAATAAATGTCTGTCACTGCTTGGATTGGAATGCATCCCATATATAAGGCGTGAAAAAACCGGCTATGAACTGCACAATATCCATTTTATGCCGCTGCACACTCGATCTAAAACAATAAAAGTTCACTGTCAACCCTTTTTGCATGGACCTGTGCGGGCTTGCGTTCCCGCTTGCACCTGCTTGCTACCAGTGTGGCCACTTGTATGGGTTACAGTGATGAAAAACCTCAAGTCCACACTACCCATACTCTCTCACACTCATTGTCACCTCGACCTAATCCTTGGTCACCAAGTTAACTGCTGTCCAGGCTGAGCGATTTTATGCATCATCTCTGGTTAGCTGGTTAGTTTCTTTACCCAGAGGTCTTTACGTAAGACCTCACCCCATGTCTTCTTACACCTGCCCCTTGCCGCTCTGCCTTCCACTTTCATATCGATAATTCATCCTTGCCCTTCCTTCTTTCTATTTGTCTGTACCATCTCGCTCATCCTGTTACATCATGTCATTAATGCACTTTAACCCAATCCATTCCCTTAATGCTGCACTGTAATAACCTGTCTCTCATCTTCGCTTGCTCCAGTTTATTTCCATCCTCATCCTTTGCTGGCTTTGTTTCTCTTCCGTACATCATTACACTTCCCACACAGACAGCATAAAGTTTCCACTTTGTGTACAATGAGATTTTTCCCACTGTCAGTGAAGGGGCAGTTCTCTGAATTTCCAACTACTACTGATGCTGGCATCAAGAGCTAGACTCCATTCCATTCAATCACTGATCATATCTCCCGAATAGTAAAATTCCCTCACAGTCTCTAGGAAAACACCACCAAATTCTACACTGCTTACGCAACCGGCATTTGCATGATTCCTCATACACAGCCACCTCACAGTTCACACCTGGCAACCTACTTAATACCTGCACCTCTAGTGCACCCATCCGTTACAGCCAATACACAGAATGGTCGAACTGTTACCACACCAACAATATAGCATTTGGCTATTCTACACCTACCACCACCACACGGTCACAATCCGCCCTGCTGACCTTTACCTTGGTTTTCACCCTTAAACCCTTGACCTTAATGCCATCTCTCCATTTCTCCAACTTTATATCCACTTCTTCCATAAAGTCAGCAATCACTACCTGATCATCAGCATATATGATCTCTCAAGCTACTTTAATTCTGCCCTCTGATGACAAAGATTCCTTTATCATTATGCACAAGAGTGGGTTTAGGACAGACCCTTGAGGAACTTCCAACTTCAGACACAGTTCGTCACAATGTTCGCCACTTACTTTCACTGAGATTTTAGCTCTCACGTGCAGTTTCCTGGCCATTCTCAGTTCAGTCAATAACTTCCAGCTTCCTCACAGCTTAGCGTACTTCCCGTCGAAGGCATTCTCAGGCTTCATAAAGAGAAAGTACAACTCTCTCCTCCAAGTGCTTAGACGAGAATCAGATAAGTTACTCTATTTACTTCTGTTCTATTGTGTGTCATGGGAGTTGTAAAATTTTCTGCATCCCAAGTGGTGGGCGACTGCGTTACATCACTAGATCCGTACACAGACACTGGGACTGATGTTTCCAAATACCTGCTTTTAGCTGCCTTTAAGGGCACACTGGAAAGTCGTGGGTAGTACCATAACATATTCTTTCTCTCCAGGAGTGGGAGATGGTGATGAAGTGGACAGAGCGGTGAGCTGGAGATTGTACGGTCAAGGGTTTGTTGCAGCTATTGCAGGGGACGATTTGTGGATTTGAATTCGATATCTACCATGGTCAAAGACATATTTCAAAATGGCTCCTCCTCCCAACAAATAAAACACTAGGTATGAATGTGACATCCCTAATGAACCATACGAGATGGTTGGTGTCAGTGCACAAGTGTCTGGCGAAATGAATGGGCTGCAGAAGATCAGCACTGTTGGAACTTTTGAACCACTGGGCCTTAAGAACGGGCTTCCGAACCTATATTCTGATTAGAATATACTCATCATGGACTGGAGAGAGAGAGAGAGAGAGAGAGAGAGAATATGGGCAAGGCAGGTGAGCTCTAAAGCAATTACATACAATTACATAAAATATATCTAAGGACCGGGTTGCAAAATTTACGATATTGCCAATGCAGCACTCGCGCACTACGTTTTATCTTCGCAGGATGGTCGCTCTTGTCCATAATTTACCAGTAACCTTAAACGAAACTAACTTAATCTAATCTTAACAGCCCGATATGAACGGATCTTGAATTTGGCTGATATTTTATTTTTACTTTTCCTTGGAATGAATAATCTTGATGGCTTCTTGGCCGTTGATTCCTTCCTCATCGCATAAAAAAACTAAACCTTACAGATTAACCCCATCTAACCCAAACATACTAACCTAACCTAACTGTAATAGCACCTAACTTGGACCTGCCTGGAGAAGAAATCTCCAAATCCTAACTTTGGAAATTACTACTATTCATCAACCTCAGAAAGTGGAAATCCTTAAACAGTACTATAACGTCAAGTGGTTCGTTAGGTTGGATCAGCCAGACCACAAAGCAAAACTCAGGTCTGGCAACGTAGCAGCTTTGCCAGGTGAACCGATGGGGAAAGCTGACTACAGTGCTAAACGAGCGCAGGAAACTAAATATGAAATAACAATAAATATAATAAAGGAGTGGCGTTTATTTTTTACTTATATACTGTCTGAGCGAAGCACAGCAAGCAAGGGAGAAAACTATGCAAGTGTGGACGCTTATGCCAAGCAGCCGGTAGACTGTACTAAGAGCGCATTATTTCGGAACCAGGGAATCTATGCACATCGTAAGTACTGTAGGGTTCTGAAGAACTCACATATGCTATTTATGTGATTATTCTCACAATTTGTCATCATACTGCTGAAACAAGCCCCAAAGCGACAAACTTTTCGTTTCATTCGTGAAATGAGCTGGCATATGAGGTGGGAATTGCACAGTAAATTTCGTCTGATAAGGGTCGTCGTCGAAAAAAGCGAAAAATGCCGAGCTAAACAGGTTTTATATTTATTTTTATCTTTATGGCTAGTGATTTAAAATGGCACCAATAAAACTGGGTTAAGATCATTAAAGCTACAGCTGATCAACCGAAGCACATCGTTGGAAGGTTAAAATAAGAAAATTAGCAAGATTGCTCGCACGAACACTTCCCACATATTCAAGTGAAGACGCCTTTAACTTCATTCTTGATACAACGAGACGATTTTATCCAACGCTGAACAGACATTTGACCGCCAAGAGGTTAATGAAGGCTGGCTGTCTCTGACCCTTCCAGTTGAAAAAGTCTCACCAAAGCTGAATGAAATCGTGTAGAGGCAGCATGAATGACAGAGAGAGAGAGAGAGAGAGAGAGAGAGTACGTCAGCGGAGTGAAAGGTTTACAAACAGTGGCAGATGGGAGACAGAATCATAAATCACCGTATGTCGTTAACGTGAACTGTGAACGTTGAATCAAGTTTTAACCACATCACTAGGGTGACGTGTTTTCGGCTTCATTCTTACTACCACCAGACGATACAGTTCAGTATTAAGGTAGGTCTTGCGTATACTGTTATGAAATTAATGAAGACTATATCTAACACCCTCCAGTTCGACAATTCTCTCCGGAAGTAAATAAAACCGTGAGGTGGCAGCATACGATATAAAATGACACCACCGTAGTGATGGGGTTGGTATCGCTTTCTTAACTCCTTCCTCTGACAGCCTGTAGAACTACCTCATCCTTCACCTTGGTCTATCCCCCCTCCCTTCTCCCATCCATCTACCCCACTCCCATACATTCTTGAGGGAGAGAAGGAATCTCGTGGGCCTAGGAGACGCCCCAGAAAAGTCTGCCCCACTAATAATAAAATCGTCCGCACATAACAAAAATACAGCTCCCCAAAGAATACCACCGTTTCATAGGTAGCGATAACACAGCAGAGCAGAAGTACCCGATAAGGTAGCTTCTAGGAGACCATGAGAAATGGCCACTTGTCCCGAACTCACTTTTACTGTACTATTTCATCATTACATCATCACTCACTAACCACTTTTGCAGCGCCACCTTCTCCTCCTACTTTCATCACTACCACCATTATCACCACTACTTACACAATCATTATCACCAATATCAACACTCATACAATCACCACCACCAGTATCACCATCACCACTAGTATCGATAGTACTACCACTGTAGCCATCATCACTACCACAATCACCACCACTACCACCACTGTTACAACACTACCACTTTTACTACCAACTCCACTACAACTACCATCACGATCACCACACTACCACCATCACCAACACTACAACTATCACTACCACTGCAACTTTCACCACCACTACCGCCACCGTTACCACGAGCCGTCACCATCACTGTCATCACCACTACCACTATTATCTCCACAAACACACTCTGACACTCAAACACTACTACTACTGTCATAATTACTACAACTACATTCCCAATCACTATACTACCACTAACATTACCACTATCCTCATTCTCACCATTGCATACCAATACAACACCTACTACCAGTATCACTTTTAGCCATTAACATCTCTTGCTACCACTATCACTGCTGGTACTATTACCATTCCGACCACAGCTACCACCATCACCACTAACACTACCAACTTACCTATTGCTACCACCACTACCACTAAGACTCCTGCCACTGCAATACGATTACAACCAGCACCGTCATTATCATCAATGTCACCATGATTACCATCGATACTACCTATACTAGCCTACCATTATACCACTACCAGAATTACTTCGACCATTACGATTACCACCGTCATTATTACTACAAACACCATCGCTGAACACTCCCCTCAGGCCTCTGTAATTACGAGAGAGAGAGAGAGAGAGAGAGAGAAACTAACACCGAACATTCCTATGCCAGGCACTTCTAATCATCGCCAAAAAATTGCATTCTATTTCACAATTTACCGAACAGTCCTGGCTCTAAAACACCGGGGCGAATATCGGTGAAAAACAGAACCAATCACGCCAACTTCACAATGAACGCTGAAGTACCCCGTTTTACAGTACTTAACCCATACAGTTTTGATACATTTAAACGTATTACAATTTATTACGACAAGCTGCAAAATATACAAAAAAAAATGGATTGCAAAACAGCCACAACTTCCATCATTTCCCCTCCACAATATAACAGCCAGCACCGATAAACACACAAGCGCAATTTTTCTATATATATATTGCAAAATGTGTATCCCGCAAACTGTGTGTCGGATTTCGGTGCGTGGGATTGGCGAACGCTTTTTCAATTTTATCCCGCGTCACAATCAGGCTGACGCTCGCTCTCGCCATTGTAAAACTGCAGCTCAAAACGTATTTCCGCCAAGCGCCATGATTGCTGTCCATCAGTAGTGGCCGGGAGTTTTTTTTTCCCCCTTTCGCGGGAATAAATGGCTTTGTTTACATGAGGCATCGTAGAAAATGGACACATGTACGTTCTCTTTGATGGTGCGTTAAGGAGAGACGATTATAGCTGCTATTTTTCCTTGGCAATCGTGCCCAAATGCAGCTGCTAAAATTATTGCGTAAATAAAGTCAACATACCATTTCTGGAACCGATACGTCCAGGATACGCACCACAAATGCTATTTTTTTATTTACCACGAGTGCTATAAACACCAGAGTTGGCTGTATAAAATGTCAGAATACTGACGCTAAAACAAAAATTACAGCTGCAACGTACAGTACATAGATGGCATACATAAATATCAATGGCGTGTCCTGTGCCTGCATGAGTCTCTCGTTTATCTGAGAATTTTTTTTTTTTCCAACTAGCACAATCACTCTCGGTCAAGTCCACTGACTTTCATTCCCCTCCTCAAGACCCTTCTTTCTTTCTTTTTGTCTACACGCAGATGCCCTCCCTTCCACTTTCAGAGTTAAACAACGCTTCGACCACATACTCTCATGTATTCTCTGCACATGTCTAAATCATCTTAGTCTACCAGTACTTGTCATCTAACATACACATTATGTAACATACTCAATGCCCCTCCGTGTGGTTTGCATCCATCTCCCTATTTGTATTCCAGGTGAAGATCTGGAGAGATCTCCCTCCTTCGCTGCTCAGGGTCATTGCTTTCGACAGGGTATGAACTCCATCCTTCTTGAAATTTCTTAGATATGCCCATTCAAGACCCTCCTCCTAAAATACTGCACAGGGGCATGCGTATGTGATATAAACCAATCTATTTTTACAATATTATCTCACAAACAATGGGAGATGGGGGTACAAATTAGGCTAGGTGATGTCGCACCCCCTCCCCTCCCCCCCTCCAAGACCTCGATCATCACAAGCCACTATCCTATTCTGAACACAAATCCCGGATACTCTCCCTGAGCCTTCTCTCACATGAAACATTATTTTCCCTTTCATTGAGAGAAAAGGCCTTTTCACTATCAAAATAGGCAACAGCTTGAACTTACTTCCAACAACTTGTGACTAACTCATCTGCATCCCCCCCCCCCCACGTTAATCCTATCACCCACGCTGCAAAACTTGTCAACATACGGAAAAGCCACATCCCCTACGGCAAACTCCCTTAACGGTGGTTAAACTACAGGATTGCCCTTTCGTATGACACGCTCATGACACTGCAATCTATCGTTCATGCATCTACATCTCTTAAATACCTTACCTTCCACTGTTGCAAGGGCAGAGATACCTCTTTCTGAGCAAACAGGGTGGGCACTTACTGCAAATTTTATAAAAATATAGCAGTTTCTGTGTAGACATTACTTACTAATACTGCCCAGTCTATCTGCTGCCAGACACCTCACCTCATAGTTCGTCCAAGGTAACTGTCACAGTGCTCCTCTGTAACCACGCACTTCCATCTCTATACCTAAATCGCCTTTTCTTTTACTCTGTTATATACTGTTCTAATAGTTAAACAGGAATTTACAAATCTGACACAAGGGTCACATTCACTAGGCAGGGTATGCAGATCTTCCAAAGAACTTTTACTCTGAAAATATCTGAGCTACAGACACACAACACTGATGGTGGGTTAGATATCTTAAGTTTGCGAAATTAATCAAAAAGAAATACAACACTCACGAATGGTACTTACTCAGAGATGACAAAACAGCAACAGCCAATCCAGATGTAACTCTTGCAGAGGGGTCGAGGCATCTTTTCCCAGCTGAAATATATATAAATAAATACTACAGATAACTTCATACACACATGCGCGCGGGCGTACAACACATACACTCACATTACATAGGCAATGTTTCCATAGTCGTCAATTTGTTTTGTAAATTATGATGTGATATGGAATGAGTCGGGGTTTTGAGCGATCTATTATTATACCCAGGTTCAGGCAAGTACGGCCGATCCTTTCCCATGCCGACCGTGACTGTATGATCTCGGCCACTCCTTCCAACAAAAACTTTTTGTATGTATGCTTTCCACACTGGGTAAGTAACAAGGCATCTCTCGCGGTAATTTGATCACAAGCGGGTGTCGGCACAGGTGATATAAGTTCACAGCAAATACTATTATGTAAGGCCTTAAATGTAGTAATCCAAATGAGACTTACCAACACAAAGATATACGTTTAGCGTTGTAGTAAATCACAATACTGTAGCACTGTATTCCATTTCAATCCACCTTACTCAGCGATATGATCTTAGCTGTTTCCCTTACCACAGGTCGGAGGCACTGTTCATTCTTATGTTAGAACGGTCATCTATTATTTTTAAATGGTAATGCACAACACCTAACATATGTCTGTGATAAGACCCTTTAATGAGAAAATGGGCATGGAAAAAAAAAAAATCTAAATGGATAACCAGAACGCTATAGGCAAAATGCTGGTGGAGTTTACAGAAAAAGCACAACTTTTGGGGGAAATGGACTTCGAGAGGTTCACAGGATAAAAGAAACATATTTCATCCTCACTGACAAAGCACACAACGGTACAGTAACAGAATGGAACTAAACTGAACAAATAAAATGTAGACAGTGACCACAGAAGTGACCACTACGAGAATAAGGCAGGGAACTAAAAATGCAGCGCGACTGAACATTCCGACAGTACAAAGAATACACTAAAGAAAGACCAATTCATTAGGGCAAGGAAAGTAATCATAGGAGTAACCTCGTGGAAATATACAAAACATACTGGCAAAAATGTTTACGAAGTGCTTAAGAATAAAAATCAACCTATAGCATGGAAGAATGCGCCTAATATATATATATATATATATATATATATATATATATATATATATATATATATATATATATATATATATAGATAGAGAGATAGATAGATAGATAGATAGATAGATATTATATATAATATACATATATATATATATATGTGTGTGTGTTATATATATATATATATATATATATATATGTGTGTGTGTGTGTGTGTGTGTGTGTGTGTGTGTGTGATGTCAACTGAAGGACTGGAGCTTCTCTTTGAAGGCAGAGTGCTAGCCAAAAATAAACCCTTCCAAGCTGGTTCAGTACGTATCGGGAAGACATTCTTGCAGAAAGGACGGTGCGCGTAAAAATGGAAGCAATACTGTAAATTAGTCACGATCTGATATGTCAGCACTTTGTATATGCCATCAATATAACCCAACAGGGTGCAAACGCATGCTAACGTATAACGGTGAATACGATAAAAGCACCAAATACAAATGTCAACAGCCTCACATCAAATACAAACACGGTACTCGCAGATCTGAAGGTGAATATACTAACCACAAGGTTTGCCAACAATTTACCGGAAGTTCCTCACCTGAGATACAAAGCTTGCTTTCTCCCTCTCTTTATTCTTGAGATAGCCTCACAGCATCCGTGGGAAAGATGTACAAAGCTTACTATCCATCAATGGTAGTAAAGAGGAGAGAAAGAAGTTTCATGAAGTGTAATCTTAATCGGACAGCGATACTGATGTATACATGCAAATTTACGATAGAACATGAATGAGGCAGCTGCAAATTCAAAACTGTGGGGAAGGATTGCACAGAAGCAACGAGTAATAATCTCAGTAACACAACAGTGTTCAACCACTCCTACGATCAAGCGGAGACAGCAGGAGAGTTAAGCCAATAACCCTCTGTTGTGTTTCCCACAATAAATCTTATTACTGTTGTGCACCAGCTATGTACATACGTGTAACTTGACATAAATCGTTTTGTCCTTACACCAACCTAGAAAAAGGTGTTTCACAGCGGTATCAGACCTTCCTCGAGTTATTAACCGTGGATGGCAGTTGAGAATACTTAATAATTTAAGAAGTATGGTATCTGTGCATGGCATTAATTATCTGATTCAGCTGAAACAGAAGCAATGGTGAGTGTAATTCTACGACAAAAATTTGAAAGAACCTTCTATAAGTGTAAAATTACAATAAGACATCTATGCATATGGCAATACTCCCACGAATTTCATACTGATAGCCAGAAAATACCAAAAAAGGAAGGCTTACACAAAGGAGATACAATTTCACCCAAGTTATTCACTTTATGATTTGAAGACGTTTTGATAAACTTAGACCGAGAGCGCAAAGGAACGGCGATAGACTGAAAAATCTTCGATTTCCTGACGGTACTGTTTTCAGTAAAATAAGAAAACAACAGTTCCTCTGTCTCTTCTCTCCTCTGACTTTCTCCTGACTGATATTAAAATTTCTTTAAATGACGTATTGAGATCGCTGATCTCTCCTGTTCTCAAGAACTGCGCATTTATACTTTCACCCTCCCTAGGGTGAATCCCCCAAGCTAGGACCAACAGACCACATAGCTCTGCAGGACAAGGAGAGATGCTTGGGGAAACTGCTACATCTCCCACCATAAATACACTACTCTGGTGCGGGCTCGAACTGCCAGCACCGGGATAGCACATTTCTCGTGAGAGATGTAGTAGTCTCTCCAAGGTTACTCTGCTTAGGTAAACTCTCTTGTCTTTGTCGACCTGTACCGTTCCTTTTTGTTGAAAGTTTCCTCTCATTCACCCTGTCCTGAAGAAGAGTAACCGTTCCCAGCCCTCAAACCATCTCCCAATTCCTTTAACATCCTGTATTTCTAAAATTTTTTATACATTCTTTAAAAAATAGATTTAAAAACTTAAGCATCTTTCTTATCATTACTTACTTTCCCATCGCCAATATGGGTTCCGCCAGGGACGCTCCACTGGCGATCTTCCCACCCTCCTTTCAGACTCCTGGCCACCCTCTTTTCGGGACTTCAGCGATAAAAGCTTTGCCTTTGTACTTGACGTCTCAAAGGCTTTAGATCGAGTCTGGCATAAATCTTTTACATCCAAACTACCCTCTTAAGGTTTCTATCCTTCCATCTGTGTCTTCATCTCTGGATTCCTTTCTGGTCGTCCTGTGGCTGCTGCTGTAGACGCCACCGATCTTCTCCTAGGCCTTTCAATGGTGGTGTTCCTCAGGGTTCTGTCCTGTCACCAACTCTCTTCCTTCTATTAATCAATGATCTAAGTTGTATATCCAACCCTATCCACTCATACACTGATGACCCCACCTTTTTTCACCTTTCCATTTGCTTCCCACAGCGTACATCACAGCAGTTTCTTTAACATACAAGAGATGAGGCTATGGTTCACCTAATTTCTGATTTGGTTCATATCTCTGACTGGGGTAAAAGTTACCATGTTGTTTTTAATGCACCAAAAACACTTACATCTGTCAACCTGCAAAAATCTTCCACAGCTGCATCCTTTAATATTTAACAACATCCAACTCAGTCTTGCATCATCTCTGAAGATATCTGGGATTTCACTCTCCAGGAATTTATCATGAAAAGATCATACCACCTCACTTGTAAATATCTGCTTCCAAGAGATTAGGTGTGCGAAGACGACTCCGTGCCTTCTTTACCGCCGCACGGCTGTTGAATTTATACAAGGATTTAATTCACCCCCTGTGATGCAACTCTCCTGTGTGAGGGGGGGGAGGTTCCCCACATACAGCTCCTCTCAACAGGGTGGAGTCAAAGGCTTTTCATCTCATTAACTCTCCCCCCTCTTACTGACTCCACTCAACCTCTATCTCTTCGCCGCACTGTTCCACCTTAATCTCTAATTCTGTCGCCATTTAAATGGTCGCTATTCATCTGAACTGTTTGCTTGCATCCTCCATCCATTACGGTGGGCATGTTACATCCATCTGGAAGCAAATTCATCTCTTTTCTGTCTCTCTCTCTAATGCAGTCCTTCGTGGATGCAATAGGTCAGCTCTGGAACTGTCTCCCTGTGTCTGTATTTCCTTCTGCCTATGGCTCCAGTCTTTTATATGCAATGTACCCAAGCTTCTCGAAATAGGTCTAAGTGGATCTTTATTTACCGGTATTTATTTATTTTCATGGAGGAAATACTTTTGCGAGTTTCTAGATTTTGATTCCTTCCTTGCATGCAAATAAAGAAATGATAGCTGAGTTGAAGAGGGGAAGTTGATCTCCTACTTTAACTGGAAGAAGCTGAACAGCATGAACATTCTGAAGTATACTGTATATTCCCTGGGGTGTAGGCTGTTTAGGGCAGGCAGTCCAGACAATACCGCTTATAACAACATAATCAAGTGAATGGATGAAATGGGATGGAGGACTTTTGGCACACAATTTAACATCTTGAAAGGTAGCATGTGCCTCTAAACTAAAAACAGAAGCATCAAATAAGTTTGTCCTCCTTTGTCTAAATTTTGCATCGAAAAACTGGGCTCTACCAGTCCTCAGAGGTGTCAAGAGATGAATGAAAAGAACTGTGTCGGGTAACACACGGAGGAATAAAGAGTATATGTGTTTCTTGGATAAAGGACAAACGAAAGTAAGGTATACAATCATCACAATTAAAAAACAGAAATGAACGTGGGAAAGCGAACACATCAGGTTGCTGTTTTATATGATGATTTACAGGTAATTATATTCAATGAACATTTTTCATATTTAAACATATATTTTGTAAAACAATTTCTACAAGGAATAATATATCCGTCTCCCTTCAGATAAAAATTCGCTTCCCTTTCCTAACAAATCAGTTGGAAGAGAGCGATGTCTCTCGTGTTAATTTCTCTTTTTTTTTTTTTTTTTTTTTTTTCCTATTTCCTCCCCGTGAAAACGTTATCTGTTTATATGTTCCGTAACTGGTCATGGTATATGAGAGCCCGCTCCTCACTGGTCGACAGTTTTCCACCCCAAAAATGTATTTACCATGAGGTTTGACATTACCACAGAGACAACAGATGCTTCGTGAATAACAGTTTAACGGTTAATAAGAGTATAGGATTTGCACTGTATCTACAGTATTATGTCTGCACTGTATCTACGGTATTATGTCATCTTTAGTGAATCTCGCCTCTGGCCGTGTGCAACACCGTCATTATACCCCACAAACTGCTTTCTTCCACCCTGTGGAGGCTGCTTCTCTTTGTACATGGATATACATGAGAGTGTTACATAACCTCTAAAAAAGGTAATGTAGAAATGATGATAGCCTATATAAAGTTTTCATTATTGCAGCCAGTGCCTCACTCGTCCGTACGCCTTCTTTGTTTCTAATATCCTGAACAAACATACGCATTTCATTCGGGATATTAGCAGATTATTTCGGTATACTATGAGGAACGCTGGCAATCAAAAAGCTAACACTCGTAAAAACAAGAATAACAATAATGGGCACAGAGAGAGCAATATCCCGCCTACTACAATCAGTCTGAGGCCGATCCTTTGACCCTGCCCTGCGACTGACCGATTGTTTTCATACTTGAATTAGCTACTTCATCTTTGCCTCGCCTTCAGCTCCTTCAGCAATATTGGTTCAAACTAGAAAGAAAGTGTTTGAGATGACTATGGCCTTAAGAATCTGACTTTTAACTTATTGTCCTCAGACTAATTTCATCCTTTCCTGGCTTAAACCTTCTTACACAGTTTGGTCCAATTCGCATAAAATTATTATTATTATTATTTTTTTTTTTAATGTGTCCGACTCTGGGCATAGGCTTCACAGCCTGCTATCAAGGCCCAGCAGTCCTCCTACATACCATACACCTCTACATGTCACCACTTCGGCGCTAACACCCACCGTCCATATTGAATACATGCTAGGGCTGTCTCATACAGGACTGGTGTATTGGTATTAGCGGGGGTATTTTTACGACATTGCGGAGGGTCTTCCGGTAGATCAGTAAAGCCTGATTTAATGAAATTCAAATCCTTAAACTGTTCCCTGCCCCAGCCGGGATTCGAACCTGGGTCCGTAAGGAGTTAATGGCAAGAAATTTTGACCTTACCCTGACCTTTATATCTGACCGATTATTCTCAAAATCGAATCATTTCGTCCCTTCCTATATCTCAACTCTACCATCAGAGTTGGCTTAAACAGGATCAATACTATTTGCATTAAGTTTGCCCTTGACCCATGACATTTTTCGTCCAAAATTTTACCACCTGCCCTGATTGTCCTTATCATTAGCTATTCAAATTTCGGTGCAGTATGGTTCAATATCTTTTCCACAACCTTGTTAACAGGCAGACAGACAAAACAGACATAGTGACAGGCAGACAAAGCAAACGAAACACATAAACTTCTCACGCAACTCGAACAGATGTAACAGCGCTCCACTCACCTCCCAATCTGAATTACTTATTTTCGTCAGCAGTTTATCAAATTTCTGTGTCCTCCAACTCGACCAACACCTGCCAGACACTTACTGCAAATACAATGGCTACTCTTCCCGTTGTCATATAAAACTTCAAAATCTATCTGAAAAATAAGCGAAACAAAAAAATCGCTTTAATGGCTTTAAGTTTAGCAGCTTCACTTATCACCAAAGAGACACCCTATGTGTTTCGATGTATAATGAGCTACGTGTTTCAGTTCAAAATAAATTTATCAGTTCTAAGCCATAATAGAGAACTTCTTGAAATTTTTCAGGAAGAACTGCAAAATAACTGTTTGTGGAATTAAAGAATATAATTTTTCACTCTACGCCTTCCACCTTCTGTATGATCACTTGAAGCTTCACTTAATCTACTAAACATGTTCGGACCGTAACATAACCATAAATTAGGCAAAGGAATCGGCGGTTAGGATGGAAAGTTGTTTAATCTTGCACGTTTCCTAGACAGCAAAATAATTACACATGCAAAGTAAGAGTGGGGTAATTTCGATGTGTGTGTGTGTGTGTGTGTGTGTGTGTGTGTGTGTGTGTGTGTGTGTGTGTGTGTGTGTGTGTGTGTGTAAAACAAAGTAACTCATAATAGTTTTAACCTCACCTGAACCAATCTTGCGGCAGTGATTTTCGGACTGCCGGATTTACATTTTACAAACTGAATTTTTAGAAATGCTGTAGCCGTAGTGTTATATTTTGAAATCAGGACGCACAAGAAAGGCCTACTTCCGTCTTAATCCTAATCTTACCTAACCTAACCCAATGTCTCCCCCATAAAACATTTCGAAAAACTGAATTTGTGAAATCTAAATTCGGCAGTCCGTAAAATCACAATGCCACCAATCTCGCTAGGTATGGCTTTAAAAAAAGATGTCACACAGCAAGGTTAACTTATACAGTTTTGAGGCGATTTAAATCAAACTGGAGTGAAAGGTTACGGGTCAGGCAAGAATGAGGTAATTCGACTTCGAGACCAACGATCGTCATAAGGCATGGCCACAAGTGCGACCCTATAACACAAACAGTTTTCGTTCGATCTGGTTCAAACTTGCTGGAAGTGCTAAATATTAAGCAAGGATGAAGAGATTTTGTTCTAAAAACAATAGGTCAAAGGTCAAGCTCAAGGTTATTAGGCATGGCTAACTCAAACAGTTTTGATCCAGTTTATACGAGTTTGGTAGACGGGTGGAAGGTTAGACAAGGGTTCGACTTTCACAACAATCGGTAAGTCCAAAAGGGATGCAACTTGTAATGGGAATCTCTATACATGGTTCACGCATTCATTTGTATCCTTCGTCAATTCTTTTGTTTCCTCAACTTACGTGCCTGTTTTTCATTTAATTCATAAATTTACCTACCATAGTATATGAATTCACCTTTTCCTAGACCTATGCCTCCCCTTTCTCTCTCTCTCTCTCTCTCTCTCTCTCTCTCTCTTTCCCACCTCTCTCTCTGGATATAAACAAAAAGATGCAGATAGATATAAATGGACACACACACACACACACACACACACACACACACACACACACACACACACACACACACACACATCGGAACCCTTTTTCATCATCATATTCACAATCATTTTCTCTGCGTGACCATACCATTCAAGCACATTCTCCTACCATTTTATCTATAGACTTCCTTACTCCTTACCCTTCACGAATATTTACATTTCTTACCAAACACAGCCTCCGTAATCCATACACCTTCCATAACAGCTTCATTTCCACTGATCTGACTCTTGATTTTCAATACCCATGTCAATTCAGAGTCGTAACACCCACATATCAGTGTGGGCAATTATACACTTTCATGTATTCCTCTGGCAGCCTCTGTACTCAGATCTCTATTCCGTAGCAAG
Organism: Coenobita brevimanus; assembly: GCF_032717465.1. NCBI lineage: Eukaryota > Metazoa > Arthropoda > Malacostraca > Decapoda > Coenobitidae > Coenobita > Coenobita brevimanus. Next base: position 32,175,151 of record NC_137015.1, read on the forward strand.
ACCTTCATAACACTGACCATTTTACCTCCTTGGGTAACTCTACATCTACTCCATTAATTTTACCGTACTATACACAGTTAGTCTCTCTCTCTCTCTCTCTCTCTCTCTCTCTCTCTCTCTCTCTCTCTCTCTCTCTCTCATTTTATTATTATCCATTCTTCTATTCCCCTCACCTCACCCCCCCACCTCTCTCCTTCCCCACCCACCCTCCCCCAGTCTTTTTTCTCTCACCTCTCTTCCTTATCCTTCTAATCCAGTTTATCTCACCCTTACTCTTACCATTTCCCATCTTTTATCATTAACTTCCTCCATCTTCTCTATCATACCACCTCCTCACATTCCCCCTCTTCTCCTCTATCCACACAACTTCTCATCCTCACCTCTTCTCCTTCCACTTCCCTTATTCTCTTCCTCTTCCACTCTATCTCCTCTTTCCTCTTCTCCATCTTCCTTTCTTTCCAAATTTTGTTCTCCTCCTCCTCTTCCTCCCTTCCTCTTTCCTTTCTCCTCTTCCCGCTCCTCTCCTCTTTCATCCCCTCTCTTTTTTCTTTATTTCTCTCCCCCCTCCTCTCCTCCTGTTTCTCCACTTCCTCCCTTGATCTTCTTCCCTCTCCCCCTCTCTTCCTCCTCCCTATCCTTCTCCAACTTCTCCCTTCTTCCTTTTTTCCCTCTCTTCCTCATCCCCTTCCCTCTTCCTCTTGCCCCTCCCCCCTCCTCTTCCCCTACAATAAGAGGAATTAAAAAAGGTCTGAATTGATTGGTTGCCCGGTAATAGGATGAAGAGCAAATATACTGCCTCCCCTCCCAAATCCCCCCTACCCTCTCTCTCTCTCTCTCTCTCTCTCTCTCTCTCTCTCTCTCTCTCTCCTTTGCCTCATTCATTCACCATTTCCTGTCTCCCTCTCTTATCCCATACCTCTCTCTCTCTCTCTCTCTCTCTCTCTCTCTCTCTCTCTCTCTCCACTTGACAACCTGCCAGCACTCCCACTCCCACCCTAACCCCTGCCATCTGCCACCCCTCCTCCCTCCTTTTCCCTATTTTTTCACCCCCCCCCTCTCTCTCTCTCTCTCTCTCTCTCCTCTTTTTCTTTCTTTACATCTCACCAATTTTCCTCCTCTTCTCCTTTCCTCTATTCCCTTCTCTTGAGACAGAGAGAGAGAGTGGGGGGGGGGGGGATCCAGAATCAAACAGCCAAATCTAACAGATAATCAAGACCGCCTAAACTAAAATAAACGAAAAACCCTTATAGAAAAAATCCAAAATCTATCACACACATACACACACACACACACACACACACGTAACCCCGATTAATCAGATAAAAAAACACCCCGATAAACAATAACCAAACAAGGCAAACAAAAATGAAACAAAGAGGCGGGGAAACGACCAAACATCCGGCACACGGCTCCGTCCCATTCATCAATATTTTCAAAATTTTTCGAACCATTTCTTTTTATTTTATGTTCCACGGGCTTCCCCCCTTCGTGTTTGCGCGCCTACCATTCCTTTTTTCATTTTATTCTCCCCATGATTTATATATGCACTATTTCGGTGGGGGTACGAGCCTGCGTGTAATGGATATATTTAGTAATTCGCGTATGGGCTTTTTGCATTTTATACATTTTTTCAGTTTGCCCTGAATTACTATGCGTTTTCTTTTTCCCCTCGACACAGCGTACAATTTTGGCGGCAAAATTTCTGATGCCATTTTTTGGGAGAATGAGTCACGGTTCCATAATTTTTGCCAGACTTTTCTGACGGTTTTGTAATTTTTGAAAGGCATTTTTTGGTGCGGGAGAGTAGAGAGACACAGGAACTATCTCAATTAAAATTTGGTATAAACACTCGATTTAAATTCCTCCTTATTAATGGTGTCGATATTAACGCTCTCAGGCAATAAAAAAAAAAAAAATCGTCTGACACTAGCGGAACAGAGGCCTAAGTTCGTTTATCTCTAACATGACTGAGTTAATACCTACCTGGACTGACAACCAGGGTTAGAAAGTTGTAAAATTAGGCAAGTGGTCCGCCAAACTATCGGATTTAGAAGATCAGTAGTCTGCTGAGATTTCATAGGTCCGAGTACTGACATAATGCCTGAAATAATGACGGATCTAAAAATTACAACCAGAGTTTTCAACAGATGTTTTTATATATTACTAAAACTGTTTATTAATATTTATAAGAGACGTAATAATCTTAACCACATAACTGGTGCCTTATATTATATCGTACAGTGAGCTGGGTCTTCTACTGTTATGGTAGTGCATCAGACTAGCAGTATGGAAAATTTCATGGTCCGTCATCATTTCTAGTAGTACCGGTGAATGATGGACTACCGCCAGCTTCGAACAACCTGCAGTACTCCAAAACCCACCTCACCCTACCCAGTCCAAAGCCCATCCTTCCAAACTTCCTCAAAAAAAACCCTACCCCCCCAAATAAAAACACCCCAACCACTCCAAACCCACTCCGTCCCCATCCACTCCCAAGCCCACCCCACCCATTTCAAAACCCACCACATCCACTCCCAAACCCGCTTAACGTACGGGTACTTCAAAACCCAAACCTGCCCAACGTACGGTACTTCAAAATCCACACCACCCACTCCCAAACCTACCCCACGTACTTCAAAACCCACCCTACCCACTCTAGAATCCATCTCATTCACCCTGAGTCCCAGACCCACATAATGCACATCAAAACCCACCCCATCCACTTTAAAACCCATTCCACACGCTCCAAACTCTACCCCACCTACCCCATCCACTTTAAAACCCACTCCACACGCTCCAAACTCTACCCCACCTACCCCATCCACTTTAAAACCCACTCCACACGCTCCAAACTCTACCCTATCTACCTCATCCACTTCAAAACCCATCGTACACGCACCAAACTCTACCCCCACCTGCCCCACCCACTTCAAAACCCATCCTACATGCACCAAACTCTACCCCACCTGCCCCATCCACTTCAAAACCCATCCTACATACACCAAACTCTACCCCACCTGCCCCATCCACTTCAAAACCCGTTCTACACGTACCAAACTCTACCCCACCTGCCCCATCCACTTCAAAACCCACCCCACGCACTCCGAAGAGTACCCATCTAGCTTCACTTCAAAAATACACCCACTCTATTAACCCCTTCCCTGGTTGGCAATGCACTTATAATACTAAAAACAAGAAGCGGTCCCAAGGCACAGCAAATCCGTCCCCTGCAGTAATTTTAGTGATGACGTATAAACACAATAGGATATCTAGTCAAAGATGTCACATATGAAATTTGGAGTAAATCGGGTGAAAACTGACGATTTTATGCTCATCTGAAATTTTAGGCCCGACCCACCTGACACTGACCCCCCTATTGCTAACTGAGGGGTGACCCCCCTGATGTAATGAGGCATGTTATAGGACGCAGATTTGAAAGATGCACATTTAGCTTTTGGTCTCATGTTGATATGACGAATTTGAAAACAGTTATGGCGAAAAAAAAAGTTTTTTTTTTTTTTTTTTTTTTTTTTTTTTTTTTTTTGGGGGGGGCCTACATCCTGGGCCTGGGCCCAAAATTTAATCAGCTGATCAGATGGTCATAGCCCATCATCCCTGTAATTTTAGTCAAAATCGCACCAATAGTTTTCGCGTGAAGCTGTTCACAGACAGGCTGACAGACAGACACACAAACCGAGTGAAAACAATACCCGACCCCGAGCCCCTCCGAGGAGGGGATGGGTAATGAACTCCGTAAACTGTGAATGAAGAAATGCTAAGTGGATGAGAGTGGGGTGATTGGGAGAAGTGGATCAACCATGTGGCGAAGAGATAATATTACCCCCTCCAATCGCTGGACAGTACTTGTATGTTATTAATACTAGGAGAAAACTGCCAGAGGATCTATCACAGGATGTGGTATTAGATTATTAATAGCAACTATGTAAAAGTGCAAACCAAATAATGCACTGCTATTTTGGTAAACGTAGTAATTTACGTTTCCCTTAGTAACTCTGTCTAAAATGATAATCCAGATAAAATTATGAGTGTGATGATTATCAGAGTAAAAAAAGAAAAATGATAAATTTTCGTTATGCGAAAGGCTAAATATGCTTAAGGAAAAAGTTGTGTGATTTCCCAAGCAGTAGTACTGTACTCTGAGATCATTCTTCAAAAGTCAATTAAACTGTGGTACCACAAGGGGTACAAGTGATGATAACAACATCGAAAACTATAATGAATAATTGGCTAATATATATGGGGCGTTAGAGGATGCAGGAAGTCATTTCGATTGACAAACTTTCGTTCAACATTATCGCAGCCTTAGTAGTTTGGCTGTATACCGTCCATTCGTACTGATACCAGGACCAAGTAATTTCGATACTTGTTTATATCTATGTAATAATACATTTCTAAAATCTTATTTATAAATTATTCAAAGTCTGGACGTAACAACTCAATGGGCCAAAGTGTTATCAGCACAGGAAGGTAAGCTACCGTACCTGTTTCTTTCGCGTTGTAGTAGTAGTAGCAACAGACGTAACTGTTGTTGTAGCCGTAATTCTTTTATTTTCCCAGGAATGATTATTGTTTCCATGGCCGAGAGCCATCTGTATGTGCCTTGCACATTACGGAGGTTATTCTCTGTACGCAAAAAAAAAAAAAAAAAAAAAAAAGTTCGCGATTATTCTAATGATGTCCATAACAAGGCCTACAAAAGGTACCGGAGCCAACCCACCCCTGAATCTCACCTTTTTTATGTTTCTGTCCAGAATCGTGCTAAGTCTGTTCTTCGCTCTGATAAAAATAATTTCATGCGTACTAAATGCTCTGAACTCTCCAACTCGATTTCTTCTCGCTCCTTCTGGCAGCTTGCCAAAAACCTTTTTAACAACTTTACCTTATCATCCTTCACTCCTCTTTTCCACTCTGATGGATCTGTAGCTATTTTTCTACTGATAAAGCAGAACTCTTCGCTCACACTTTCTCCTCCAATTCTGCCTTAGACGATTCCGGTGCTGGTCCTCCATCACTTCCCCCATCTGACTTCCTCATGGTTGATATTAAAATTTCTTCAATTGATGTATTTTCTGCCATCACTGGCGTCAGTTCAAACAGGGCATATGGGCCTGATGGGGTCCCTCCTGTTGTCCTCAAGAACTGTGCTTCTGTGCTTACACCTTGCCTAGGTAAACTCTTTCGCCTTCGTCTATCAACTTGTACCTTTCCTTCTTGCTGGAAGTTTGCTTTCATTCAGCCTGTCCCAAAAAAGGGTGACCATTCCCATTCCTCTAACTATCGCCCAATTACTTTAACATCCTGTGTTTCAAGTTTTTGAGTCTATTCTTTAAAAAGAAAAAATACTGCATCTTTCTTATCACAACCATCTTTCTGATCGTCAGTATGGGTTCCGCCAGGAAACCTCCACTGGCGATCTTCTCACCTACCTTTCAGACTCCTGGTCATCCTCCTTTCCGGTCTTTGGCGAAAGCTTTGCCACTGCACTTGACATCTCAAAGGCTTTCGATCGAGTCTGGAATAAATCTTTAACTTCCAACCTGCCCTCTTATGGTTTCTATCGTTCTATTTGTGCCTTCATCTACAGCTTCCTTTCTGGCAGTTCTATGGCTGCTGTTGTAGACGGCCACCGCTCTTCTCCTTGAGCTATCAATAGTGGTGCTCCTCAGGGCTCTGTCCTATCACTACTCTCTTCCTTTTATTCATCAATGACCTTCTAAGCTGTACATCCGACCCTATCCACTCATAAGCTGATGACTCCACCCTTCACCTTTCCATTCGCTTCCTGCAGCGTCCATCTCAGCAGTTACTTAACAAAGGATAAGGCTATGGCACACTTAATGACTGACTTAGCTCACATCTCGGATTGGGGTAAGAGCAACCTTGTTGTTTTTAATGCATCAAAAGCTAAATACTTACATCTGTCAACCCAACAAAATCTTCCACATGAGTTCCATCTAATTTTTAACAATATCCAACTTAATCCTGCATCATCTTTAACAATACTTGGGGCTTCATTCTCTTGGGATTTATCTTGGAAAGATCATATTACCTCTCCTGTAAAATATGTTTCCAAGAGATTACGTGTGCTAAGCTGACTCCTTGCCTTCTTTATCCCTGCACAGTTGCTGACTTTATACGCCTCTGTGCAGAGTGAAACTCTCACGTGTAGCCTTCTGAACAAGGTGGAGCCAAAGGCTTTTCATTAACTCTCCTTGTATTACTGGCTCCCTTCAACCGCTTTCTCATCGCCGCACTGTTGTATCTTTATCTCTCTTCTATCGCTACTTCAATGGTCACTGCTCCTCTGAACTGTCTGCTCGTATCCCTTCACCACTACGACGGGCGCGTAGCACCCATCTAGCAACAAACTCTTATCCCTTTTCTGTCCAACCCTCTAATGCAAAAGTTAACCGTTACTCTCAGTCATTCACGTACGCAACAGATCAACTCTGGAACTGTCTCCATCTGTCTGTATTTCCTGCTGCCTATGATCTCCAGTCTTTCAAACACAGTGTGTCCAGGCATCTCGAAATGAACAGATCTTAACTTTAGCTTTCTGTCATCTTGTTTTCGTTTTCTTGCATGGAACAATCTTGCGGGCTCCTGGCCTTTGGTTCCTTCTTCCTTGCATAAAGAAAAAAATGTTGTAACCCCAGGCTCATCTGAATGTGAATCCAGTAGACTGCAGGCTGAAGTTCACCTACAGTGCTCCAGCTCACTTTCTGGGAATGGGGGAGGAGGTGAGGGACATTTTCATAACCACGCAGTGGAGCCACCCTGTTAAGTCAGTGCCACCGCGTGATGGCGCCACTCTCCAACATATTTCTGTGTATGGTATGTTGGTATTCTCTCGTATTTTATTAATGTAACCCTATCCAAATTACGAAGACATAAACAAGAAAGTGCTAAGGTGTAATACTGTATACAAAAATACTGTTAAGGAATGGATACTCTGGAATCTAACAAAAATACCACCGCTACAGCACAGGTGACCCAAAGTTTCAGTGTTCCGAAGGTTCCCAAACTGGAGTTAGCTTCACACCCCAAACAGAATCCATGCCATTAGTACTGCAGTTACCCTCAGAAGTATCACACCCTAGGACACCCTCACTAGGGCTTATACAAGTGCATTTCGATCCTGTGCTCACGACGGCACGTACCAGAGGCACGGTGATATTGCCGCCACCTGTAACAACATCCTCTCAGAGGATAACAATATGGTCTCTTACACACACCGACCAATCAACTGCTTAACTTTTCACACCTCATTCACATACCACTAACGAAGCCGTTGCAGGGGCACCGCTAAACCATCCCCTCAGGGGATATTAATCATGACCAAACTCGGAGGGTCAGATATTCGGCTCCCAAAGACTGCGTCTGCAAAGTTTCATTAAAAACGTTTGCCAAGGGAAATACACACAAACTCAACTTCAAAATGTGTGTGTGTGTATATATATATATATATATATATATATATATATATATATATATATATATATATATATATATATATATATACTTGATAATAGCTATCATGTAGGAATAACCTAAAAATGTTACTCTCGCTGTGCTATACAGTCTGTAACAAAAGATGAAAGAGTTCTGAACCTTGTATATCCTATTTCAATAACCACCCAGGCCTATTATTTTCTTCTATCTGTCTATAGCCAGACGCCATAATCCCGTGAGGGGTGGCCACTTGTCTTTGAGTTAGTTGTTTTACGGTCTGCCACTCATAAAAGTTTGGTGACCTGACATTAGACAAATATTAACCACTCAAATTATTTAGACATACCTGGTACCAAAACAAAGGGATAAACATAGTTCAGGTGTACCAACATACAGTATAACCTATTGGTAAGAGTACCGGGTATTTCATTAATTTGAACGCTGTGCTGTACAAAACCTGTTCTGAATCAGTACCTGACATGTTTTCTATCATACGGTAGCTCACATTGACAACCACCACTGACTGCATCCACACTCAACTAGGTACAAACACAACACCGGAGGCGCAATCGTTAATGTCAGAATAAATATGGATTGTGAGGGGGGAGGGGGCATGCCCCCTAATATTAGCCAACTAATGATAATTCATAATTTAAAAAAATACTTACCAAAACAAATACAAAAAAATATCTTTTACAAAAAATATCTTTCATAAGTGTTATCACGGAATCATTTTTAAAGATGTACATTTTCATCTGACTGTTTAAACTGACCGAGTGATACCATAATTCCGCTAGGGATCACATCCTTCCTTTCCAAAGTACTGGATACTGCCTGATAAGTAAAAAAAAAAAAAAAAAAGTAGCATTCAACAGAGCGCTGCCAGTAGCTATACATCACTCCTCACTGTGCCGGTATACTCAAAAGTTACCGTACCGTACCAAACTATCGTCCGCTGATGTATCATAATCGTCCTCTGACCTACCGTATTTGCACCAGCACTTGATCACTGTAGCCTTGGAGTGACAAGAACATTCCACAGACCGTCATAATGCTCCTCATTTTAGTCATTCTACAATCCAGTCGACAGAGTCATCAGTACCACCACCACCACCATCATCATCATAGTGAAACAAAAAAAAAAATCACCAACTTACCTTAGGTGTCAAAGGAAATAATTGATATCAGGTAATACTGTCAATACATAAATCTAAATTAACGCATATATTACAATAACGAATACACACCGGCAAATGCACCAACTAGAATACACACCGGTAAATGCACCAACTACAAACCACAGTAAAGTATCAGAGGTAAAAATATATGTAATAATATATACGGCTGCGTAACTATCGTCGTCTTAATGTAATAATAACACGTAACAACACGTAACCCCAATATACGTCTAAAACATCAAGCTAAGAACAGACAATCGCAAACAAAGGGCAGATATTCCTGCCAAGACGCTGCCTCATCAGCACCCCCTGCAAGATACATGAAGGCGAGGAGCGGCCATGTTTGCACTCCACTCCGCTATGCATTGCTGCCTCACCGGATTAATTTTGGGACGTTGAGTTTCGATCGTTTTTTTCGTCTATCCATGTTGATACTAGAATTATTCGGCCCTACATCACGTTGCTCGGGGTTAACGAAGAGGTTATTATTATTATTAAAACTATCTTTTTTAAATGAAGTAATGAGACTTTTCGAAGGATGATTTTTTTACTTGTTGTCTTTGTTTCTGGGTCCTACCCACCCCAATGAAATAGTGGAAAATATGATTATGATGGTAAGGATAATATCATTATTCTTCCCTATTTAAACTGAGTTGTATAATGCAACAATAAGGAATCATAACGAGGAGTTTCTAGCTATTTTCATAACCTAACCAAATATATCTTCGTCAAACTTGCACTGGAAGTTATTTCCCGTGTCCCTGTTCACCAAGCAATTTAGCACATTAGGGACCTGGATGCAGCATCGACTACTGCAGGTCATATTTTAGGGGAAGATTGACTCAGAAAACAATGATTCTCTAAGATCTCGTGTAATCGATAGGCATTGATCCTAAACCATTTCTTCGCTCTCAGGGATGTATTCTCCTGGGCTTAGGACGCTCTAATTCCGAAGCTACTGGTCTGTTTCTGCACACAGCAGTTCAATAAACTCCGTTATATGGTGTTGGTGCTTAACCCCAGTCTATTTGACCAAGCAGACCCGTCGACCACAGGTAAGCAACTGCTTCTGTGGGGCCGTCCTACGGGTACAATACAGTACATGTACCGTGTAGGGAACCACTGCCCCCTTCTGGAAGACATCGTCTACCCCAGGTCAAACCAAGGTCCTTCTCACGGTGAGGTACATGCAAATATGAGGTTTGACTCCTAGGTAGACGTCGCAGCTGCATCGCTCCGCTCAGGGTATACAGCGCCACCAATGTAGGTTCCTCGTCAGCGTCAGTTATATATAAAAGATGTCGGTACAAAATGTTTAAATACTGCACTGCAATATTCAGAACAGCAAAGTACGGAGCGCGAAGGAGCCCACAAAAATACAGCTTCCATTCTACCTATCTTTGCCGGTGCCATGCATCAAGTTCGTACATATATCAAGACCCTGAGCACAAAGCTCCATATACTTGAGTATGGAGACATAGTAAACGGTAGCTACTTTGTCCACTGGGTCACATACACCAAGGTCTTGCATGCACAAACTACCATATGCACAAATTACCGTAAATCACATCCCTGTCATTGGGCACGTAGTGCTCAACTGGTGACTTTTGATATACTGTATATACCGGTACTGTATACAGTCTGTGTGCAGAAATGAAACAATCCCTCATTCTATCACAGAATATCATCTATACAGAACTGCATGCCCACAGGCCATGGATATGGTAACCTACAGGGTACTTTGGCACATACTGTACTCTGAACATGCACGAACTAGGTACACGTGACACCGGTATGTACTTTTGGTGCTAAGACCGAGAGAGTTCGTACCGCATTAATAAATAATAAAGTTGGCGTCGCATTAATAAATAACTTCCAAACAGATGAACCGTGTAATACCATCCAGAACCAAGAGACTATAAGAGCGCTGTTGGCAACGAAGCTTCTGAAGCAAGGTTTTACCAACAGCTATTGTGACCAGAAAAAGATAACACACAGAATAAAATATAAGAGAATTAATAATCAAGCTAGAATGGGGAAAATGCCACTATGCTCATTTTTATCGTTCAGTATACAGTAAACTGCTCCTCATAACTAAGAGTAAATGCAACTGAGAAAGCCGATATAAATGACCCACTAGCAATTAATACTGGAACCACCATCGATCTATTAAAACAGTCATACCTTCATGAATGATATTTAAGTGTCAGTACATCATATTACTACATTCTTGAACCACCACATTTTTTTTTTTTTTTTTTTTGGGGGGGAGGGCTTTCCCGACAAGAATCTGATTTATTAAATAAAAACGGAGGACTCAGTGCAATACCGCATCCATCAACCGGCCTATGGGTCGAAAATTCGAATTTGCCATGTGACCTTCAACTTCGACCGATTGCTCTCAAAATCAAATTCTTTAATTTTTGTCTTACCCTTAACCCTTCCACAAAGTCTGCCTCCATCAGATCAAGTTGACCTTGCCCTGTGACCATGACATCTGACCGTTCTTAAAACTGAATCCGCTTATCCTGGTCTTACACTGACCTCTTCAACAATGTTTGATGTAACTTGGATTAAAACTAAGCTGACTTTACTATGTGATCTTGACCTTTGTCCTCTTGTTATAAAAAAAAATAAAAAAAAAGGCAAAATAGCCACTTGGTTGCTCCTAAACACATCCATAAACTTTGCCTCAAATCAAATCAAAACTGTTTGTTATTCTTGGTACACAGATACAGGGACCGAACTCTGACCTTGCCCTGTGACCTTGACCTTTGGCTGACTTCTCAACACCGAATTCCATCTGTAAAGTGGATAAAAAATATTTAAGCTGACCTTGCTAAGTTAAATTCTGAACTAGCCATGTGACCTTAACCTTTAATCTATTATTCTAAAAAACGATAGGTCAACCCTTGGCCTGGCCCTCCACCCCTCCACCACGTTAGGTTAAAATCGCATGAATTTTTTTTAGCTATTTTCAATGTTTTCACACACACACCCACACACACACACACACACACACACACACACACATAAAATGCCCCGTAAAAACAGAACCAAGAAACAGAAAGACAGGGAGAGACAGGAGGCAGCTAAAGGCAATGTTTCCATAATCAGTTAGTTTAAGTCAAGCTGAGGAGGAAAATGAAAAGGACCCACAGGCGGCTCCACAGAGTCCAGCATTAACAGATGAATTTGCAGAACAGAAAGAACAATATGAAGCAACAGATGGTCCAGATGTGAGGAAAACGGATAACACAGATCTACAGAAGGATGAACAAGAGACAACGTCAACACGTGATCTAGAGGCAATGGAGACTGACAGCATATACTGTATGTAAAGCAAGACACACACACACACACACACACACACACGCACACACACACGTACAGTGCCAGCATAAGCTCAAGACAAAAGTCCTGAAGAATCTTCATTTCAGATTTGCTTCAGTATCTATTGCAGGCTACTTATGATTGAAAATAAATAAGGTACCAAGTAAAATCTGCTTGTAGGCCTGTGAGGGTGAATGAAAGGAAAAATGTCACTGACAAAATAAAAGATCATTCAGCAGCGGAGGTACACATGCTTGGTATGGTAAGGTGGAATGGATACAAGCAGAATTCGTTGGTTAAAGTCTTTCAGTTGGCTGACGGTAAAATGCTACATATTCAACAGCAAGAAGAAAAGAGGAACAGAGACACTGTCTCGGTTAACAGACAGGACTTTGTACCTGGCTAGGCAAGTTATAGTCATTAGGGCTGATGATGGAAGACAGAAGTAATTTAATTGAGCTTGATCATCTCTTTGCTAAATATGACATCGCGACTAAGGATCACAGGTGTCTTTCCTTTCAAAGAGGACAGAGAATGATCTCGTCAAGGCCTTGGCTAAATCAGCAAGAAAAACCATCCTTGGAGAAATTAAAGAAACCAGGATATATTCTATCTTGCTCGATAAAACCACTGATATCTCTCGTACTGAGCAAACTTTCTTTGTTGTCCGATTTGTACACGAAATGAAAATAAAGGGGTGCTTTATTCAAGTGTACGCCAGTCCTGTATGAGACAGCCCTACCATGTATTCAGCATGGACGGTGGGTGTTAGCGCCGAAGTGGTGACATGTAGAGAGGTGTACGGTAGTAGGAGGACTACTGTGCCTTGGGAGCAGGTTGTGAAGCCAATGCCCAGAGTTGGACACATAATAATAATAATAATGATAATAATAATAATAACCTAAACTTTGTTATTCCAAGAGTACCGGGTATGTGCTTCACTCAAAACCTATGCACGCTTGTTCTAGAAAATGAAGCTGATAAAATCCTTTGCAACGAGGAAAAGCTCTCACACTCAATGCTTCTGGGTGTAGATAAGGACATCCCTATCAATAACAGGGAAGTCACTGACATTATTAAGAATACGACTCGAAGGCGGATAAATCTGTGAGAAAAAAATGTGAACTGAAATGCTGTCTGCAAAAGTAAAGACTGCCAGCATTTTTAACACTGAAATAGGCTAACGGTATTTCAGTTGTTTTACCCACGGTCTAGCTATAATTAACCCTCAGTTATCGGTTCTTTTCATTGATGATGTACATAAAATGTCAATGCTACAGCAAAGTTCTCTGGTCATTCCATGGCTGATCGTATTTCAACATTCAAACACTGAAGGATCTGTTTTACCCACGGTCTAGCCATATTTCACAAAAGTACCCTAACATTTAATGACTGCTTCTTTAGTTAATGGTGTAAATATGTTGTCAGTGTTACTGTAATGGATTAAGAATAAATGAAAAAGAAATATTATTAGCTCATTTCAGTCCCTCAAAACTCTAAAACTGAAATACTTAAATTATTTCATCCATGATCTTGCTACAAAGTAACACCGATTGAGTTGTTTCTTTAGTTCATGGTGTAGATAAATTGTTTCAGTAATGAATACGTGGAATGCTCCCTGCATATAATTCCAGTACCTCGAAGTTCAGACAATATTTCATTTGTTTTATGGTCCCATGGTCTATCTGTATTGTTGTACTGGTGTTTTAGCTTTGTCACCTATATACAGTACACAATATGTTCGGTAATGATTACCCCAAATAAGAAGGATGGGTTTATTTCTTTAAACTGATTCTTCATATGTATATACAGGTATGATTACATACAACAGAATATGTGAAATATGTCTAATATTGAAAGATTTCATCTGTTTTTGCCATGGGTGAACTGTAATGTGGCATATAATGATCCAGTTTCTTTAACTTGGTTTATGTTGTAAATAAAGTGTCTAATGATGTTATTCTATGATATAATTCTTCTACACATAAACTGAAGTACCTACTGACAACAAATATTTTTTTAAAGAAGCAAGTTTCATGCTGCATTTACTGCATATTGACTACCCGTATATCTGCATTAAAAAGTACAAAATACACCAAAATTCAAGTGCAATTCATAGCAACTGCAATACTACATATGGTCCCAAAATGGCCCTCAAATAGTTTTAAAAAGTATTCCCCTTCCCCGGACCCCCTACTAGCAAGGGCTCGCCTTGCTCGCCTGGTCCCTAAGGGGATTATGCCCTTTTTGCAAACTTTCAGCTCCCCTATCTGGCAGATCCTGTACACAGCACTGTTAGATAACATAGTGTTTTACATAATTGTGGGTACCGTATTGTTAGTATGAAATTATAACTGTAAATTTGGGTATACATAATGCACATACAGTAACACGGTGCCCGAAATCCAAAATAAGTTTTATGCTTTACTCACAGACTGTAGTCGATGTAGAGTCATTATCAGTTTTGCCTATTTGGACAATAGTTGTTCTGCTACGATGTAGAGTCATTATCACTGTTATGCCTATTAGGACAATCGTTGTTCTGCTACGAGCATGTTCTGCTGATGAAATCTTGGGCCAACAGTAGGCCCTCTGAAGGTTCTAGGCAAATCAATCTCAGTCCAAACTGGAGAAGATATAGGATTGGGAGATTCAGCGTGGCGTGGCGTGATTTTGAAAAAGTGTGTTATGCTGATTAACGACCAATCACACTAGTCTCGTTCCATTATTCTGGCCTCAGTAGCAGTACATATATGGATGGTCACAAGATATACGGTCTGGTAGTTCTGAGGCACATATACGAAAACATTGTGCCTACGAAAGACACATACCTGTACAATAGTACACCCACACGAGACCCCACATGACTATCGCACCACAACAAACGCCTAGCGTCCAAACGTTGCAACTCAAAATATCAAGATACTAAACTGAAATAAATATAATAAGGAAATACATATCATTTGCATAAAATATGACTTACGATAATGTAACAGGGTATTATTGCAGTTTTGGAGAGCCACACCCTTCACTTAGGCTATAGTTATGTTAGTTTCGTTAGGTTTGATCGGTTAGGTTAGTTTAATTTGGTTAATTTAGTTGGCTAAAAGTAGATTAGGTTAGAAATAAAATAAGAAAAATCTTGACTGTCCAAAAACATAAATTTACCTATAACTGTGTAGAGTATGGGCAAAGGCATGCCAATTTTCATCTAAATGTTAAGTATTCTTTGTGGGACCATACCGTCATTTGTAAATCCCATTATATCGAGACTGCTTTTATCACGAGAAGAAATCATGTTTCCCATTTCTAAAAGAGTAATATAAGTAACTATTGTAGCATGAAAAAATACCAATACTACACACTCATGCTTCAAGTAGGTTCACGCCGCAGAAGATGGCCTAGCGCCCACTTCAGTCCATGTGTACCGTATCTCCGAAGCTGAGAATTGCTGATTGCGGGAGATGGCTCACCGTAAGTGGGTAGCATTACCCCACACTTTTCACCATTTTACACCCTCCTCCCCCCAAAAAAAGAAAAATACTAGCTGTGTGTTGCCACGCTAGGATTCCGAAGACGAAGTCTCGTGTAAGCTTTGTCGTTTACGGCGGATTCTTTGCTATGTGATGACATCAGGTTTCGAAGCCACTCTGTCAGACAATGTGATACTTATATTGGGAGGCACTGAGCTGCAAATTATTCCATTGGCATATAAAGAATTAACTTGCACTTCTTGTCGATTTTCACTACTTACTGCCTCCCTACCTACTTACTTTCCTATCTACCTTATCACTCTGCCTACCCCCCTTCCTAGCTGTCAGTCTCCCTGCTGCCTACTTCCTTACTTCCCTGCCTACCCCCCTTCCTAGCTATCAGTCTCCCTGCTGCCTACTTCCTTACCTCCCTGCCTACCCACCTTTCTACTTTCCTGGTTACTTTTCTACCTTCTTCTCTGCCTACCTGCTGGCATAAGGTACCTACCTACCTTCCTAACCACCCAACTCTCTACTTGCTTCCCTGCCTACCTATAGCTACCAAATCACCCTGCCGACATCCATTTTGACCTCCCTGCCTAGCTCCTTACCTGTCTTCCTGTCTATCTTCCTACCTACCTACCTACCTACCTCACTATCCACCTCCCTGCCTACCTACCTCCTTGCCTCGCTTCTTCCCTCCCTCCCTCCCTCCTTACCTACCTCCCTACCTACCTTCCTGTCTACCTCTCTGTCTACCAGTCTCTCTAACTACCTACCTGACTTCTTCCCTACATACATCTCTGCCTGTCTCCATGCCAGTGCCCGACTTCTTTCCTGCCCACCTACCTACCTACCTACCTATCTGCTCACTCGACTCTCAACCTGCCTCCCTACCTACCTACTTCCCTGCCTGCCCAAATCTCTACCTGCCTCCCTGCCAACCTTCCTTCCTATCTCCCTTCTATCTCCCTACCTGTCTCCCTACCTACCTCCTTGCCTATCTCCCTGCCTACATCCCTACGTATCTCCCCTGCCTTTTTTCCCTCCCAGCCTACCTGCCTACCCTCTCCACACCCACCCCCCGATCTACCTCCCTACCTATATACCTACCATCTTTCCTATCTCGCTTTGTTACTACCCTACGTATTCGCGTGTCTACCTCCTTGCTTACTTACCTTCCTCCCTACATACCTACGTACCTACCTACCTACCTATATACATACATATCTATCGTCCTACCTGCCTCCCTGCCTTCCTACAGCTCTACGTACTTTCCTGCCAACCCTTCTATTTACTTCCCTGCCAACCTCCTTTCACTACCTTCTTGTCTACCCTCCTCCCTACTTTCCTGCCTATCTGTCTCCCTCCCCACATCCCTGTCTACCCACCTTCCTACCGACCTACTCACTTCTCAGCCAAAACTACCTACCGCACTATCTGCCTCAACCACCTAATGAGTTAGCGACCCACTCGCGTATTTGTTTGTTTTTGCAATTTGGCAATTTTTGTTAGGTTGTACCAAAATTGTGATGAGAGCATAAATAACTGCATTTTGAACGTCCCTTCCAGTGGTACTAATGTTCTGCATATACTCGTAAATAAACACATTTTTGGTCATTGTGATCTCAGGATCGCTCTAAGCTTGTTGACCACTACGAGAAGGGGATATTGTCAGGTAGTGAGACTCATTAGACACTCAGTAGTCAAAATCGGTCTATTATTGTGGTCTTGAGAGAGGGAACAGAAGGACGGACGGACAGACAATCAGAATACTCTTGACTCAGCCACACCAATATCCTCGAATTAGTTTTCGGGGAAAAAAAAAAAAAAAATGCGCGCTGCAAAGCAAGGGTTACAAGACAAATTCTTAGTTTATCCTTGACGTGTGCAGCTGATTCTTTTTTTTAATACGCTCATCTCAGATTTTGCAGCCACTTTGTTAGATCATGTGATCCTTTAACATACTGGTATATAAGTGATCCTTTAGCATTTATAAGTGATCCTTTAGCATATACAGGATTAACTTGCACTTCTTGTCTCGACAAATATGGAGTAACTAACCGTCCTCTCTTAGTAATCAGTACTGCCCCAACAGTAAAGAGACAACAGGAACTATACTAACAGCACACGTGGGAGTTTCAGGTCTGACAGTGATTCATCTAAAAATAATTAAATTACGAAAGCTGTGCACAAGGTTAACGAAGACTTTTTAAGTAAGGATCGAAATTTGTCACTAAACTAGACGTGATAAAGTGTGTGGTGGCATCTACTGCCGATTTTCGCCTGTTTGTAGCTTGTTATCGACGGTCTCGAGTTTTGCTAAGAAGGAACAAGGAGAGGTATGTATGGGAAATCGCTGAAGAGGTGGAAGGCCGTTTTCATGCGAATGACCTTCAACCTGCTAACAGAGCCCTGAAGAAACTCCACTAGATATCCGCCTCTCAGGTTAACTCTATTTGAACAGCGGATGGACGAGTCGTGTCGGGGGTCAGTGAGTATAAGGCTCGTTAGGCTGAGTACGCTGAGCAGCTGTATGTGGCTGAACCTCCAAGTGGAGTGCTTCCATCGGCTGGTGTACAACCACTGACTGCTCTTCCACCATTTGATGATACCGTGCCTTCTCTAGAGGAAATCAAGAAGGCAGTGGATAGGTTAAAAGTGGTAGAGCAGTTGATGTTTAACACAGCCAAACAGAAATGATCAAAATTAGGAGTGATGCCATGATCAGGACATTACATGCAGTCATAGAGGGGGACTGGTATCATTTCGACTTAATTGGACAAGAGGTTTGATTATTCCTCTCTGGAAGGGGCAATGAGACCGGCATGAATGTAGTAACTACAATGGTATTACAGTGTTCAGTGTGCCAGGCAAGGTTCTTGCTCGCATTCTCCTGATGCTAATCCTGGACCATTTGCTAAAGCTTCAGAGGGCTGATCAATCTGGATTCACACCCAAGAAGTCTAAAGTTGACCGCATCCTTGCTCTTCGAGTTCTCGTGGAACGCTGCCATGAGTATCGACAAGGTATGCTTGCAGTCTGTGTGGACCTCAAAAAGGCGTTTGGCTCAGTGAATTGGGAGGTACTATGTGAACTTCTGCAACTTCTTGGGTTCCGCGCGGGGATAATCCAACTGATTGCTGCCCTGTATTCAAACACTAAGAGTGCTGTCAAATGTGGAGGAGGAACATCCGACTTCTTTTCAATAAGTACTGGAGTAAGACAGGGATGCGTACTTGCCCCCACGCTTTTCAACACATGCATGGATTGAGTACCCGGCCGGGCTGTGAGTCAATGTTACTGTAATGTATCAATTGGCAGTCTCAGAGTAATTGACCTTGACTTTCCTGATGATGCAGTTATTCTAACGGATTCGCTGGAGATACTGCTGAGTGCCCTAGGGGAATTTCAAGGAATGCGAAGCCAGTGGGATTAAAGGTCTAGTGGGTCAAGACCAAGGTCCACGCATTTGGTGGCTTTTTGCATGAAGCAGTTCAATCTATCTAAGCAAGTGGTGAGAATGTGGAGGGCTTGGAAAAATTCACTTATCTTGGTAGCGTGGTGATTAACAACGGTAGGTCAGACAATGATATTACTCGTCGCATCCGTGTGGCCCATGGAGTTATGAATTCGCTCAACTCGGATATTTGGCGTTGCCATTATTTGAGTAGATGTAAGAAAATTTGGATCTTCAAGGCACTTGTGCTCCCTGTCTTACTCTATGGATGTGAGACATGGACACTAAACAGTGCCATGGAGCGGTGACTGACACTTTTAGTACTTAATGCCTTCACAGGATCATGAGATGTCGCTGGTACGACCGGGTACGTAACGAGTGACTACTGCGTGAGATGAGTCGAGGCCTATTACCCATGTAACACTTTACTGCCAACTCCATTTATATGGGTACTTGGCCCGTTTTCCAGAGGTTGACCCTGCCCACAGGATGATCTCTGAAAGAGTTAACCCGGGATGGAGGGGACCAAGGGGAAGACCACGGAACTCACGGCTGGAACAGGCAGATCATTTATGTCGAGAGATACTTAGAGGGGGAAGAGTCCATTCCTTGAGGGTTGTGCGAAGGGACCCTTTCTTGGATGGAGTCGGAGGGTGAGTGAGGCTATGCGTCTCACGGTGTTTGACCCCCCCCCCCGTGATGATGGCGTAGCTTATATCCCGTATCTCGATGGTACAGGAAAAATTAGAGTTCTACATTCTTTCCACAGCACTTCCTACTGACCAGTACCATATTTTATTTCTTGCTATAGCACAGCACTGAAGATGGTGTGAAGGCAATTTTACCCCTAGTTAAAGTTCTTATATTTGATTATTATGTACGTTCAGCAGCAGATGTCATTATATACCTGCATCACATCAAACTCTGCAGTAGACTTTGGTTCTGACTTAAACAGTCCTTGCTAACCTTACACACAGTTTACGTACGTGAACATTTTAAAATTGATCACAGTTTCTGAAAGTACAGCGTGTGCTGTTATTTTAGAATTTCAGTTGTCTTTACTGTTAGGGCAATACTAAACACTAAGATAGAACGGTATGTACTCCAAGTTTCTCGTGCGTGGATACTGTAACGAGTTAGTGAGGGGAAAGTGTAACCTTTGATTCCCAGCAGTGAATATGCCTGGTATGATTTCGCCTGATTACTATAGCTTCACTGATCACAAGGTCCTTAGCACTGTCAAGGTAAAGACGATGCCCACTTACACCTGCCACCAACCCATCTGCTTTCCCTTACCCTATATCTCTGTGCCGGGGTATGTATGTCTGTATTTCAAGTACCTGTCTTCTCCTCAAAAGGTGATTCTTTAGCACAAATATAGACCCTGAACAAAAACTCTTCATGCCTGGTAGGTGAATGTGAAGGTATGGGGTGAGATGGAGGAGGCATAGCGGTGAAGGAGCAATCAGAGAGCGCAACAACCACTTTTTATATGTTTGATACTGAGAAAAGTCTGTCAAAGATGCCGAATATTTTACTTCAATTTGCGACCTTGACCTTTGAGTGATTTTTCTTAGTATCGTATAATTTCATCCTTGCCTACCCCTCAAACCCTTCCGCTAAGGTTCAGATCGGATCAAAACTGAATTATGCTGTACACTGACACACACACACACACACACACACACACACACACACAGGACCAAATACAATACACCTCCGGCTACCATGCGTATATATAGCAAGAAAATGACTGAATATGGGAGTGAATAAAATAATGTGGCTGTGGGTGAAAGTGTGGGAGTGGGTAACATTGGAACAAGTGTTTGATAATAGTGACTGAATTATATAAGCTGGGAAAATAATTTAGTTAGGACACAGGAAGAAACTCGTGCGTGAGAGGAAGTTCATACGAATTAATAAAACAAAATGTAAGAGGGGGATTAACCCACGTGAGTGTAAAGTTGCCGGAATGAATAAATGAGTAATGCAGGGGGAAAGAGTCAACGAGGAGTGGGAAGAGAAGACAATGACGGAGAGAGGAAAGGAATATTTGACAGATGAATGCTACTTTACCTTTCCCCTGTTGCTATGGACGCACTTAGTTTTTTTTTTTTTTTTTTCCATGTCCACATTTTATAATTGTTATTATTATTCATATTGTGGTAGATGGGGGTGCTCACCATCCACTCACTTGATGTAGTACTGCTCTCAGGTGTCTGCCCTTTCCCCTCCTCCACCCTTCTTTCCTTCCATCCTTATCTGTCATTCTTTCCTTCATTCTTTCCCCGTCCTTCTGCCTACGGGTGACTTTACACTCCTTCTTCTGTCTTTCTTTCCTTCATTCTTTCCTCTTCATTCTGCCTGTGGGCGTCTCTACACTGAGTGACAAGCCAAATAGTTTTCTGTACACCACGAAACCATTTACTACGCTGGGTGGTAACCATAGGACCAAATTTTGTCGCCTGGTGGTTTAGTGGGTAATTACGGCGCTTCAATCGGATCGAGCCGGTGAAGGTTTATATCCAAGGGATGGTTGGGGTATAGTGCTCACGTAATGCCACTCAGGGATGAGTGAGGCTGGTCACTCTCATCTTAAATGTCAGAACCAAATAGCCTAGCCCCGGGCTCCTACGATTCTCATGGGGCAACGTAGGATTGGATGATGGATGGATGTATGGATGGTTATCATCATCATCATCCGGACCTCCTTTCCCACCCAATGGCAGGGTGAGGAGTAGCAATGTCCACACTGCACAAACTTGCCCAATCCAAATAGGCCACACTTCCATTCACTCATCATTCAAGGCCCCCGGAATCCTGGCTCCACCGGATACGACAAAAACGAACACCACATTCTGCAGCTTCACACAGCGCATCCGACTGGATGGTTATTATTATTATTATTAGTAGTAGTAGTAGTAGTAGTAATAGTTGAATTACTATTATTGTTATGATTATTATTTATTATTATTATTATTATTGTTGTTGTTGTTGTCGATGATGATGTAGTTCATGATGATGATGATGATGATGATGATGATATTTTTATCATTATTGTTGTTGCTATTATTATTGTCTCAACTAAGATAAATCCAAGAAGCTGAGTGACAGCTTTCTTGCCTAACATTTTCTGTACCACGGGACCATCTTGGTAATTCTGGGGGGTTAACATCAGACGGTTTTGTACATCTGAGAGAAATCGTAAGAACTGATGGGTTAAAGAATAAACACATGGTCTTTCTGGTTAGCTAAATGAAATCGTTTGACGGTAGCACGAACGTATTGTTAAAAAAAAAAAATGTGATGACAAGGAAAGGGTTAAGAAAAATTAATCCTGAGTTAAATGGGTTTTGGCCGAAGCAGCTGGGTTGTCGTAGTGCCCCCGCACCTCTCTCTCTCTCTCTCTCTCTCTCTCTCTCTCTCTCTCTCACAGTCAGCCTGTCTCATTCTCCCAGTAACTCTCCTACTCTCTTACCCTTCTTGTCACTCCACCTGACTCTCTCTCTCTCTCTCTCTCTCTCTCTCTCTCTCTCTCTCTCTCTCTCTCTCTCTCTCTCGTGTTTGCTCTCCCTGGTAGTGAGAGGAGGGAAGTTTTAATTAATGACTTCTCAAAAATTAACCCCATGCATTTTTCAGCGTTTCGACCTGAGGCGTCTTACTCCCTCTCACCTCTCTCTCTCTCTCTCTCTCTCTCTCTCTCTCTCTCTCTCTCTCTCTCTCTCTCTCAGTTTTTGTTGCTCTTGCCTCATTTTTCCTTCACGTTCACTTCTCACTTTCATGCTGCTCTCACTTCTCTCTCTCTCTCTCTCTCTAATTCCTCTCATCTATCTCTTCCCTCTCTTTAATTTTCACCTTCCTATTCTCTTTTTAAACCCTCTTCCTTCTCTTTAACTCTTTCACACCTCACACTTCCCTCTCTTTGACTCACCTTACCTGCCTCTCTCACTTTTCTCATCTTTTTTGCCTTCTTTCGTCTCTCCCTTCCCTTTCTTCTCCTTTTCTCTAACTGTTCTTACTTTCTTCCCTGCACCTCCTCACCCATCTCACCTACATCTCATCTCTCTCTCTCTCTCTCTCTCTCTCTCTCTCTCTCTCTCTCTCTGCCATCTTACATTACAGATTAACACCATTCACTCGAGCTCATTCCTTTCAACAACGCCCCTCCTCTCTCTCTCTCTCTCTCTCTCTCTCTCTCTCTCTCTCTCTCACCAGTTTACCTTTTCCCCTTCCTTTTACTCTTCCCACCTCTCCTTCTCCTCCCCTCCCCACGCCACCTCTTTTTCCTCTTCTCCCCTCACCTCAACTCCCTTCATCTGTCCATCCTCAACTCAACCCATTCCCCTCCCCTCTATGCTCCATTCCCCTAGCTCTCGCCTCCCCTCCTTCCCCTCTCTCCTCCACTCCTCTCCCTGTCCTCTCCACGTCTTCCCTCTCATTTCTTCTCTCCCTCACCTCCATTTCATTTCCTCAATCCTTCCCCCCCCCTCATGTCCTCCCTCTCCCTTCCCCTGTCCTATCCACCCCCTCCCAACCCCTCCTCTTCGCTCCCTTTCTCTCCCCGTATCCATTCCTCCGCTCCATCCCTATCCCCCTTCATCTCTCTTCCACTCTCCCCTCCACTCCTTCCCACTCCCACTCCCTGTCCCGCCCACTCCCTCCCACTTCCACCCCTCCCCCCTTCCCTTCCCCTCCTCCCTCCAGGCATTACTTGCTGCATCGATAACGTGAGGGGAGGAGAGGGAGGGAGGCCAGCCCCCTCCCTCCTCCCCCACCCCCTCCTCTACCTCCATTCTCTATCAACAAATTTCCTCCTCCTCTCTCTCTCTCTCTCTCTCTCTCACTCTCTCTCATGCTCAAAATTCGTCCCCTTACCATCTTGCCTCTCTTATATCTCCCTCTTTTTACTTCTCACTTCCCTCTTCCCACCTCACCTTCCTTCCCTCTCACTTTTCTCCTCCCTCTCACCTTGTAACCTCTCTTACAAAATTTCAGCTTTTTTCTCAGTCTTTTTGTCCTCCTTCCTTCTATCTCTGTCTTTCCTTTTTCCCTTCCATTTCTCCCCTTCTTCCCGTCTCTCTCACTTCCCTCTCCATCCCTCCGCCTTCCTCTCACACCTCCCTCTCTCCTCTCCCTCTCCTCCCATTGTCACTGAAACCCTAGTTGATCACCCCGTAGAGTTTACAAGAGAATTTAATCTTAGTCTCACAAGTTTTCGTTCCTCGTCTCGCCTCGTTTATGAAACAGTACAAGTTTTATCATTCTGCAGTTTTGCCGCTTTTTTTTTTTTTTTTTTCGTTCCGGCATGCGTATCTTTAGAAACTACATGCCTTTAATCATTTAATAGTCGTGTTTACGTTTCAGTGGATCGAAAACCCTTTGAATAAGGTCCAAGCTGATAAAGCTACGTGATTCTCTTTTCTTATATGTTCTTTTCTCTTATGCTCAACGCTTGGGCGATGTGGATAAGCCTGGTCAACTGTCGCCATTTTGGTTTCCGGTAGAGCCAGGGCAAAGAGGCTTAACCATGTGTATTTTTGCGCTTGTAAGGCTGTAATGTTGGGTGGGGTCACGCTGGTTCCTTAGCTGACTTCATCCAGGTCACAGGTACTCATAGATTCCAGACGAAAGCACGCTACTTGGGTGCTCCTGGATTCAGTATGGCGGAAGTTGGCCTCTTATTTAAGCTGGGACTATAAACGCAAGGGCTTTAACACTAACTCCGGGTATTTTCACTTGTTATTAATTTTGTTATTTCCCGACAGAACTTAGAACTACAAAACTTCTGAACAA
This sequence comes from Coenobita brevimanus, assembly GCF_032717465.1. Taxonomy (NCBI): domain Eukaryota; kingdom Metazoa; phylum Arthropoda; class Malacostraca; order Decapoda; family Coenobitidae; genus Coenobita; species Coenobita brevimanus. Next base: position 32,199,861 of record NC_137015.1, read on the forward strand.
CATCGGATCAAATTTCATCAAGCATAAAAAATGAAAACAAAACGCTGTAGCCATAGAAAGGTTGCAGTTTACAAGTTACTTGACGTGAAACTAGTATAAGGTTAGAGTAATATCACCGAACTAGAAAATAAACAGAGTGGGACTAGAAGAGGTTTTGGAAGAATATGAGAGAGAGAGAGAGAGAGAGAGAGAGAGAGAGAGAGAGAGAGAGAGAGGAAATGAGGGAAGTGAACAGCTGAGAAATGAAACTAATTAGTAGCTTCGAGAAAGCGATGTCTCAAGCGTGATGAAATACTGGCGGGAACAACAAAGAATAATATTAAGTACACCATGCCTGGTGCGGAGTGAGGATGGGATATGCAAATAGGGCCTCTAATTTTTTCCTAATATCTGTCATTTTTTAGTCTCCCGCCCCCTGCCTTATACCCACACCACCCACTTATCCCGGACCATCCAGTATTATACTAAACCATTCAACATTGCACCAGTTTATTAAATGTTAAACCGGTCATCCAACTCTACTACACCATCCAAAATTAAACCAAAGTGTCCGATACTATATCATTCAATACTGTATTGTCCGGTATTAAACCAAATCATCTGGTCGCATATAAAATTCCCTCCATTTTAAGAAGAAAATAGTCCAATATTGAATCGTACCGAAATAGCCGCTTGTCGAGTCCTTATCGTCTGATTATCGCAAGTGGAGTGAAAGGAGGGCCAGGCCTCAGAAAGGCAGCCTTGTAAATATTGCATATACATGTTTTCCAGCCATCCAGTTTTGCACTCCACATTTGATATACATAGAAGACCCTGATTCCGGAAGATGGGTGAGTCGAGTTGAACGCTATTTCCTGACATTTTCCCGCCGTTTCATTCTCGGCGAAGCTTTAACTCGTTTCCGAAAGGTCAAAAAACTTCCGTAGCTCGTCTGGGCTCGTTCTTGAGCTGCACCAATCAGGAGGCGGCCCCGGCAGCCAATAGCGCGCCCCCCCGCCATCAAGGCAGACGGCACTGACTCCTGCTCGCCCGACCTGAAAGGCAGAAGCGAAAAGATAAAATACATAAGATGGCGCCCAAATATTAACCCGCAAGCCACCGCGGTCCCGAGTATTAAGTTATCGCCATCAGATTTGAAATGAAACACCGACCGGATGAGAAAAAGAAGCAAGAAAAAGCGAGGGAAAAAAGTGGAGGAGGATGGAGCCGGCGGGCTGGTGGCGCTCGCTGAAGTAAGCAAATATTGACAATTTTCGAAACCTTGGATTCGGCTGAGCCTTCCCGCTAACGGCTCCCTGATGAAGCTGAGGGCGCCCCGCTGCTATTCGCTCACCTTCCACAATTTCTCGCTCATGTTCTCCATTTTTCGTCCTTCCCAGTTTAAACGAGTGTGATACACTGACCTAAAATATCAAGTATCGTAAATAACCAAATACCCACATCTTCTTCAAGCGTTTAAAGCACCAGAAACCGTGAAATATAAACAATAACGACCTCCGGTATACGAAATTCATTGGGAAGAGGACGATGGGACGGTGCATGTAAAAATAACTGACTTAAAAGCTGACTGAGCACAAGTTTTGTAATTAGAAACTTTTTCGGTTCGTCGAGCGCCATTTTCTAATGAGTTCCTATCCTGAGTTAATTACAACATTTAAATTACATGAGTGAATCCGGGCAGATTGGGAGGGAAAATATTGGCTCAGGGGAGAGACGGAGAGAAGATCTGGCGGGCCCGGATGGGAGAGGGCGCGGGGTTATGGTGTTGAGGGCCTGGGGTTATGGTGCTACGGTGATTGCTATGAAGGTTAGAGAGATGATTATGGCGGTATGGTGCATAAAATATTATGGCAATTTTTGAGCTGTGTTATGATGATACTGAAAATTACTCGTATGATACGATGATGATAATTATGGTGTGTATCGAGACATGGTACAATGGGATTTTAGCAATTAATGACATATGCTATAGTAAAGGCTATTATGTGGCTGTAGTAGTAAGTGCTTAGAGCGCGGGGTTATACTGCTTTGGGCCGGGGTTTATGGTGCTTTGGTGACGATTATGGGGCTTAGAGTGAAGATTATGGTGCTGTAGTGCTTTAGATATGATGGTAATTATCAAAGTATGTCAGTGGTAATTATAGTTTGGCAACTGTTATGGGTGTCAGGGCAAGAGGTTGTGGTGCAATGGTGAGGGCTATGAGGATTAGTGATTATGGTGCTATGGGGTTATAACGTAGTATGATTCATTGACATTATAGAAAGGTATCGTGTTACTTACGGACGGGGTTTAACCTATGGCGTTATGGTGAAAGGCCATGGTGCACTAAATATTATGGCGCTTGTTATGGTATATTATGGTGAGGATTATGGTGTGATTATAGTTATGGTGTTTGGGGCCAGGGTTATGGTGTTAGAGCAAGGGGTTATGGTGCTTTGGTGAGAGCTATGGTGATTGTTGTCACGCATTTGGTGCTATGGCTATTGATGTGGCATGTTATGGTGAGGATTAGTGCGGTTACAGTGCTCAGGTAGGAGGTTATGGTGCTATGGTGGGGGCTATGGGGTTTAGCGTGATACTTATGGTGCTATGGGGCATAAATTATGACGATTACTGAGAGGTATAGTAAAGTGGGAATGATGATATAAAGGTACTAAATACCGAGTTATAATGAGAGTTATAGTGAAATTATAGTGCTTATGGTGTTAGAATATGATGCTATGGTGAAGGCTTGGGTAACGGTATGGTGCATCGATAATTACTGAACTCTGTTATGATGCACTTTAGTGTTGTGATTGCTATGTTGTTAAAGAATGGTGTTATGGTCATGGATTTGGTGATTACAGTGATGGTAAGAGTACTGTGGGATATCAGTCATTATGAAAATTTGTATATTTGGTGTGTTATGGTGAAGGTTATGGAGCTGCGGTATCTATGGTGTCTCTGAGGAGTTATGGTGAAGGCGGTGGTATATATGGTGATGGTTATGGTGCTATGAGATGTTAAGTCCCTTCCTTACAATGACTTCTTTATTGCCTAATTCTCGCTACCTCCAAACTACTTTATTCAGCACTGTACAGTACATTACCAAATTCTGTGGTCCAAGTATGAAAAAATGCAGTTACTGTAGTGGTGGTGAGTGGGGTGATTTAATAGCTATGGTGTCAAAGTATGGTGCTGGGGTAATTATGGTATATTATGAAGACTTAACAGTTATAGTAATAGGTTATGGTGCTGTGATGGTTTTGGTGTTTCTGAAGTTTTAATAAGTATGGTGCCAGATTATAGTCGTGTGGTGGTTAGGGTGATTATGGAGTATGTGATGATGTAACAGATATGGTGTCAAATTATGGTGCAATGGTGGTTATGGTGTATAATAGAAATTTTCAGTTGTGGTGTCAGATTATGATGCTATAGTGGTCTCGGTGCTGCGATGGTTAGTGTGTATAAAAATATTTAATAGGTATGGTGACAGGTTATGATTGTATGGTGTTATATGTAAAAATTTAATAGGTATTGTGTTAGATTATGGTGCTATTGAGGCTAGGGGGTATATGAATGTTTAATGGGTATGGTGTCAGGTTATGGTGCCGTGGGGGTTATGGTGTTATGATGCAGGGAAAATTTAATAGGGTTGGTGTCAAAATAGTTGTGTGTGTGTGTGTGTGTGTGTGTGTGTGTGTGTGTGTGTCTTTCAGGGTATGGTATCATGGTTCATTTATGGAAGTGATAGCGGTAGATTTGATGCCTGTTGTTATGGTGTTAAGTGATGGATAACAGTCCTTACAGTAACTATGGTGCAGGATTATGGTGCAATACGACCAAAGATATGATACGCATGGTGACGAAAACAAAGTGGTGCGCATATAGTGGTTATGGAAGCGTGATAAAAATAATTGAGTTATAGTGAGGTGTGGTGAAAAGCTCCATCAGATTTTATATATTTATTTGTCTGTTTATTTAACACCAACAAAGGACTGATCCTCTGTCGTCCTCACACATCACCTGACGTTTAGGCAAGTCACCCACCGCACTTAGTGTGATGCGCTATACAGGGATGCCACATTTAGGTCAGACCTTATAGTATTTTAGTGTTTTTCTTTTTGTTTCTTCCTCCTCCTCTTCTTCTTCTTCTTCTCTTCCTCCTCCTCCTCCTCCTTCTCCTCCTCCTCTTCTTCTTCTTCTTCTTCTTCTTCTTCTTCCTCCTCCTCCTCCTCCTCCTCCTCCTCCTCCTCTTCTTCTTTTTTTACGAAATATCGATGAGACCATATGGAACTCTTGCAATGCATATTTCTTAAGCTATTGGAGGGTTATGTTGCGAGTACTTAGGTAAAAAGTTTAAAGTTGAAGAATTGTGCATGGTGTATACCGTACAGTGGAAATTAATTAACTATGATAAAAATAATAGGGATGATAAGTTATATGAGAGAGGGGAGTGTGAGCTGGGAGCAGGGCAGTGAAGTGGCGGGGGACAGGAAGACATGGAGGTGATTTGTTTGTGGCCACCCCTTACGGGTTTAAGGCGTCTGGTAATAGATAGATAGATAGATAGATAGATGGTAAGTTATAGTGAGAGCATGTGTGATTTGAAGAGGCTATGGTGAATATAGTATGGTTAGAATTAGAGTGGTTAGAAAGCAGAATTATGATGTTCGATTTAAAATTTATGGTATATATGGTGAATATTAAGTAGCTATGAGTACGGGAGAGGTATGGTACTACATTATGGCGTTTATGGTGCATTTACGTTAGTACCGTTATGGTGCTTATACAGGTTTAACCCCTGCTCTGCGATGACGTACTAGGAAGGGGTTTTTAAGGGCTACAACTAACCCCTCTAGTTCGATAAGCCTCCCCCTAAGGTAAAGGAAATCGTCTGGAGGTACCACACAAAAACGTCTAGTTAAAGGAGTAAAGTGTTATGGTGCTTATTGTGAAGGTAGTGATGTATGGAATAATAGTGTTTGGGTATAGTGACCTGGGGAAATACTTATAACGCATCTTAACCCAATATTAGTGATAAAAAGTCTCCAGTACTCTTAATATCAGAAATAATTTGCTTAATCATATCTGTCACTAAAAGAATCACATTATGGTTAGATCGTGAAATGTCTGGCAGCAGTGGGAGTGAAGATGAGATAAATAAATAAATAATAATAAAAAATCTGATACAATTTTAGGCCAAGAAAGTCTGTCAGTATGAAACCTAATGAAAGGGATGGTGCTCATGATGTAACCCCTTCAGTGCGATGCCGTCTTAGTTCATTCCTTACTATCATATGTGAAAGTCTTAGAAAATATTACCTCCATTACCCCTTCAGCACCAGGACGTGATTTATATGCTGGCCACCGACGTGTTTTGTGTTCCATTAATGCTAACAACATGTGATTTTATTTATTTATTTTTTTATTTATTCATTTTTTTCCTTTAGGACAAACTTTTCCAGCTGGAGTACTTGGGAGCCTTCGTTAACTCCTTCACTACTAGACAACTGGGTAAGTGTAATTTGGGGGAGGCGGTGGCTCAATCGGTAGAGAGTTGGCCTGCAGTCCTAACGGACCCGGGTTCAAATCCCGCTGGTGCAGGGAACAGTTTAAGGATTTGAATGTCATAAAATCAGACTTTACTGTTCTACCAGAAGACCCGCCGACATGTCGTAAAAATACCCCCGCTAATACCAATACACCAGTCCTGTATGAGACAGCCCTAGCATGTATTCAGTATGGAAGGTGGGTGTTAGCGCCGAAGTGGTGACATGCAGAGGTGTGCGGTACGTAGGAGGACTACTGGGCCTTGAAAGCAGGCTGTGAAGCCTATGCCCAGAGTCGGTCACATAAAAAAAAAAAACTGATAAAATAAGAAAATACGTCATCGGTCTCAAGGGGTTAACGTTTCCAAGGTCACGGCCCGTATTCTTGTCGGCTGTGAAGGCTCCCTAACACCTCTTCCGTGGCGATTTATTTTCAAAACTACCCATTAATATCCTCTTTTTTTTTTCTTTTTTTTTTTTTTTGCCCTGTACGTCTTTTTTAATGTCGATAGAAAGTATGAATAACAAAAAAGAATTTAGTAACCGAGCAGCATCAGAAATAAACTGATAAGGAAGAGGTGTTAGACAGCGTCCCAACCCCACGAGAGATACCGCCTTAAGTGACGAATAAAGTTAGCTGGAATATAATACTTTAGACGTCCCTACTACGAGAGGACTCATTGATGTATGGTGCTAGTTATGGTGCTTTGGATGGCTATATTGGTGAGAGTGGTGGTTAACGTGCATATGGTGATGGAAAATTATTGATCTGTAGGAATGAACGATGATCCTATAGTGGTGTGTGTGTGTGTGTGTGTGTGTGTGTGTGTGTGTGTGTGTGAGGAGGTAAAGTAAGGGAGGATGAATGAGGGAGGGAGGGAGGGAATTGACAGAGTGAGTGAGTAAGCTAATAGAGCGAGGGAGGGAGTTCACAGGGTGAGCGAGGGAGCGAACTGATAGAGTGGGTGAGGGAGCGAGGGAGTTAATAGAGAGAATGAGTTAACAGGGTGATGGGCAAGTGTGTGGGGAAGTAGATAAGCATGAATAAGCGAGGGAGTGACGGAAGGAATGTAGAATAAAATGAGGGAGAGAATTAATATAAAGTGATGAATAGGAATGAAAAGGAAGAGAGAGAGAGAGAGAGAGAGAGAGAGAGAGAGAGATAGGGTGGACAGAGCCTTACGTCAAACACTGGACCATTCCCTGGCATCTTACCACCCCACACTCCTTACACAAATTTTAACATTATTTTCTCCACACGGGGTGAAATACATCCTCCTTCTGGTTTATTTCTCAGCTTTTAAATATGGCGAGTGTCTGTATTTGTAATAGCAATAACTACTTGAATCCGATATAATTATTTATTTTTTTCATCTCGAGTGGATTTTGCCCAGTTTCAGGAACGACTTCTCTTATCGGAAGGGTTGCCGATGGCTGTATTCAACACTACCAGTTTGAAAAGTACCTCCTAAGCTAAATAAATGCATCTTCCCATTCATGACTTTCAGCACAGCTAATATCCTATTTCACATCCTGCCAGACAATGTTCAAAATATACGAAATAAGCAAAGTCGACCATTTTACTTATCGAAAGGAAGTTTATGATCATTTTATTGGTCAGTTTCACAATTGTTGGACACTTAATGAACTCTGATTGTTGGGCACTCAGTGAACTCTATCTGCTTGGCCCCGTGTGAACGCGGGCCAGCACTCTTTTCCTTCATACTCATTTGGCTCCATTATAAGAGCTGGGGTGAAGATCACAACTGGGTAAAACGAAGTCGTCAACCAAAACACACACAATGAATATCTTCTCAATATCACCTAGTACCAGAATTCTTGTTAATTTTTCCCTTTGACAGCACAAGTAGGTATGGGTATGTGAGTCCTCGTACGTCTCGCAACACTCTTCATCTATGACACAATGCATCAGTTTCAAAATGACTGAATAAAAATCGCCGGACAGTCGCAGGTGGAGGTTACACAATTCAGCGATATACTGTACCAGCACCTAATATTGTCCCCCCTTCCATTTTTTATTTATTCATTTAAAAGTGTAATCTTCCCTCACTCTGAACTCTGTATGGAGGAGAAGAGTGAAATGATGGCTTTTATTCATAAAGGGTTCAAAAGTTGTAAACAGCACGAAAATAGCAAGATCACAAAGGGCCCTTAGAGGAGTAAGGAAGATAAAGACTACATGTTTTGCAAATTATGAAAAACTGTCTGACAGCATACCAGACTGGATAATAACTATTGAAAACCGTGGCTGAGACCAAATACTAATAAACAAATGCAACAAGTCAATTAGCAATACTTTTGTTGCGTTTTCCTTCTGTTAATAATGCACTGCATGTATTGCCTGGTGCATGGAACAGTCCTGAGATGCTTACCTTACTGGCTCGGCTTCTTTTTTTTTACGGTAGAATATATATATATATATATATATATATATATATATATATATATATATATATATATATATATATATATATATATATATATATATATATATATATATATATATATATATATTTGACTCCCCGGGTTACGAAAGTAAAAAAAAAGAATAGATATTTAGAACTGCGTATGTGAAAATGGGTGTAAATGATATTCGCTTATAAATAAATATTTATTGTGTATTTTCTCACCCAGACCAATTTTTCCCGACAGTCCCTGGGAGAAAAAAAAACTTACCCGGCTACACCATTTCCAACCTAATTTTCCCTTTGTTTGCAGACGGAGACAAAATTCCCTTTTATGATAGGCTGGATATTTTTTCCCTATATCACATTATTTCATTCAGTGTTTACAATAACATTCTGGACTCAAACTTCTTCTCTGTAAAGGTGATTTTTTTTATTTTTTTATTATTATTCCCATAAGATATAGTTCTGTTTCCTGAGTTACAGAACATATCTTACAGTCATAAGTGAGTATTATTCAGACCTGTTATTTATGAACGAAGAGCTGGAGTCACGAGTTTAACCTAAGATACAAGTGTTAAGAATGGCGTTATTGTTTGATATTTGTTGTAAGATTTATTATCATTATAATTATCATCATTGTTATTAATATTGTTATTAAGATTATTATTAATTGTTGTTGTTGTTGCAATAATATAGCTAACAGTAAAGAAGTAATACTCTAAGTAGTTTTTGTTGTTTCTTGTCACACTAAGTGCAGTACTAGCGGAAGCAGAAGATTAGCACTAATTACAGCAGTTGTTATAGTAAGGCAATACCGCTGCAGTTGTAACAAGACTAGTAACGGCAAACTCCACAACAGTTATGATAGAAAAAAATAAATAAACACACACACACACACACACACACAAACACACACAGGCCAACAACCCACAACAAACAGCCTAGCCACTGCATTAGGCTTTTCCGTCCCACCCCAACTATATTTGCTCAGGGCTGGCCGAGGCGAGTGTGTTTAGCCCGCCATTCCACAAGTGTTTTGGGCGTCACAATGGCCTGTTTCCCTCTGTTCTTTCCCAGGGACAACTACGCCATCTTGGTTCTTGATCTGGGTAAGAATGTCTTGTTTGTTAGTTCCTAGATACTTGGATTTGTTAGTATGGGTAGGCTACCAAAGGTAATCAGCGTGACCGAAGAGAATACTAGGCATCGGAACTTTGAAGTATTTGGCTTTGAACTCGAAACTCAAGTGCTGGTTAAGTGCCATATCTCTTTGTGGTTACTTAGAAACAACTCGAAACAACGTTTTTCTTGATTTGAGTGCAACCATCTCAGTTAGCTCTCCAGTAAGACCGTTTTATTTTTGCTTTATGATAACTTGGCTTTGTGAAAAGTATCAGTAGGCTGTAGCAACGAAATCAGTGCGAACAAAGCGAACACTGTTGGCTTATAAACTGAACTATTGATCTAGTACATCCTATCGTGTTAAATTGGTGTTTTCAGTACTGAGAAATTTGCATTGTTAGTAGTTATGGATTAGCAAAGAAGCATTGTCACCGAAATGATCACCGAACTTACTATTTAGTAGTTGGAATTAATTTTGAAATTTAGGTGCTAACAGTGCAGTAACCCAATATTCTTACTTCAGACAACGCCAGACTTTGTTGTTCTTGATCTGAGTAAGAGCTTTTTGATTAGCTCAAAGAATCTGCGTTATCTGGAGGTGGTAAGCCCGCAGCAAAACCAAAGCGACAGATCGACCACTAATCCTGCAAACCGAACTACCGGTATTCACCTGCGTTCTGTTGCTATTATGTTAACAAAGAGGAAGGAAACAGCATGACGAAAGTTAACATTGGGCTTATTAACTCTGAAAAATTTGGCTTTGATCTTGAAATATATATGTAACTGAATGCAGTATCCCTCCATTCATGAACGTCATGGCTGGTGCTCAGTACAGCGATTTTCTAAGTTGCATCTTGCTAAACTGGAAGTAACTTGATCAATCATAACTTGGCCTGCAGATTGATTATTTTCTTACCAGAGTTTGAGACACTAAACAGGGTTTCTTTTACACTTTCCTTGACACTACTCCCTCGATTTCCACTTAGACTTTCAAAGAAGTGGTGGTGACATTATTATTATTATTATTATCATTATTATTAATATTATTGTAATGCTAGTTTTTTTAGGGTCGGCTTCCCGTCCCTCTAACGCCTAGTGTGTAGCTAGGTTCTCTTTCTAGACCGGAGCTTAGACAAATAGGAGAGGCAGGACACAAAAACTCAAGGCAACAACCTTACATGTGTATTACTGAATTCTACAGTGGAACGGGTAGATGTCACAAATACAGAGATACTGGGCAATTATAATTCTTAGGCCTAGATATGGGTTATTCGTATCGCGCAGGATACTACTCAGGTCAAGGTCGGGTAAGGTGAATAACTCTGAGGGCAGAGGTTATATACTATTATTGCCGGAAGTCCAAGTTATATGTTTGGGGAGTGGGTGGTACTATTTCACTGTTGGTAATTATTACTTTAACACTGGGGTCTGTGTAGGATTTTAGTATGATGTGGCGTTACTAGACGGTAGAGCATTCACTGTAATAGACCTGTATTTCACTGCTTGGCCGTGTTCACGGTTTCACTGTTACTTTTATTCACTCCACCACTTTTATATTGTCAGTGGTGTTTCTCTCACTGACTTTCATTATATGGTTAATTCACTGCTCTTTCACTGTCACTCCTTTCGGGTCTGGGCGTCGAGGCGGTCAGGTACATGGGCGGTGGAGGTGACCCAGCCTCCCTACTGATGGGGCTGGGTTCCGCCGGGGGCCTCTGTGTTCAGGGGCCACGGGATCACGCGTAGGGGCGTCCTCTCTCGTCCGAGGCTGTGGGTGGCGAAAGGTCCCGCGCTTTCGGGACTTGGGGCGGGAGTAAGGCCCTCGGGGCTGGGGCCAAACAACTGCCTGAACTTCTCGCTCAGGAGCCTGACGGAGGACGAAGATCTCTGGCGTCTGGGTGTAGGGAGATCCCGCCCGGTGGTCCTGGGGGCGGTCTGGAGGTCCTGAGTTCTGCGGTCCCCTGTGTTTGGAGACGCCATCAGGAGGGGGCTGAGGCGTCGGCCTACGTCGGGGTCCATCAGGCGAGTCCTCTCCAGATCCGGCTGCAGGGAGAAGAGCCCGGTGGAAGTCACGGGGCCTCTCCAGTACTCCTCCAGGTTGGGGGCTCCCTCTGGGTCATAGATTAATGAACAGGAGTCAGCTCCTGACGGAGGAGCGGCTACCGGCCGTCTTCTGCCGAAGGGCCTGGCTACTGGCCGTGGCCTTCTGGGGGCGCGGCTGCAGGCCGTCGTGAAGGCCCAGCTACTGGCCATGGCCTGGGGGAAGGAGCGGCTACAGGCCGACTCAGGGACACCTTCAGAGCAGCTACAGGCCGTCTCCTGATTCCCTCTGGAGCAGCTACAAGCCGTCCCCTGCAGGAGGGTTGAGCGGCTACAGACCGTTTCTTGAGGGGCACCTTCAGAGTGGCTGCAGGCCGTCTCCTGTAGGAGGGTCGAGTGGCTACAGGCCGTCTCGTAGGGGCATCTTCAGAGCAGCTACAGGCCATCTTCTGTTTGCCTCCAGAGCAGCTGCAGGCCGTCTCCTGTACGAGAGTTGAGCAGCTACTGGCCGTCTGACGGGTGCTGACGAGCTGGAGTTACAGCTCCACCCTGAAATTGGTTGAGGACGGTTCGCCCGGAAGGTAGTCTTGCATTCCTGCTATGGTGGCGGCGGGCGAGCTCCGGGACATAAGGGCGCGTAGCCCGGGCGGACATATGTCGTTGTTGCCCTGAACCCCGGCGCGCTGTCGATGCTCCTCGGTGGGCTCCTACTGGGGGTGCTAGGTCGCCCTCTGTGGCACTATGCTGCATTTTAATTATTATTATTACCATACGTGCTCCCTACGTGTGAACAAGTGGGTTGGTGGAGGGTTAGTGCCCCTCCCCTTAAAACAAATAACTCAAAGTCAAATGGCCACCCCTTAAGGGATTATGGTGTCTGGCTATAGATAGATAGATAGATAGATTATTATTATTATTTTCATCATTATTATAATTTATGTTACTGATGGTGATGGTGGTGTGGATGGTAGTTGAGTTGGTGGTGGCGGTAGTGGTTGTGGTGGTGGTGCTGCTGTTGTTGTAATAATAGTGCGATTAAACTAGAAAGAAGAAGAAGAATACTTTAACAGAACTAGCACTAGGACTGAAAACTTTGACTCGGCTTGGATCTTGACAAATTAAAGTAGGATACACCTGTACACAAAATGGCTCCAGTGTCCGGCTATTGTCCTACTCGGCCTACACTTGTCACGGCTTGAGCTGACAGAGGCACAATGGAAGAAAGGCCGCGGTCAAATAGTCAAATTTTCAGGTATGGGTGTTTGTGGTCAAGGCCGGTGGGAGTGCTAGTTACTTTATACCTGTAGCGTTAGGAGTTTGCATATTATTATTATTATTATTATTATATCCGGTAGGTGGGGTCGCCTTCAAGTGACTACTCAGAGACAAGACAAATGTTATCCTGTAACCCAAGAAACCACATACTACGCTGGGTGGTAATCATATAATCAAATGAACTCATGATGGTCTAGTTTGCTAAGACGTTCCAGCCAGATGTGGACGATAAGGCTTTGTATCCAAGGGTTGTTGGGTTTATTACTCACATGATGCCACTCTGGATAGAGGGACTGGTCACTCACCTCAAATGCCTGGAGTCAGTAGCCTGTCCACTGGTTTGTATACTCTCAACAGGGGAATGGAAGACAGGATGATAAATTTGTATTATTTCTATTCTTATTTTTACTACTACTACTACTACTACTACTACTGCTGCTGCTGCTGCTGCTCCTGCTGCTACTACCACTACTGCTGCTACTACTACTGCCACTACTACTACTACTAGTACTACTGTTATTATTATTATTATTATTATTATGGATAATGAGCGATTGGTGAAAAAGATAACTAGATCTGATGTGAGAGGTGTAAGACTGAGAGGAAGACCACGAATAGGATGGATGGACAGTGTGAAGAGAGCGCTGGATGCGAGAGGGATGTCTGTTGAGCAAGGAAGAGTGGCTGTGCATGACAGAAATAAATGGAGAGAAATTGTGAATGAATAAGTGATGACGCAGCCCTGAGGGGATATTCTCCCGCATTTGGTCTGATCAGCTAGTCAGGTCAGGTGCGGGTAAGGGGATGGGTCTGTTATGATGTGGCAGGGGTAAACCAGTTCTGCTGTCGGGCCCTGCTGTGGATGTCACTGCTTGCATTGCGCAGTTGACCCTTGTGCGGTGTGATGCGGTGAGGATCTGTCCGTTCTCCCCTTTGGGGCTAAGATGCGAATGAATGTGTTTGAATGGATGAGTAAATGGAGAGTGAGTCGTCCTGTCTCGGCTACCTCCCTTTCCTTGGGGGAAGCAGCCTAGGTATATAGATAGATAGATAGATAGAGATTATTATTATTATTTAGTGGTTGGTGGGGGCGCTCACCATCCACTCGCTCGATGTAGTGCTGCTCACGGATGCCTGCCTTTTCCTTTCTTCTTTCCATCCTTCCTTTTCTGTCATTCTTTCCTTCATTCATTCCTCTTCCTTCTGTCTACGGGTGACTCTACACTGAGTGACAAGCCAAATGGCTTCCTGTATACCAGGAAACCATTTACTACGCTGGGTGGTAACCATATAACCAAATTGTGGCACCTGGTGGTTTAGTGGGCAATTAAGGCGCTCCAATCGGATTGAGCCGGTGAAGGCTTATATCCAAGGGATGGTTCGGGGTTATTGCTCACGTAATGTCACTCAGGGATGAGTGAGGCTGATCACTCTCATCTTGAATGTTAGGACCAACTTGGCTAGCCCCGGGCTCCTACGTTCCTCATTGGGCAACACTGAATTAGATGATGAATGAATGAGTGAATTATTATTATTATTATTATTATTATTATTTTATTATTACAGCCCACCTTAAACAAGGTGAGGCGATATAGTTTTTGTCGGTGTGTGTGTGTGTGTGTGTGTGTGTGTGTGTGTGTGTGTGTGTGTGTGTGTGTGTATCTGTTGCCAAAATACCTTGAAAAGTTGTTAACGAGTTCTCACCAAACCTTCAGGCAATAGCAGCTATGTGGATGTGCAGAAGCCTATTACTTTTGGTGAGAATTTGATCAAAGACGTCCAAATGCCAACCGCCATATATTTCAAGATACGGAGTGGATGTTTGTGAAATGCGGCGACTGAATGCCGTAGAGTTCTGCGAATTTTCTTGAAGTTTGGTTTGTAGGTAGCTTGAACCTTAGCCAACAACATATATTGGAGGGCGATTAGCATTCGGCCACCTAATGCTATTGTTTCACTTACTATTATTATTATTATTATTATTATTGTTGTTGTTGTTGTTGTTGTTGCTGGTGCTGCTGCTGTTATTTTGGTGGGGTGTATTGGTGGTAGCTGTGTGTGTGTGTGTGTGTGTGTGTGTGTGTGTGTGTGTGTGTGGTGGGGAAGGTCAGGTCAGAGTGTTTGTTTGTATACCCAACTTGCTCTACCTGAGAGAGAGAGAGAGAGAGAGAGAGAGAGAGAGAGAGAGAGAGAGAGAGAGAGCATGTTTGGGGGATTTTGTGTGTGTGTGTGTGTGTGTGTGTGTGTGTGTGTGTGTGTGTGTGTGTATACCAGTATATACGGCATATGTGACTGTGACTGTGTGTGTGTGTGTGTGTGTGTGTGTGTGTGTGTGTGTGTGTGTGTATACCAGTATATACGGCATATGTGACTGTGACTGTGTGTGTGTGTGTGTGTGTGTGTGTGTGTGAGAGAGAGAGAGAGAGAGAGAGAGAGAGGGAGGGAGAGAGAGTGAAACACTGAGCATTCTTTGTTTCATCCTAAGAAATTATACACATTTTCTCCCTTTCTCCCTTTCCTTGAGTCACCCTCTCTCACTCATCCTCCATTTTCTTTAATCTCCAACTTTCCAAATTTTTCTTTCCATTTTCTTTATATTTTTCTTTCACAACTTTATATATTTTTCTTCCAATTAATTTTTTACTCGCCTAACTTTCCCCTCGCTCACATTTTCTATATTTTTTCTTACTTTCTTTAATGCTAACTTTAACTCCACTCCGTTGGTAACTTTGTGATTTTTTTAAAGACTTGTTTTTCTCATCTCTTACTCATTCCCTTTCTACTGCATCATGTGTATTTTCCTACTTCATTTTTCTACTTTAAAGTCTAGCTTTATTTTCTTTCATCAATTTTTTTTTTTTTTTTTACTTTAGAACCTTGATTTATTTTCTTCCTTTATTGGCTGTCACACAATGTTACTTAAATGAGTGTAACGCGAGCTTATACGTACTGTTGTTGCTGTTCCTGTTGATGTTGTAGTTATTGTTGTTACTGTCCGAGAACACCCTAGTTGTATAGTTTCTTCTCTCCCTTATCCCTCCCTTCTTTCCCATCTCCTTCCCTTCTTTCCTCCCCTCTCCCATCCTTCTTTTCTCTCCCTCCCTTCATTCCCCTCTCCCTCCTTTCGTTCACCCTTCCCTCCCTTCTCTCCTCCATCCTCCCCTTCTGTCCCCTCTCCTCCCTCTTCTTTCCTCTCTGCTGTTCCGCTCAAATAAAAGTTAATGTAGTAATACCGAGTATTTCTCTCTCTCTCTCTCTCTCTCTCTCTCTCTCTCTCTCTCTCTCTCTCTCTCTCCCCTAATTCACCATCCCTCTCCCTCACTTCCTATTTTTCCTCCTTCATCTCTCTCCCCTTCATAATTACCTCCATTTCTCTCTCCTCATCTCATCGCGCTCTCTCTCTCTCTCTCTCTCTCTCTCTCTCTCTCTCTCTCTCTCTCCCAATTCTCTCTCCTCTCATCTCTCCCCCTTAATCTTTCTCTCTCTCTCTCTCTCTCTCTGCCCTAATCTCCCTGGCTCAAAACATTGATAAATTAGAGCAAAAAAAAGAGTCACGTATCACCCTTATTTACTCTCCCTTACTCTCTCACTCCCTTACTCGGGCAGACAGGGTGTAACAAAACCTCTAAGGGTCATTTTAGCGCGGCGCCGTAACCTTAGGAGGGGGGTAGAAATGTACTGTTGGGGGGTCGGAATGTGACGGGTGGGCGGGGCTTGGCGGGTCGGGGGGCGGGGCTTCATTCCCCTTCGACAGCCAATTAGCGGACGGGTAATTTACTCGCTGGATCTTTCCTCAACCTCTCCTCCCTCTCCCCTTCCCTCCTTTCCCCCTTTACCTCCACACACACAGACACACACACACACACTTTCCTCTTTCCTCCCTCTAACCTCATTGCCTCCCCTACTGCCTCTAGCTCTCTCTTTTACCTCTTTCGTCATTCTTTTTTCCTTCTTTTCTTCCTCAAATTCGTTTACCTTCACACACACTTTCCTCTTTTATCCTTCCCTCTTTCCTCATTCTAGCCTCATTGCTTCTTCCTTCATCCCTCCCTCTGTCTCTCCTTTTCTTCTCTCTTTCCTACCTTATTTGCTCCCTCCTTCCCCATCACACACACAATTTTCTCTTTTCCCCTTCCCTCTTCCCTCCCTCTACCTCATTTATTCTTTCCTTCCTTCCTCCCTCGCTGCCTCTATCCCTCTCTTTGCTGTATTATCCCAGTTTCTCGTCTCATTTCTTCCTCCCTCTAACCTCACCTTTCCTTCCTTCTTCTCTACATATATCTTTTCCTCTCTCCTCTGGCTCCTCTTCTTTTCCTCTTTTCTCCTTTCCTCCCCCCTTTCTCCTTCTAACCTAATTGCTCCCTAACTTCCTTTCTCTCAACCTCCATCTCCCCTTCCTCGAACCTCCTCCCCACCTACCTAACTTCCTTCCTTTCCTCATTCCTTCTTCTCTTCTTACCTCCTTACTTTCCTTCCTTATCTTCCCTTTCTTCACTCTGTTGTTTAATCCTCACTTCTTTTTTTCTTGTAACATTCTGCCTTCCTGCCTTCCTTTTACCATCTCCCCCCCCCCTCTCTCTCTCTCTCTTTCTCCAGTTTTTCCTTTTTCCATACCTAGCATCCTCATTCCACCTTCCCTCGCTCCTTGTTTTCTCCTTCCTTTGCCCCTGCCAACCTCTCTGTCTCGCTTCCCTCCTCTCCTCTCTTCCATCACGTCTTCCCTCCGTCTTAACGTTCCTCCCTCCCTACTTTTCTCCTACCTCTTCCTTCCCTACTGTCCTCTCTTCCTCCCTATCATCTTCTTCACCATTCTTCCTTCCCTTCTTCCTTTACCTTCTGTCACTAGCTCCCATCTTCCTTCCCTACTCTACGTATCATCCTTTTCACATTTCCTTCCCCTCCCCCACTCTCCCTTCCTACCTTTCTCTCCTTCCCTACCCCCCTTCTCTCCCTCTCTCCAGTTGCTCTAGTGTTTGTTGTTATTGTTGTTTGGCCTCGTTGATGTTTCATATGTTTGAGTCCCCACTGCTGGTGTTGCTGTTATTGTTGTTGTTGTTATTATTATTGTTTTGTTGTTGATGATTTATTGTTATAGATAATGTCAATGCTGATATTATTGCTGTAGTTGCTATTGATGATTTCGATATTTTTACTGATATTAGTGATGCTGATGTTAATGAAGTTGATGTTGATGCTATTAGTGTTGTTGAGTGTATTGCCATTGCTGGTGTTGATGAGGGTGGTGGTGACGATAATGATGTGGGTGATGGTGAGGATGATAGTAATGCTAAGGATGATGGTGACGGTGAAAATGCCAGGAGAAGGTGTCAGGTGAGGGTGAAGGTGGTGAGGATGAGGGTAAGGGAGTGAGTCAAGGCGGGTGAAAGTGAAGGCAGTGAGAGGGTCAAGGGAACATTGCTCAACATTTCTACCACTTTCTACCCTACATTTTCTGCGTCTCGTATTACGTTACTTACAGCCAGAGATTTTTAGTTAAGTTTACCTTCATTTTTTTAATAGACTTGAAGATAATGTTAAAATGGAGAGACAGAGACAAGCAGAGAAAAATTTATATTCCAAGTAACCAACCCTCCTGCCTATACCCCATCTAACCTCCTTTCCTCATTTTTCCTCCTTCCTTCTTTCTCTTTGCCTTATTACTTTACTTTTTATCTTTCTCATCTGTCTCTCTCTCCTCCTCGTTCTCGTCCTCCTCCTCCTCCTTCTCCTCCTCCTCCTCCTCCTCCTTATCATCATCATCATCATCATCATCATCCTCTTCTTTTTCTTACTCTTGCCCTCTTTACTCTTATCACTCTTTCATTGTCGGACCTCCCAGGAGCAGAGAATAGAAATGCCTTTGTCGCTGACTTTCTACGTTACTGAGGAACAGATTACCTTACCGTACATCAGGTAGCCCAGCGCCTATCAGCCAGGCCAGCTCTGGCAGTAGCAAGGCACCCTACTTTGTCGTACTGGGAGAGGAGGGCTCATGTATTAACCTGGTACTTGTAAAACAATCCTTTGCAGTCGTCTCTCTCTCTCTCTCTCTCTCTCTCTCTCTCTCTCTCTCTCTCTCTCTTTATAGAGCCTCTGTGGTACAGTGGTAAAGTGTGCGTTTTCGTACACTGAAGAACGAGGGTTCGCCCCCCGCCAGGGTAATAAACTTTGGGAGCGTTCTTCAGGCCACGTGCTGCATTGGCTGACATATTGGGTGCTGTGGTTGAACCAGTGTCGCATACAATAAAGTATGCTTGCACCCAGTCGGCTTGCGCGGGCCGATTACACTTGATTCACTGACTATACGCACATTCAAAGCCACTTCAACAATACAGTTACACTTACAAGCACTTCTAACGCTACATACAATCTCTACTAGACAGCCTAAGCCACTTGCTAGAGATACATTGGCTGTATCGTTCCCACTTCGGTCGGGATAGGCCGGTCCTGCAGTGGACACTCAAATGGCTGATGAGATGATATATATATATATGTGTGTGTGTGTATATATATATAATATGTATTGTATACATGTAACATAAAGAAGATATGACTAAAAGAAAATCCAGAGTTACGTTGCATCCCTCAGTCCATGGGTGAGGTGCAGGTAGGCCAGTATGGCATGGGCTGAGTCAGCGTGGCTCAAGTGGTTGTGGGAGAAGTTATGTGCCTCACCATCCTCCCATCCCATTCTTCGTGTATAGTGATACGTACCGTACTCATCTATACTTCCAGATATCTGTCACGCAATTAGCCCTTTCACAAAAGGAAAAAGCACTGGCTGTTCTACACCTTAACAACAGCAATACTGATGAATACAACAATTTAAAGCAACAAGAAGAAGGACATCATCGATGCCTTACCCATCCCTGCAATATATATATATATATATATATATATATATATATATATATATATATATATATATATATATATATATATATATATATATATATATATATATATATATATGGCCAGGCATGCCAACATTGTCCGGGACCATCGTGGTCCGTCCCTCCATCTGGGTGGAGCTCATTTTGTGTTTTATTTTTGCAAGTTCCAGGTGCTTTTATTCAGCTTGGCGGATACTTTTGGAACCTGGGGAGATACATATAATATTCCTCAACCCTCTTCACGCGAAATCCGTTCCCAAGTTCAGTAAAATAGAGTGGAGGTAAGCCAAAAAAAAAAAAAAAAAAAAAAAAAAAAAAAAAAAAAAAAACAGCGATTCAAGGGGTTAATTTAATGGACAGAGAAGAATCAAGGTGTGAAAGCTAGCAGCAACTGTCCACTTCCAAGAATATCGAACAATAACAATAAAAATGTTTGGATCAATTAACTGCGAAATGCCCCGGACACATTGCGTTTAGGAGCATGGATGCCATAGGCAAATGTAAATACAGAAGGAGGAGGATTTTTTTTTTTTTCAGAGTCGACCACCTGTGTACATGAAAGACTGAGAATACCAATTAACTCTTTCCTTATTGTGCTGAAAAAAAAAATGTGAAAGCATGTGGAAAAACAGGTGCTGTTTGCTCACAGAAATGGGGGAGATATGTAGGTAGTTCAAAAGAGCAGTATAATGGCTATATTAAAAAAAAAAAAAAAAAAAAAGGGTCCAAAGCTAAGACTAAGAGAGACTGAAGGGAGTCACTGAAAGGAGGAGAGTTGTTTAGAATGAAAGCCTTTGGTCCCACCCTGTTTAGGAGAGCTGTATGTAATAAGGCCTTCCTCTTCCCTCTAACACACACACACACACACACACACACACACACACACACACGAGTGCTTTGTTCCACACTGGGCTGAATATAGGTCTGCGTAGGATACAGAGTCAGCAACCGTGCAGGATGAAGGAAAGTGCGGAATCACTTTAGCACACATAACCTCTAAGAAGCTAATTTCGCAAGAGAAGTAATGTGACTTCCAAGACATTTGCAGTTTAAAGGGAGTGACACCTTAACTACAGAAGATGACAGAAGATGAAGGTATAAGTGTGTGTGTGTGTGTGTGTGTGTGTGTGTGTGTGTGTGTGTGTGTGTGTGTGTGTGTGTGTGTGTGTGTGTTGGCGAAGGTAAGAGAGTAGTCACGTGGGAAATTGTGGTAAATAAAACGACTGGGTTTCCTTTCCTCTCTGACAAGTGTCCCCAGTGAGGTGAAGGAGCTTTGCAACGCCCTAGGTCATGTACTGTACTTGCAAGAAACTGAATTACGACGATAATGATGATGATTTTTAGAGAAGGGAGCATCACAACGAATTGCCCAGTTCGTCTGTCACTCACTAATTTTCGCAAAGGAGATGCTTCGCCTCTGTAAACTTTAACAAAGCCCAATATTAAAGCCCTGAAGCTCCAGCATTTATCTGGCATTGCTGTAATTGTTCTATCTCATATAGTTTCTATAATGGTTTCAAGAGTAACTGCCAGGCCTATACTTGTAAATAACCACATATATTTCCTCGTTTCTTGGCATTATGTAGTAATACCTCGTTTATCCTCATTGCAGAGCCTGGTAAGTTAGTGAATCCTTCGAGGTGCAGTTATTCTAACATTACTGTATATTTTAACCAATACCCAAGGTTGACCTTAAGTTTCGATTCTTAGTGTAACTTTTGGTATATACGTACATGCATGCACACACACACACACACACACACACACACACACACACACACACACACACACACACATATATATATATATATATATATATATATATATATATATATATATATATATATATATATATATATATATATATATATATATATATATATAATATTTAGCGTGAAACTGTTCGAAATATGAGACTGTAAATTGAATGTTTGAATATGCAAAGTGAGATATCGCATCCAAGCTTGTAAGCACACTCGGGTTAACCTGGGATCCAATAAGGGAAAGAAACCTGTCAATAGTGCACCCTCCTAATACCATAAACTTTGCATCCAGATTCCGGCTAATGGGGCTTCTGGATATGCAAAAGCCTCCTAACAGCGAACTATTATACCCTACCCCAAAATGCCGAATCCATTTCTTTGTATAATTTCTTGCTGCTCTAAGTTTGTTTGTTTGTTTACTTTTTCGAGGTCATTTATGCAGATTGTTTACAGTGTTGCTGATTCAGAGATGGCGGAGTGGAGGAGGTGGAGGAGGAGGAGGAGGAGGAGGATGAGAGAGAAGAGGAAAGGGTGGAGAGAAAAAATATTAAGAGAGGCGAGAAAAGAAAGAATTCATACGAAGAACAGAAGCATGGAATAAGAGAGAGAGAGAGAGAGAGAGAGAAGGGTGTAGGAGAAGCAAGTGAATAGGTGGGTGGGGAGGACGGGATACTAGTTGAATAGGTACATAAGGGTGGGTGAATAGGTGAGTGAGGGAGGTGGGTGTGTTGGTGGGTGAGTGAACGGCTATAAGAGTGTGTAAAGGGAGATATATAAACAGAAAGACAGACAAACTTAGAAACATATATACATACCTACCTACATGCCTATATCTGTGCATATATATACTCGTACCCGTATATTTACAGAGAGAGAGAGAGAGAGAGAGAGGATATAAAATAACAGAAGAAATGTATCCACTAATATAACAGAATAAAAAAAAATGTATACTGTACTTACACAGACTCACAGGCTCACCGACCTTGCCAAGATCTTACACTCTCTTATTTGTCCCCGTGTGGAGTATGGGGGAGGGGATTACCAATTACACAACTTTTAAACAAGTTGGAGTCAAAAGCTTTTCGTCTCATTACTTCCCCTCCTCTCACTGACTCCCTTCAACCTCCTTCTCTCCGCCGCAGTGTTACGTCCCTGTCATTCTACCCAGGGTCTAGAGGTCTTGAATATACTATCGAAATTTCATTAATGATCATTTTTTCCCCGAACTGCTTGCTTGCACCCCTCCTTCATTACAGCGGGAGTGCAGCACCTGTCTAGCAACGCACTCTCACCCCCTTTCTGTCCAGCTCTCTAATGCAAGAGTTAACTTGCACTCCTGGCCCTATATGTACGCATCTGATTAACTCTGGAACCGTCTTCCTCGATATGTATTTCCCCGCTTCTATGACCACCAGCCTTTAAACGCGGTTTATCCAGGAATTTCGAAATGATAGCATAGCGTTAAAGCTTGCATTTGTCTGCCTTGCATCTTCCTTCCTTCGATTCTTCTTTTTGGGACAAAATGATTCCAAGGAGGTGATAAATACAAGAGAGAGGGAGAGAGAGAGAGAGAGAGAGAGAGAGAGAGAGAGAGAGAGAGAGTCAGGGCAGGAAGGAGGGAGATCTACCAGGTCGCTTCATACCTGAGTTCCAACTTTTTACCCAGTATTTGTCAAGTAAATTTACCCAGGCAGACTTACCCTCCCTCACTCACTCCCTCTCTCACTTTCACTCACTCACTCACTTTCACTCTCACTTAATCTGAATCTGTCTGTTTCGCTTGCTTTGAATCTCTCTCCCTCTCTCTCTGTCTGGCTGTCTGTCTGTCTGTCTGTCTCTCTCTCTCTCTCTCTCTCTCTCTTTATATATATATGAATCTGTCTTTCTTGCTCATTCTCAATTTCTTATTCTCTCATTCATTTTCACTCATTCTGAATCTGCCTCTCCCATACTTCCACTCATTCACTCACTCCCACTCCCACTCGCTCTAAATTTGTCTCTGGTATATTTGTGTGTATTTTCTGCAGTGTACGTTGGAATAATAGTCACAAATAATATATAAAACAACAGAAAGGCGTGGTCTGCAAAATAAGTGGCTCGGGAAAAACTGCTAAGGATCCATCTTGTCCAACAAGAATAAAGCGCTGTGAGGCTTGAGGTCGTGTTCCTGGTGGCAAAGGAAGTTTATTTAGCTTCGTAGCGTTCCTTCCCTGGCGATTTATTCCGTATATTACACCGCAATGTTCTCTCCTGTGCGACTGATACAAACTGTGTCGATATTAAAATGGTATGAAGAGCAGGAAAGAGATTTTTAAGGTGTAATGTACAAAATAAATCGCTAAGGTAGAGATTTAAAGATGTACAAAATAAATCGCTAAGGTAGAGATTTAAAGAAGTAATGTACAAGATAAATAGCTAAGGTAGAGATGCTATAAAGCCTCCTATGGCACTCAGAGTAAAACCCCAAGGATCATATAATCCAGAGGTAAGGAGACTTTCAAGCACCTTTTCTCTAGCGATTAATTCTTCGAGCGAGCGACCGATACCCTATAATGTTACATATAGTTGGGTAATAGAGCATGACAGCAAAATTGAGTTATCTCAGAATTAATTAGTTTCAGCTGAACTACTCATACTGTGAAAAGCTACTGGGAAAGAAATATATAAGTGTTAGTTAAGTGACTTTTCTCAACATTCGCCAACATACTGTACAGTATTGCTGAAAATAGCCAAAGTACTCCTCTAAGCATCCAAGCTGGATTGTCAAGGAAACTGCTAGATCTACACCGGACTTACCTACATCGTCGGAAAACAAATGGAAGAGTTAAAAGTGTTATTTAAGCGACTTTTCTCAAAATTCTCCACTACGATGAAAAAGGAGAGTGTTAAAATGAGTACCAAAACCTTTTTATCCTCTTTTTCTTCCTCTCCCTCCCATTTACCTACCCTCCTTCCCTCCCTTTCGCGACTATCTCCCAACCCTCTCCCTACCATCTCTCCTTCCCCCTGCCATCCACCTTTCTACCCCCTCCCCTCCACATTCACCTTCTCATCCTCTCCTCTCTCCATTCATCTTCCTATCCTCCCCCCTTCCCGAATTCCTACCTTCTCTCCATTCACCTTCTCCCCCCCCCTCTCTCTCTCTTATCTCTCCCCCCTTCCACTTAACACTCTCCCAGCCTCATCCACCCTTCCCCCTTCATCTCTTCCCTTCCTCTTCCCCTCTCCCTCCTTCCCTATCTTTTCCCTCACCTCCACCTTCTAAAACTTCAGCCCAAATAAGGTCTCTGATATACTATAAATATTTCATCCTTTTGTTTTTTTCCCTCCGTCCTGGGGAAAAGAATCGTGATAAAATTCCATTGTTTAAAATTGCAGGCGTGTTTACTCTTTGCATAATAATAATACAGCGTGCGATTCCCAGGACGGCGTAGGTTAGAGTGGTTGCTATGGTTACGTGTGGCGGTACTGTTGGCTAAGTTTGGCGGTATTTCAGTGTTGCGTAGAGCTGAAAATGCAGTAGTTACAAAATGAAATGCATGAAATTACAGAGATGGCATTTACGTGGTTATCCAGACTGCGGTGAAGTTGGTATTGTTACGTGGTTCGATATGTGTTGCGTAAATTTAGTCGTGTTGCAAGGTTTGTATATAAAGGGCTACAATATCTATGAATGTAACATTAGAGATGGCTGTATACTTGGTTAGATAGATAAAATGATAGATATTAGGTTGATGTGGTTACGCGATTATATTTTGTCAGTGATAAAAACATGGTTCTGTGTTACGAAGAGGAATAGTTTTATCAAGTAACTGTGCATGTTGCAGCATGTATGTGAAAATTGCAAAGATAATGTGATTCAATATACTGTAGGTGTATCAAGTTTGCATGGTTACGTGTTGCCATAGTGATGGAACCGCTTATAACGTTACATGCATGGTGCTTCAGTGGGTCGATATATTGGCGAAGTTATATAATTCATAATTTTAGATCTGATATATGCGCATTTACAAAGATCACAGCAAACTTGGTGTGGCTAGACACCCGCTCGTCCATTGGTCTGACGGACGCTTTGGAGATTTCGTAACACCTCTTCCTTAGCGATTTGGTCTGCCCATGACAACTCAGTATCCTCTTGGTTGTTATTGATACAAGATATATCGATGTTCCAATGATATATAGCATACAAGAGAACGTTATGGTGTAATACGTAAAGATAATAGCTGAGGAAGGGGTAGGGTGAATACTCCTATGCCACCCAAGCCCGTATTCTAGTAAGGTGAGGAAGCTTACTAACAAATCTTCCTTAGCGATTTATTTTGCATATTACGTCACACCAGTCTCTTGTGCCATATTATTCCTTTGTATTGTCGACGCAGATGGCATAAATAAGATAACAGCAATTATGGCACACGCAGAAACAAATCGATAAGGAAAAAGTGTTTGGGAGCTTGGGGGGGAACTAAGCGCCGTGTTCGTGTTGATCTGAATCCCTAAGAGGCGACTGGAGCGTTTTCATCCAATACCACAAAAGAGTTTAAGCCCGTCATCTGCCTTTTAAATATTAAGCTAATGTAGCCTAGCCTCGCCCCCCTACACCTCGCACTGGTGATGTGGGACTGAGTTTATTAGATCTTCTTCTTCTTCTTCTTTTGTTATGGTTACTGGTTGTTATTGTTAGTGTTCTCTTAATTCAGCAGTGTTGTATCCACGGTGTTATATTATTACGTAGTGTTATCTGCTGCTACGTTATCACATAAGGTGTCGGAAATAACGGTGATGATGTTGACTGAATGCCTTTTTTTTTTTTTTTTTTTTTTAAATCATCATTCTATCGTCTCCATGCTTCAGCAATTACTTTTATTTCTCTGTTCAAAAGGAGGAAAGGAATAAAAAGACACACACACACACACACACACACACACACACACACACACACACACACGCATAAATGCACACAAGTAGACAGCTAGCGAGAGGAGATCGATACGTCGAGAGAGATGCAGATTTACAGTACAAACAGAGACAATATACATACGGTAGCTGGAGAGAGAGAGAGAGAGAGAGAGAGAGAGAGAGAGAGAGAGAGAGAGAGAGAGAGAGAGAGAGAGAGAGAGAGAGAGAGAGAGAGATCAAACAGCAACAAACAGATGGATGCTGGTGACAGAGGCGGACACTGACAAAATAAAAATGGAAAAAAACATGGAGGAAATTTTACAGACCAGAGAAATACATTAGTGAGCCGTGTGTGTGTGTGTGTGTGTGTGTGTGTGTGTGTGTGTGTGTGTGTGTGTGTGTGTGTGTGTGTGTGTTGTCTTTGCTGTGTGCGTTATAGCGTGAGTGGTTATTTGAGTGGGTATAGGTGTACACAAAATGGTGAGTGCGTGCTTTTGCGTTCGTGCGTGCGTGTGTACCTATGTGCATTTTTATAATTCCCTTTGTTTGTGCTTTATGTATGTGCCTCGATATGTGTGTATATATGCATGTGTGTGTGTTTTATAGCTCCCTTTGTGAGTCTTGTGTATGTGCCTAGATGTGTGTGTGTGTGTGTGTGTGTGTGTGTGTGTGTGTGTGTGTGTGTGTGTACAGGTATGTGTGTATGTATGTATGAATGCATATATGTCGTCACTCGCTCTCTCTCTCTCTCTCTCTCTCTCTCTCTCTCTGTATGCATGTGATCTGTATACATCCGATTCTGAACACCGTACTAAAATATACACCCCCTCCCCCACTCTCTCAAACGCTACCACCGGAGCACTGGTACCCACCGTACATTATGCCTGAGTAGGGATATTCCGCGGAGACGTAGTTACAAGGGCGATAATTGGATTCCTTGATAACATAACGATGGCACTAAGGGAGGAGCAGCGAAGCATGACGGAATTCAAGGCCTCAATTTTTTCCCTACAAAAGATGGGATTGAAACAGCGACTACGTGATCAGTAGTCCAGTCCTCTATCCATTTGATCACCACCTCCCTCATCTATATTTCCTGTCTACGTATGATATGATTTTGTAGATAAATGAATATCTATCTATCTATCTATCTATCTATTTATAGCCAGACGTCCTAATCCCGTAAGGGTTGGCCACAAATAAATCGCCTTCATGTTGCCCTGTCAACTGCCATTTCGATGCCCTTCCCCTAACTTACACACCCCCTCTCTCATATACCTCTCCATTCCATCCCTCCATTTCATCCTCGGTCTCTCCCTCCCTTCCCCCCTCCACCTCACTTCCATACACTCCTCGTTAGTGTTGCAGTATAATCTTGAAAGTGCCTTTTGAGTTGATTTGTATCGTTACCCACCCATCTGCCTATCCGTTCTTGCTTCTATGTCCATCTTGTTTGTGTGTATCCAACTTAGGGCATGGGCGATACAGTCCATTCCCTGACGCCCGGCAGTCCACTTACGTACAGGACATGGCATGACACTCCTTCGCATGTAACCTTTTGGACATTAACAGTGAACCGACAGTGATAAGACATGCCAGGACTGTCCCAAGTATTAATAGGACGGTATAAGCTAGACTATTTTATGTCATGTGGGTGAGTCTTGTCGGTAGTAAATTCAGATATTCAGGCTGTTCCCTGTCCAAGCAAAGACTCGGGAATGTTATCTTACAAGCAGCCTACTCCTCCACCACTTGACAACCACTCCTTTGTATTTGTAGTTATCTATACTTATGTACCTGTATTTGTCTGTCTGTGTATTTGCTTCTGTCTGTCTGCTTATCTATCTACGTCTACGTGTCTGTCTATCCACATCTCTATCTCCTGCATGTTTATTTATATCGATGTATCTGAGTATCTATAATCTCTATCTATACATTTATTTACTTTTTGTCTCTGGCTTCATTTTCTGGCAGTCTGTCTGAAGGTGCGTCTAATCTACCTTTCTCTCTACCTTCACCTGTCTACTTATTCATCAGTTTACTCTGCCTTCTGCCCTACCTACGCCCCCGCCTTCTGCCCTGCCTTCGCCCACCAGTGCTATAATCACACAGGAACCAGGCATCCCCAACTGAAATGAGTTGATGTTGGCATTCTTTGTTCAGCTTTTCTTTGAAAGGTTTTTATGCCTTCATATGGCCTGGTGAAAAAATATATGTTTGATGCATTTTGCCTTTCTACTTATCCGTTTACTTACTGTATATCTGTTTCTCTACCCATAATCTGTTCATCTCTCTCTCTCTCTCTCTCTCTCTCTCTCTCTCTCTCTCTCTCCTGTATATATATATATATATATATATATATATATATATATATATATATATATATATTTTTCCATTTGTATTTTTACACATACCATATATACCAATATATTTCACGTTTCACGTTCCTCCTGCCCATCCCACCTCTTACCTCACTTCCTTCCCACGTATATTCCATTCATTCCTCCCCCTCCCCTCCTCTCCCCTCCCATCCCCTTCCCTCTCCCCTCTCCCCCCTCCTTTAATCACTGCGTCATGATCATTCAGCATTGCAAGTGAGTTGCAGATTTTGTGAATGACGTGTGTGTGTGTGTGTGTGTGTGTGTGTGTGTGTGTGTGTGTGTGCGCGTCAGAGAGAGAGAGAGAGAGAGAGAGAGAGAGAGAGAGAGAAGGAAAAAGGAGTAAGAACAAATATTCGCAACTGAGTGATTCCCCCAGCGTCCTTTAGACATCCCCGTGCGGTAATTCCCCCGTTGTGACGCACGATTGAGGAGGGAGGGGGGCGATAGGAGGGACGCAGGAAGAGAGGGAGGTTGTGGAGGCTGTGAGGGGAAGAGGAAGCTGTGTTACATAATTACAGGTGATATGAACCTTGGAGAGTGTCATTGTGTGGCAAAGGTGTAGCATCTGGTACACTTGATAACCTTGACATGACACATATTTGTTGGTGGCACTGACTTGGATAAACGGATGTGTCAAATGTTACATGAAATGGCCAGGTAACTCATGAATGAAGATCGGAAATTATCGTTAGACCTTCGCTTCATACAGGCACTGTCCCGGGGTCATGTGTGGCCAACTGCACGTACACAAACCACCCAGACCTTGCACTCCTTTGTAGATAATCTGGGAAAAAGTTTAAGAACAGTATAGCAGAGGAGGAAGTTCTACCCCATCCTCTAGACTCTGGCAATCAGTCTCTCAGGAAACTGCTATTAGCAACACCTTGCAAGACTAGAGTACCTAAAGGATTTTTCATACGAACGGTGGAAAGTGGTATAATAAATAAAATGATTAATCCTTTAGTATGTAACTATTGCTACTCATCAAGCATTTTCATAAGACATACGTGTACATATTTATATATGTATAATTATACTGAGCGTATACTTAAGAAGACAATGATTAGCCAAAGAATTTATGTATGCATTCGGTGTCAAGGAGTAAGGGGCGAAACCTCTTGCATGAATAATGTTCAGTAACGTCGTCCAGAAGTTAACGTCTTAAGAATAAATGATGTCTTCAGTTATATCGTACCATTTTTGTTTGAAAGGAAATTTTAGCTACAGTATTTTCAACATCTGACAAGAAATGATCTAATCTGTTCTTAAATATGCTTATGATTGTCCTTTCTACTACGTTTCCAGATGCCTGTTGCGTTCATTAATATCATTGGTGAGGAAATACCTGACAGCTTCTAATTTTACTCTATGTCTTGTTAGTTTTAAGTTATTCCTGCATGTGGGCACAATTGGGACAAATGTGAACAATAATACCCAGTTAAAGTTATCAGATATTTCGGCGATATCAAAGCATTGTATTATATTCCCTCTTCACACTCAGGCTCGTACGACTCACTCTTAGCTGAAGGAAATCGTCTGGTGCTACCTGGAAGTTAGCAGTATGTTTTGCCCCACCGTGAAAGGGTTAATGGCAACTGGATTAACATTCTTAGGCTCCCATAATCACCCTCAGGTGAATAAAATCGTCTGATTTGAGTTGCCTCGATCATGAGAGGGATGGCTGATGTTTGGATAAGGATGTTGGTACTTTATAATATTTTCATACGATTTTTTTTTACGAATATAAGGAATCATTTTAGTTGTTCTACGCTGTAAGGACTGTAATTTTGCTATATCCTTGCTTAAATGTCGGGACCAAAATTGTACTGCATTGTCTAAGTGTGACTGTATTAATGTTTTGTATACAAGAATTAAAATCTCCTTCCTTTTCAGTGTGTGTGTGTGTGTGTGTGTGTGTGTGTGTGTGTATGTGTGTGTGTTTTTTATCCTAGCATTTTATAGGCCGTCTTATCAGCGTTACTTAGTGGAGGGGTAATTTCATGTTTCTGTACTGTCAAGCCTAGAAACTTGAATGATATCTATACTTCCATGTTATTTGAAATTTCATATTCATATTGTATTCTGAAGCTGCTGGTTCTAGACTGGACAGTTATCATTTATTTACGTAAAATTGATAGAATTTTGAGAGAGAGAGAGAGAGAGAGAGAGAGAGAGAGAGAGAGAGAGAGAGAGAGGCTGGTGTAGGTGTATTCTGCATGTGCTTATATGACTATGAATTTTTGTGTGGACGGATATGTGCTTGTATGGGTGTGCATGAAGAAATATGTTTGACACGGTGTCCTTTTCATTTCCTCTGTTATATCATCTCCATTTCCCCTCGCTACATATCCTTCAGGTCCTCCGGTATATCCCTGTTCATTTCCATCGTTAGGTCCCCTTCATGTGCCCCGTTAGGTTCCCTAAGTATCTCCCGTTAGGTCCCTTTCAGTTCCCCCGTTAGATCCCCTTAATATCTCCCATTAGGTTCCCTTAATATCTCCCATTAGGTTCCCTTAATATCTCCAGTTAGGTTCCCTTCAGGTCCCCCGTTAGGTCCCCTTCAGGTTCCCCGTTTCGTCTCCTTCATGTCTCCCGTTCTCTCCCCTTCAAGTCCTCCTGTATGTCCCCTTCAGGTCCCTCTTTGTGTCCCCTTCAGATCCCTCTTTATGACCCTTCCCTCTTTATGACCCCTTCAGGTCCCTTTTTATGTCCCCTTCAGGTCCCTCTTTGTGTCCCCTTCAGGTCCCTTTTTATGTCCCCTTCAGGTCCCTTTTTATATCCCCTTCAGGTCTCCCTTTAGATCCCTTTAAATGGCCTTAATGTCCTTAAATGTTTTGATTTTTTTTTTTTTTTGTTCCTATAGATCTCCTTTAGGCTTCTAGTGGGTTCTCTTAATCTCCTCCTTAGATCCTTTTTCCTGTCATTTCCAAGTCATACTCCTCCATCTGACCCAACACTGTAGTTTTCCCTCGACAGGCTTAGTCATTCAACACACTCCTTTCCTCCAACCCTATCCCTCCCCCACACTTTCCCCTCCCTTCCCTCTCCTCCTTCCTCCCTCCCTCCTCCTCCCACTGCGGGGCACTCCCATTGACGTCACACTTGACACTCCTTTCCTATAATCTCCTTCACTCCTCCCCTTCCTCCACTCCCACGCACATCCTATTTCACTCCTGTCCTTCCCCTCGCAATGTCATATTCGTCTCCCTCTCTCCACTCACCCATCTCCTGTATCTCCCCCTCTCCCCTCTGTCCCTTGTAAAGAGGAGTACAAAGGAGTGCAAAGGAAAGTAAACAGCAACAGACATATTGCGCCTTTCAGGGCTGTTTGTTATGGGGTAGGTTATAACTAAGGTCCTCTCTCTCTCTCTCTCTCTCTCTCTCTCTCTCTCTCTCTCTCTCTCTCTCTCTCTATCAGCATTTCCACCTATCAGCCCCTTGACACCTGAGTGACTTGCCTCGCCTTGACCCCGATCTTAGTTTGGCCAGTAATTAACCAGCCGACTTCAAGGCATTCTCCCTGATGGCAAGAATCTTTTGGTGTTTGCCAGAACAGAGTACGTTTTTTAAGTGTATCCATTGTAGCGAAAGTTCATAGTTTTTTCTTTAGCTGACCTTGTTCTTATTCGTATTGTACTTGGAGAAGACTTTGATTTGAATGTTCACCACGCCCGCAACATTCCACTTAGAACATTCATCTTTGCTAATGTTCCACCTCTCACCCTACCCTACTACCCCCACCCTACCCCATCCCACTATTCCTCCGCTCACCTTACCCTTTCTCTACCCCTCCCCCACACCACTGAATTACAATTTCTACCGGAAACCTTACACGTTGGACCCATTGCAACGTCTACTTTAACTTGGTGAATTTGACTCGCCCTGCCACACCTCCCACCATCATCCTAATCCATCCCGTCCATTCTCACTTCTTGCCCTCCTACTGAACATTCACTTTCTCAACAACCATTCAGCCAAACGAAGCGTGATGTTTACAAGGCGTCAGAGCCTACTTACTCATACGCGATGATCAGTAACCCCATTAGACTTGTATTTCATTAATTTGAATTTCGAAAAAAAAAAAAAAACAGTTTTTTTCTTTTTCACGCCGTCATCAGCATGGTCTGATTTTTCTATACCGACCTCAGTGGATGTGAAGTACTGTAGGGAACTGAATAAACCTGAAAAACCTGAGTTTCTTATCAGGGACACCACCGCACTGAAATACAGATCCTTGACACATTTTCTTTAGCATGAGCTGGGTCGATGCGATTGATTTGAAGTGACTTGAAAGAACATGAAGCGAACTAAGTTGACTGAAATGAACCTGAATCGATCATCTTGAGGTTAAACGTGGATAAAGGAACTGCAGTGATCACAGTGGATCTAAACTGAACTTAACTATTGTTGGTGGACTGGAAGATCCTTGAATGGGCCTAAAATTGCTTGAAGGGATCTAATATGAAGTGAAAGACCCTGATCTGACCAAAACCTGCATGTGAAGGACCTGCCTGAACATAAATGGCCTGACTGAGGGCTGCCTGAACACAAATGGCCTGACTGAGGGCTGCCTGAACATAAATGGCCTGACTGAGGGCTATCTAAACATAAATGGCCTGACTGAGGGCGGCCTGAACATAAATGGCCTGACTGAGGGCTGCCTGAACATAAATGGCCTGACTGAGGGCGGCTTGAACATAAATGGCCTGACTGAGGGCGGCCTGAACATAAATGGCCTGACTGAGGGCAGTTGGACCTACATAAATGTATATGGTTCTGAACGAATCTATTAGTGTGTATGGATTAAAATGAACCTGAAACGCTCTTAACTGTTCTGAAGGGACTCAGTTGAACCTGACTTCATCTGATTAGATCTGAGGTAACCTGACTTGATCAAAGCAGGTTCAGTGAGGGCCATTCAGTACAGTTCAGAGCCTCTCAAGTCAGTTTTGGTACACGATGTGTCTAAAGTGACTTAAATGGACCGGAGTTGACCTATTTGGACCTGGCTGCATGTGAAAGGTCTGAATTAGCCTGGCCATATCTGCTGCTAACTACGCCACGCTGAAAAATTACTACAGTCTCACTGTTGCTCTGACATTATTGCCGGCACGACGCAGGTAGATGATTCACGAATGCGTTTGTGCAAGAGCTTCTCTGCTGAACGTTGTTTCCCAGAGTATAATATGTAGGTGTGTCCATAGCAGGGAAGCAGTTCGTCGGTATAGTTTTTAGCGTTTTGCTTGTTGGGCCTTCTCTCAGGCAAACAAAATAGCCCAGATAAACTACTTAAGTCATGCACGACACAGACTGTGAGATGCATCCGAGAATATGGAAGGCCAGAATGACAAGTGAATGGATGTGTGGAGCATTTCACAGAAGCGCATTTACTCTGACCTGACAAAGATCCTTAACCACTTTCAGTTCGGTTGATGCGCACGTCTAGGCAGAATGGAGGGTGGATTTGACTAACAACACTTATTCCTACAGCATAACTAAGGATCATTAAATTTCATGCAAACACGATTTACTGTTCTAGGCGTGAGAGTGAAACAGTCCCGTCAGATGTAAACAAACCTACTGCGGGCACTCTGGTGATATATATATTTTTCATTTTGTGTTTTACCGTTCCTGATTTTGGAGGATAGAGAAGGGAAGGGAGGGGATGGGGAGTGAGACAGAACACGCAAACTTATAGAGACAAGGAGAGAGAAAGAAATGGAAGGAGGGACAGAAGAGAGGTTTAGAAAGAGGGAAGAAAAGAGAGAAGAAGGGAGAGACAAAAAGAGAGGTGGAGGCATAAAGAGGAAGGAAAGCCAAGGGAGTGAAAAAATGGAGAGTTACAGAGCACGGGAGAAGGTGAGAGGAAGAAAGAGAAAGAAATGGGTCGAGCGAAAGGAGAGAAGGGTAAAGACAAGAAAAGAGGGAGGGTAAGGAGGCTGCTAGCGAAGATGAAGAAGAAGAAAGAGGAGGAGAAGAAGAGGAAGGAGAAAAAGAAGAGAAGAAGAAGAAGAAGAAAAAGAGGAGAAGAAGAAGAAGAAGAAGAAGAGAGGGGAGGAGAGCACACGCGAGAGGACTGTAGAAAGGAATGTATATGTGTGGGAAAGAATGGGGAAGACAGAAAGAGAAAGGGAAAGGAGAAGAGAGAAAGTGGGAAAGAACAGACAGACTGAGAAAGGGAGAGAGGGAGGAGGAGGAAGAGGAAGTTACTCAAGCAGGAAGGAAAGTAAGAGGCATGATAAATGAAAGAAGAATGGAGAGAGAGAGAGGAAGACGGAAAAAAGAAATGAATGAAGAGAGATGAAGAGAGGAGAGGAGAGAAACAAGATGGAGAGAAAAGGAGAAAAGCAGGGGAGTTAGGGAGGAGAGAAGAGTTAGGGAGGAGAGAATGAGGGAGAAAAGGGTGGAGGGAGAGAGTGAAACAGGGAAGGAGAGAAAAGGATGGGGTGGGAGAAAGAGTGATACAGGGAGGGAGAGAAGGAAAGAGGAAGGTGAGGAAAGAGAGAATGAGGGAGAGGAATGAAGGAGGAAGAGAGGGTGAGAGGGAGGGAGGGAGGAAGTGCAGAGGTACAAGTGTTTTGACAAAGAGGAATTTGGCTCTACAGGCTGAAGTGGAGGAGGGAGGGAATAAGGAGGGAGGGAGAGAATAAGGAGGGAGGGAGGAAGGGTGGGAGAGAAGAGAATATCGGAGGGAGAGAGGGAGGGAGGATGGGAGAGAGGAGAATATGAGAGGGAGAGGGAAGGAGAGAAGAGAATATGGGAGGGAGAAAGGGAGAGAAGATGGGAGAGAGGAGAATATGGGAGGGAGAGAGGAAGGAAGGATGGGAGAAAAGAGAATATGGGAGGGAGAAAGGGAGGGAGGATGGGAGAGAGGAGAATATGGGAGGGAGAAAGGGAGGGAGGATGGGAGAGAGGAGTATATGGGAGGGAGAGAGAGAGAGAGAGAGAGAGAGAGAGAGAGGGAAGATGGGAGAGAAGAGAATATGGGAGGGAGAGAGGGGGGGAGATGGAGGGAACAAGGACGGAAGGGTGAGGATATAATGGAAGGAGAAGGGAGCAAGGGAGGGGTGAGGATACTGGAGGGAAGGAATAAAAAAGGGAGGGAGGGAGGGAGAGAAGAAATGAAGAAAATGAGACAAGGGGAAAGGGAGGGAAGGATGAGGATAATGGAGGGAGGATGGGAGGGAGGGAAGGAGAGGATGCTGGAGGGGGAGAGGGAGGGAGGGAGGGAAGAGTGAGGATAATGGAGAGAGAGAGAGGGAGAGAGAGAGAGAGAGGTCTATAGTGTAGTTGTACAAGATCTTCACCTAACACAAACCAACTCTCTCTCTCTCTCTCTCTCTCTCTCTCTCTCTCTCTCTCTCATGTTTAGTCTTTCCTTCCACTTGTCATTCCTATCTTCCTTCGTGTTTTCCATCCTCCTTTCAGTTTATCATTCCCTCCTTTCTTCTTTCCATCTTTCCGTCTTTCATTTTTTTTCATCCTCTCATCCTTCTTTCTTGCTTTCATTTCCTCTTTCCATTTCCTTTTTCTCCTTTACACATTCTTCTGCCCTTTGTTCCTCCTTTCCTTCCTTCCTTCCTTTTCTCACTTATATCTTTCTTCTTTCTCACTTTCTTTCCTTCTTTCTACTTCGTCCTATCTATTCTTCCTTTTCTTCAGTATTCTTTCTCCCTTTCTCTCTTTCCTTTCTTCCATCCTTCCTTCATCCCATCTTCCCACTTTCTTTCCTTTCATTTATTTTTTCTTCTCTCATTATGCCCTGCTATTCCCCCCCCCCTTCTTCCTTTCCCATCTTCCTTATCTTTCCTTCATTCCTCCAACTGTTTCCTTCCTTCCTCTCTCTCTCTCCTTCCTTCCTTCTTCCAAATGTTTCCTTCTTCCCTCTCTCCCTTCCCTTCTTTCCTCCACTCTCCCTTCCTTCTCTTCACCCTATTTACTTTGTATCGTTCATATTTTTGGTCCTTCATTCCATCCTCCTTCATCCTTCCGTTTTTCCTTCCTCTCCTTCCCTCTTGCCTTCCCTCGGTCCTTTTTTCCCTCTTCCCTTTCCTTTAGTTCTGCATTTAAATTTTCCTTTTATCCTTCTTTCATTCACTGTTTCTTTCCATTCTTGCTTCTTTCCCTTTTCCTTCTTTCCTTTCCTCATTCTTCCTTTCCTTTTTTCCATCCTTTCTTTCTTCTCTCCTTACCTTCCTTCCGTCTTTCCTTCCTTCTTTCTTTCCCTCCTTCACCCTCCCTCCCTCCCACTCTTCAAAAAGTAAAGAGTAAAAATGAAAGGTTGTCTTGCACAGTGACTGAATATTAATGAGAGAGAGAGAGAGAGAGAGAGAGAGAGAGAGAG
Source organism: Coenobita brevimanus (assembly GCF_032717465.1). Classification (NCBI taxonomy): domain Eukaryota; kingdom Metazoa; phylum Arthropoda; class Malacostraca; order Decapoda; family Coenobitidae; genus Coenobita; species Coenobita brevimanus. The sequence continues at coordinate 32,236,536 of NC_137015.1, forward strand.
AGAGAGAGAGAGAGAGCGAGAGAGAGAGAGAGAGAGAGAGAGAGAGAGAGAGAGAGAGAGAGAGAGAGAGAGAGAGAGAGAGAGAGAGAGAAGGATGAATGCAGATAGGAGGGAATTAAGATGGGAGAGAGGGAGAAAGGAAGGGAAGGATGGAAGAAAGGAGGGATGAAGAATGTGGGGGGAGGGAGGGAGGGAGGTTGTAGGTGAGAGGAAGAGCGGTGTAGGTGGCAGGAAGGAAGGAGGAAGGGAGGGAGGAAGGGAGAGAAAGGGAGAGGAGGGAGAAGGGAGGGATGTTAGAAGACTGTAGGAGGGAGAGAAAGGGTAGTAGGGAAAGCATACAAGTCTTATTACAATAGTACTTGATGGCAGTGCTTGTTATGGAGTTCACGGTGGCTGTGTTCTCTGTTCTACGGGTCTAAGACTTATAACAGAGCAATCAGACTCCCCTCACCCACTAATCCTCCCACTCCAATCCGCGGAGAAATAGTGAGAAGGACCACTGCAGCATTAAGAAGAAAAAAACTCAAATGCAAGAGTGAAAAAATGTTCTTTGGTATAATAGTTTTGTCAAGGAAAAATATGATTGAGTGTATAGCGATGTTGAACTGTTGCTTAAAAATGTGATGTGAATGAAAGCTAATGATGTCAGATATTTTGTACTCTACCGTGCACTTATTTAGCTGGCTGTAAGAAGCACCATGTTGTTCTAATCGACTTTTACAGTAATGTTAGTCGTGCATCACAACTGACACAAAGCAAGGCAATATATTTCAAATCTTTACTGTTTCGCTGATGAAGAAATGTTTTGCTTCATTTACCTGGAAGTGTTTGTCAGTAATTAAGAAGCGGTTACCTACAGCGTGAACCGATGGGCAGGTTGTGAAATATTTATCAACTGGCATATTACCATTTCTTAAAGATATAAAGTACATATGGAAGCCCACGAAACAGACACACTATCTTACCCCCCCTCCCCACACACAGAGAGCTGGGTCCTTTCTGCGTGATGAGTTACTGTTGGCAGGTGGCAGCAGGTGGCACTACATGGGGTGAAGGTGAACCACTTTTTTTCCACTCGCTTCAGTGTAACTCGTGGTGTGTGTGTGTGTGTGTGTGTGTGTGTGTGTGTGTGTGTGTGTGTATGTATGGGTGGGTGTGTGTGTGTGGGTGTGTGTGGGTGTAATGTGTGTATCTGCGTGTGTGTATATGTGAGTGTGTATTAATGTGCGTGTGTGTGTTGTATGTGCCTTTGTATGTGTATGTGCCTGTGTATATGTGTATGTATGTGCGTGTGTTTATGTGTGTGCATATGTGTGTGTGTGTGTGTGTGTGTGTGTGTGTGTGTGTGTGTGTGTGTGTGTTTTGTGTTTTGTGTGTGTGTGTATGTATGTATGTATGTGGTGTGTGTATGTATGTATATGTGTGGTGGTCTGTGTATATATGTGTGTGTATTTTTGTGTGTGCATATGTGTGTGTGTGTGTGTGTGTGTGTGTGTGTGTGTGTGTGTTTTAGGTGTGTATGTATGTGTATGTGTAGTTGTGTGTGTGTGTGTGTGTGTGTGTGTGTGTGTGTGTGTGTGTGTGTGTGTGTGTGTGTGTGGTGTATGTATGTGTATGAGTGGTTGTGTATGTATGTAATAGAATATGTGTGTGTGTGTGTGTGTGTGTGTGTGTGTGTGTGTGTGTGTGTGTGTGTGTGTGTGGTGTATGTATGTGTATGAGTGGTGGTGTATGTATGTACTCGTATATGTGTGTGTGTGTGTGTGTGTGTGTGTGTGTGTGTGTGTGTGTGTTGACTCATTAACTATTACCCTGGGTTCGATCCCGGGTCAGCAAACACGAGGACAGACACTCCGCCTTAAGTAGGTAGGTAGGTAGGTAGGTAGGAAGGTGGATTGGTAGGTAGGTGAGTGGGTAGATAGGTAGGTAGGTAGGTAGGTTGGTAGGTAGATGAGTGGGTAGGTAGGTAGGTAGTTAGACAGCTAGGCAGGTAGACTGGTAGGTAGGTAGTAGATAGGTTGGTAGATAGGTAAACAGGTGGGTAGGTAGGTAGGATGGTAAGTAGTAGGTAAGTAGGATGGTGGGTAAATAGATAGATGGGTAGGTATGTAGGTAGGTAGGTGCGTGGGTAAGCAGACAGGTAGGTAGATATGTAAGTCAGCAGTTAGGTAGGCGTGTCAACAGGTACGTAGGTATGTACATAGGTTGATATGTAGATGGGTGAGTAAGTAGGCAGGCAGGCAGATATGTAGGTACGTCTGAAGGTAGGTAGGTAGGTAGGTATGTAGGTAAGAAGGTAAGTAGGTATGTAGGTTAGGAGGTAGGTTTCTAGGTGGGTAATATGGCAGGTAAGTAGTTGCGTAGGTAGGCAGGTAGGTAGGTAAAAATGAAAGGAAGGGGTTAGGCAGATGGAGAAGTCAGCAATTAGAAAGGGGATACGCAGTAAGTAAGCTGACAGGTATGTAGGTAGGTACCAGGGAAGGGGGTAAGTAGATGGGTCAGTAGGCATGCAGGAAAGTTGTTTAGTTTGTTTTAGAGCAGGTAGGTAAGAAGACAAAGTTGACAGGTAGTAGGTAAGTAGGCAGACAGGTAAGTAAATAGGTCAGAACGAGTATAAGTGCACGAAGGTAGATAGGTAAGTTGATCGGTAGGCAGGTAATATACTGTAAATGTAAACAAGACTGTATTGTAAGTAGTTCCGTAGACAAGATGAGAAACTGAATTGCTGCTAGTAATTACTAATATGCAAATGCAGGGAGAAGGAAGGAGGTAAGACGAATGAATCTTAACAACAAGAGGAGGAGGAAGGAAGGAGAAAGTAAGGGAGGAAGAAGGAAGAATGGGAAGGGTGAGAGGAAGGAAGGAAGGAAGGAAGGAGATGGGGAAAAAAGGAAAGGAAGCGAGAAAGAAAAGGGGAGAAAGAAAAAAGACAGGAAAGAGTTAAAGTGAAAAGAGGTTGCGAAGGAGAAGGAAATGCGTAACAATAAGAATGAAAGAAGGAAAGACACGGAAGGAGGAAGAGAGGAAAGAACGAAGAGAAATGAGGTTCGGGAAAGGTTTTTGATTTCCTCGAACTTTTCGGTTATGCATGCTTAATCCACAATTATTGCACATGAGTAGATGAAACAAACAAGTAAGTACAATTTAAACCGTTATTTGCATACGTAAGTACAATATACGACAGCCATTTGGCAATAAAGTAATGATTATTGACATTTTTTTTTCGTCTGAAGCGTTGTGGGTACCTTTAGCCTAATCTTCAAACTAGGACAAATGAATTTCCTTATTTTTTCACTTAGCCAGACAAGAACCAATAATTTAAATTGTAACTGATAAATAGAAGTATATTAGTTTGTAATATAATTTGGTTAATAATGCCCCTGAAAATAATGCAATAAAAGTACGGAAGCTAAGATTAGCTATTCTAATTAAGAGCCACACTTCCAGGATGTCTGGGTGCATTCAAATGTTCTCCGTTGATTTAGTGATATCTCGAACTATTGGCCATGTATCCGTGTCAGACCGGCATGGAGAGGGAGGTGAGTAGTCAGTGCAAGCGTAGTTGGAGGGTAAGGTAACAGCGAAGTGCACATGACGGTGTTTTTGCAGGTTTAAAATAAACTGCGCCCAACCTCCCAACACGTCCATACCCCCGCAACCCCATCGTCCACTTCATTCACCTCAGCAGTCCCCTGCCTTTTTTTGCACCTGCTTCCATTTCGCCTTGTGTGATTTTTAACTTAAAGATAAGTTCCATCATCTTGGACACGGGACATTTATTATAACTTCCCAGTACACTGGGAAGCTATGCTTCATCATTATCATTATTCTCGGGAAGATCTGTATCGCAAGCATTTGCATACCGTTTCAGTCACAGCCTTCATTCTTTGCCATATTTTAATACTGGTTGGCCACTTAATCTGACTGTCTCCTTATCCGACTTCCGGAATCCGGACAGGATCCGGACAAAGAAACTACCCTAAAGCTCAGGAAACATTAGTTAGGGGGCCGAAATTTTTATGGCAGATACCTGGGACATGGCCAGAATGCAGTGCTTAATATAGTTCAGCTCGGATCATTATTATCGGACATAGTCTGTGGGCCAAAGTTTTGGACTACTCGAAGACAGAGAAGAGATTTCACATGTAAGAATAAAGCTAGAGGCACCAAAGTTGGTGGATTTAGAGATCTTGATGACCTAAGGTGACATGCAATAGATGCAGTATTATTGTTTTACCAGGAATGACTGATAAATACCTGACCTTACCATGTGACTTGGCACAGAGCATGGTTACAATAGGCATTGGGAAGTTATCAAAATTATCCTTGGACAGTTTTACAGCTTTCTAGTTATATCTGTCTATTTATATCTATCTGCCTATCTATCTATCTATCTGTCTATCTATCTATAAATTTTTCCGTGGGTGGAACAATTGTCGGTTTAATTTTATAAACCCACCCTCAGATATGGAAAAACTATTGCTTCCTGTGAAACTGCACTTTGAAAAACATGGCCAGTTTTAGTTAGCTAAGGTGAATCACAGCAGCGAGGGAGATTTGGTAAGTCACCATTAGCCTTCTTGGGGTTGGAAGTCGGTATTTTATATCAGCTAATGCAGGATGACCTTACTCGGACAGGAGTTTTTTATGGTCAAAATCCAGGTGAGCTTCCATCAACAGAATTGAAAATTTCATATTTTCTATCAAAGTCGCATTCCTTCTGGTATTGAGGGGGGCAGGGTGGCTTAATGGTTGAGCGTTTGACTCGAGACCAAAGGGTCTAAAGTTTGCGCCCCGCCCGGGTAGCTGCCCTGCTGGGAGAGGTAGCGCTTTCCCGTCACCTTGAATGGCCACATGATCTATCAAGTTCTAGCTCAGGGTTCCTCCGTAGAGAAAATTCAAAAAAAATTTTGGTATGGAGTTTATCTTGCTAGTCTGGCTATCTGTTTATCCATAGGCTATCCTGTGTCTGTATGGGAAGGTGGCATGGTTTGATGGGAGGAGTGAAGGTGAGTGGTGTAACCAGGACTTGGATTTCTTCTGTGGCCACTTTGGATGAACTGTAGGCATGTGGCAATAGATAGAGACTGTGTGTGTGTGTTAAAAGTAGTTATTAGGGTACACCATTAACATATTTTGATTTGTTAAGAACTTTTACTTGGTTTTTTATTACTTATTTCTCATTACTCAAAGGTGCAACTTTTAAGCCGATTAAAAGTTTATGCAATAACAAGAAAAAAATATGAAATCTTAATAGAAGGATTTATGGAGACTTTCTAATTCCCTCACCACGTAGATCCCCTGATTAAAAAGATAAAATCTCAGGTTGTAGCAAGAATTAATAGACACATTGAATGGGTTTTTGATCCAGCGCTTTCTTCTGACCTATTTTTCCCAGTCAGCATTAAATTCATAATGTTAATAAGGTTATCTTGTTACATTTGATTAATTATGCATAATTTGTGCCAGTTTTCCCCAGTTTAACCCGTCACGTCCTGAGCTGTTTCGCACCTCCGACACTCCCCAATCCCGAGCTATTTTGGATTTTTTTTGTTTTTTTTGGCTAAAACCTCAGCTTTTGGTGAGAAACATCGAAAATTCATAGAGAAATCGCTCACCTTAGGTTTAAAATACTCGATACAGGTGGCAGTACCTCCTTACCTTACTGGGTTTTCTATCAGGCTGGCTCCAAAGAGAACGAGTTCTGTGGGAGGGTAACTATTTCACACGACTCATAAACGGTATTTATTTATTTGGTACGAATTTATATGTAGAACGAGAGTATATTGGTTTTCAAACAGTAATATAGGCATTATAAGCATTGTTTCACTAACTCATCAACATACCTGACCTTTTTTGGTAACATTACGTGATCATCATTTCTGACTGTTTCTTCCTCTAATGCTATGTAAACTTTGTCCTTCACATTGTCATCGATTGGGGAATCACTCTGGCCCTGTCTTCATTGGCCAGGTCACTGGTAACAGGTGAATTGCCGAGACAGTGGTGTGCGAGGGGAGGGGGGGAGGTTATGCGGTGTAAGGCATTGTCCCTGCCTGGCATCTTGTATAGAGGAAGGTGTCCCGTGTATATGTACCAAAAATCACCTGTGAAAATTGAAAATTGTGCAAATTATGAACCATGCAATTGCACTACATACCAGTACGTTGATGGGACTAGCTGTGACAAAATGTTGCAGTGTACCCATACATCAATGGGATGCCTCGGGTTAAGTTAGGCAGATCACCGGGACTTGTGTATTGAAAAAGAAACTGCGTGTATTGTCTTTTTCGCTGATAGAATAAACCTCTTTAATCTTGGAGAAGAAAAAATGTGGTAGTAACAAGAATGTGTTCAACTCTTTTGCTGTAGCCAGTTTTGATATTGATGCTTTGCTGCTGGTGTTGAATGCGAGGGACCGTCCCAGAGAGGGCACAACATATCAGCACAATATTTACCTTTTTTTTTTCTTCAGTATTATGTCTTGAGAGGGATCAAGTCGGAAAACTTTCACCACAGAGATTCTCGTTTTTGGATATCGTTGGATCATAAAAAAGATAGTAACCACATCAACATAAAGCCGACACAGTGGAGTTCATAAAACCACCAAATGGTTGAAAACACAACCGTTTATTTATACGGGTAAGTCCGACCACATGGTCATAAACAATATCATATTGTAATGGTCATAAATAGCACAAGTGGGCCATGGTCATATACAGTACACCACTACATGGTTATAGGACATCACTGTATGCTAATATACACTATCACATGGTCATAACCACTTCCTCATGGTCATAAAACACCACCTCATGGTCATAAACCATCACAAGATTTTCTAAACACCACAACATGGTCATGAAGCACAAGTACTGTACATCAGTTTTGTAATAAATATCGCATAGTAGTCATAAACATCATGGCTATGCTATAAACACCTCTGCTTGGTTATAAACGTCACCACATGGTCATAGTCATAATCACCAGTTTGTAGTCATTAACCGAACCACATGATAATAAATACCATCAGATTGTTGTCAGCACCACGGAATTGTCATGATCTCGGTAATAAACATCATCACATGGTATTAAACCACATCTCATGGTCATTGACACTACCACAAGTTTACAAACACCATCATACTTATGATCATAAACATTGCCAAATGGTCATAAACGCCATTTCCTTGTCACGGGTACTACCTTATGGTAATAAACACCATCACATGGTCATTAATATCACCACATGTCAAAAACAACACCACACACTCATGGACATACACACAACAACATATAGCCATAAACGCTACCAAATGGTCATGAAGTACCGGTATCCCCACATGGTCATTAACACCACCACATTGACATAAAATAGCACCTCAGAGTCATATAGGCCTACATTGTCAACACATGCCTGATCGCTGTCAAAAACACCACAACATGATCGTAAAACAGCACCTGTCAGTCACAAACATTAACACATACCGGTAAGTTCGAAATCTCTTTTGTCTTTGTTAATTTTACTTCTTTTTATGAAGTACAGTTTCCATTCTTTTAGTTTCCAGACGTACCGATAGTTATTGATTAGTTCACAAAATTAGGTAACATGATCAGAAAAACAAGTATGTGAGTTATAGGGATGGGAAACTTTAACCTGTAGATGTGGCGAGCGACTGGCACTTGAAATTTATGAAATTTCAGATAAATAGTGGAAATGTCAGGGCAGATAAATGTACTGTACATAATAGGGGCGAAAATCAGCATTTTGATGTTCAGCTTTATTAGATGAAGTGCGGTTCATCCAACAGTGTGAGACTTTTTGGTATCTTTAATTTTCTCTCCAAAGACCAGGTTAAAGTAAGAGAGAACAAAAAGTAGGAAGGTGACCAGGTGACTGACCAAGAAGGGGAAAAAAAAAAAAGAAAAGAAACTCAGTACACGGGTACAAAGAAAAATATGTTTTGAAGGCTCGAGGAGACAGTACAGTATGAATAATTATTAATCAGTAGTTCATCTCTCTCTCTCTCTCTCACACACACACACACACACACACACACACACACACACACACACACACACACACACACACACACACACACATATATATATATATATATATATATATATATATATATATATATATATGCAAAAAAAATGGAATGTGTTGCCATAATACGTCAGCGATAGAAGTGAAAAATGCTGTGAAAGGACTGAAAAGTAGGGAGACAGCTTGTGTTGGTGAAGTATTTAGAGAATTGATAAAATTTTGCTGAGAGAGTGAAATGAACCGTTGTAGGAGGTATTCCTCTCACCCCACCTGAATCAGTAGAGTTGTACCAGGGGAGTGGAAAAAGACTAGCAGTACATTTGTAAAGAAGTAAAGATGGCCGAAGTGAGTGTAAAGATTTTGAGAGTAAGTCGGTGAAGTAATGTGGATGAGGAATAGGGCAAAATATTAGGGCAGCAGGACTAGCGTCAGGATATCTGGTGAGTGAAAACAGGATCGTGTCCTTAGTGACGGGATGTGCAGAGTAAATATTGTTAGTAAGAAAAATGCGTGGGTGAAAGACTGCAAGATGTGGCATTAGGCATAGAAAAGAAAATACTACAGAGGAAAGAGGGAGATATTTCGAAAAGTATTATGAGAACAGGTATCCCTTGCTCAATAATATTCCAGTCAGTGGTATATCACTCTAACGATTTTATGACACCCTTTTCTGGTTAACGATGCCTTGTTTTCGCTTTTGTGATAGCTTTGAGAGGCAGAATGTAAGAATATGTTTTGAGCTGTAAAATAAGTCAGTGATATCCTGTGTGCGTAAAATAGTGACTTTGCTGGGAGTAAATGTGAGAGCTGTTTGGACTTGGGTCTTTACCGTCACATTTTGTAAAGTATAGGAGCTGGTTTTTTATTTTTTGTAATGATTTACAGTTGATTTACAATCTGCGGTGGTTTATTTTGGCAGCATGTAGTAGGTGGTTGTGAACTATATATTAGGTTGACTTTAGCCTTGGATTTAGTAAAAAGTATCCCACACACGGCCAACTTTGGAATCCTCGGAAACATATCCTGATTGTTGTTGTTGTTGTATCCCCTGGCACATCTGGACCTAAACCCAGTGGATCATAGGAAACCAGCCACTTCAGCTCCGCACTCGCAGAGACCTTTTGCTGTGGTTCCGTTGATGGATTGTCTGTTGGGACAATGAGTTGCATAAGTAAATGTGTTGTGGTATACGGGGCTGCATTTCGGTTTGAGCATAACGGATTGTCTGTGAGGGTCGTGGGCGCATTGTAGTCCAGCTAAGTGTACACTTGTCTCTCTGGGCAGGGTTGTTATTAAGGACTGGAAGACAGATGGTTGTTCAAGAAGGATGCGGTTTGGCTAGAGGTTTTGGAGTGGTGTGGTGGCTATAATGTTTACACGTGTGTTTGTGAAGTGTAGTGTTGGGTGCCGGAGGAGGAAAGGCATTTTGTGTAGTGCTGGGAGGTGGTTCTGTGGGATAAATTCCGTGGGTGAAAGAGAACTTGAGGTGGTCTTGAATTGTGTGCCTTTCATATTCATGTGATTTTTGGTTGAAAGTATTTTTCCTTTTTAATGCAAGTACTCTACTGTAAAAAGGGGCAAAACTTCAGCTCATGAAGAGGAGAGTGGATAGCATATAGCTGCATCGTCATTTATATCATTCTGTTTTTTCTGTTGACCATTTGCGGAACATAAAAAAATAAAAATTGCCAGACGCCATGTATCCCAAACGGGGTGGCCAAGGGCTTAGAGTTAATTGTTTTACGGGAAGGGCATACAAGAGAATATTATTGTGCCAAACCATATGCCGACAATACCTGGTAAGGAAGAGATGTTTGGCAGCCTTCGTAGCCCACGAAATATTTTATCTATACATCTGTATCTCTATCTTTATTCATATGTATGTATATGTATTGGTATATATTTGTATATATACAGTATACAGATATGTAGTAAATATGAATATGAGCAAATAAATGAATACACAAAAATATAAGTGAATAATATAAATTTTATATATATATATATATATATATATATATATATATATATATATATATATATATATATATATATATATATATATATATATATACACACACACACACACACACACACACACACACACACACACACACACAATTATCACGTCTTCAGTATTTCGTTCTCCCTTGAAGATGTAATTATATTATACGAAAGCGCTCGGATATCGTCTTTCTGTTTTTAATTGTTGGTATCAGCATATCTTTTAATTACGTGTAACCAGGTTATTTATATGCATTAACGTTTATCTATCTATATATCTATTTATCTGTTGATATCTGTTTGTCTGTCTGTCTATCAGTATCTTTATATATAGAATCAGTAATTTCAACATTATTTTTTACAGCACAGCACTGAAGTCTCAGTGTCAGGATCTGCTCAGTAGACAGACAGACATGCGACTGACATACAGATACAGCAACGTTGAATGAGTACATTAGATTCTGGATAAAAAGTTGACAGGTACAGACAAATATCACCGTGTAAGCAGCTATAAAATATGATACTGTTGTATTCGTACATACATACATACATAGTATACAAAGACAGAGAGAGAGGGGGGGGGGAGGGCAAGGCCACCAAGTCACTTCACACTGCTATGGTAACTTATATGTCAACATTCAGTATGTCAAAAGAGTGGAAGCAGAAGAAGGGGGGAGGGGGAAATTGAGGTGAAAGCTGGAGAGAGGAATGAATGAGGATGGAAGGGAAAAATGTGGATGTTTAGCCGTATAAATATACATATTGATAAATGGATGAGCGTATGGATACAGATGGGCATAAAGCTGAAAAAAAAAAAATGATGAATAGAGACAAACTGGCTGACGTGTTAAAAGCAAGAAATAAATATAGGCATCTAAATAAAAAATCAATGAAAGGATGTATAAATAAATGGATAATTAGACAAATGAATGTAGATAGAAAGTGGGAGGTGATAATGGGGGAGTGAGGAGGCAGTGTGAAAGGAGGGAAAGAGGAGAGAAGAGGAGGGAGGGGTAGAGACAGTGAGGGGGTGAGAAAACGAGGGTGGGGTAGAGTAGGCACGAATTTTGTACTTGGATTTACTCACGGGTTAAGACAGATGCAGTGGATGGGAGGGTGGGAGAGGGAGGTGTGGAGGCGTGAGGGTGAGTAAGGGGAGGGAGGTATGGAGGCTTGAGGGTGAGGGAGGGGAGGGAGGTATGGAGGCGTGAGGGTGGGGGAGGGGGGGTATGGAGGCGTGAAGGTGGGGGAGGGAGGTATGGAGGCGTGAGGGTGGGGGAGGGAGGTAAGGAGGGGTGAGGGTGGGGGGAGGTATGGAGGGATGAGGGGGGGGAGGAAGGTATGGAGGCGTGATGGTCGGGGAGGGAGGTATGGAGGCAGGAGGGAAGGGAGAGGATGAGGAAAGGAGTACAAAGGAAAGCAAACAGCAACAGACTTCATGGTATTTTGGAGAGTTTTTTCTACAGAGACGTCTATAATAATAATAATAATAATAATAATAATAATAATAATGATGATGATGATGATGATGATGATAATGCAACTTTACTGGTCCGAAAAAAATTCCCTAATGGTCTACGGGTGGAAAAACTGAGAAAAATATAGTATATAGGGTTGTAATTCTACTGTCCAGTGCTGTGAGTTGAAATAAGGAGAGTAAAGTATGAAAAAAGTCTCTCTCTCTCTCTCTCTCTCCTCTGACGTCTAAAAACTATAATGGATGAGCAAGTTATAGCAGTGAGAGAGAGAGAGAGAGAGAGAGAGAGAGAGAGAGAGAGAGAGAGAGAGAGAGAGGGCAATTATCACCTGTACAGTAAGCCGCGGGACTGATTGTTTTGCAGCTCTCACTGTCATGGTAGGTCAGATTAAGCGAAAGAAGTCAGGTGTAATCTCTCTCTCTCTCTCTCTGAGCCTTAATGTTAACACAGTCACGACCTTTAATGTTGAGACGAACGGTGATACATTCATGCATCCGTACATACCTACATAAATACATACATGCATACTGGAGAGAGAGAGAGAGAGAGAGAGAGAGAGAGAGAGAGAGAGAGAGGTTAGCACCTGTATACTAACCTGATAAAACCACCTGACTGACGTGCCGCATCCTGGGTCAAGTCAGCTCATGTCTAGGTTAGGGAATCACGTGGATTTAGAATGCTCCTTTGCATTTCTTCCATAGCGATTTATTTTGCATGTTGCACCCTAGTGTTCACATTGCAAGGGGTTTCTTGTGAGCTTAAAAAATATTGTGATGGTAGCAAAAGTGAAAAAAAAAAAAAAAAGCGTCATCAGATTAACCCCTTTAGCCTTGTGACAATTATCATTTTAATCACGCTCCCTCCAGACAGGTTTGCTTAACGATTTTATTCATCTGTAGTAGTGAAGGCATTAACTAAGGGTTTATTTAACTCCTCTATAGTTTGCAGTCTCCCATGATGAATATATGTTTCTGAAATAAGCACGAATTGAGAAAAATGCGTGATGGGAGTGAAGGGATGAATGAGTTAATGGAGAGACTTTAACTCCGTCTCACGCGAACAGTTTCTTTTCAGTTGGATGAAACAGTCCAGAGGTAGCAGTAGTATGATTTTTAAAAATGTACTGAAAGTCAGTGTCTTCGTGTTATGTTACTTGCATTTTTTAACGGAACAAGCGCGTTTGTTGACCGCATGTCCTGCTTTGCGCCATGAAACTCGCCATGGGGAGGGGGGTGGGAGGGGCTAAAGAAATGGGCGTGGTAAGCAAAGGAGTGGGTGGAATAGACTGGGATGTGGCGGGCGGTGGGGTTGGGGAAAGAAGTAAAAACTGAAAAAATGTGTTGTAGCTTTAGTGGTTTGTTTGCAGTGCAGGTATATATCAGAATATTTTCCAAGCGTGAAGTTAATGGGGGTGGGGGGAGAAACAATGTGGCATGGATGATACAGTCGTGATGAGCTGGAAGTGGGTGAGGGGCCATGAGAGTATATCTGTGAAAAAGTATGCTGTAGGATCAGTGGTATGAGTGCAGTCCGTGTTTATTTCAAAGCTCTCTCCGACAAGAACAAGTCAAGCTCTCGTTGCTCTCACTTACCTGGCTTATTGCTATGCAGGTAATAGTAGTTTGTCTAAGTAACTAACAGGGGAGTATTAACTTGTATTGCTGTCTATGCAGTCCTTGTCATATTCCCGAGAGGAGCTACTTACTCAAATGGAACTACGCATTCTGTTCTCCTCCTCCTCCTCTTCCTGTCTCTCTCTCTCTCTCTCTCTCTCTCTCTCTCTCTCTCGCACGTTATATATTTCTCGTATTTCGTGTTCGGTATTTTCGTTAGTTAATGTACACACACACACACACACACACACACACACACACACACACACACACACACACACACACACACACACACACCAGACTTACCGGAAGTGTTGTACTGTGATGTGATATTTGATGTGTGGTTTGGTGTGATACGGTATGTTTTGTGTGGAATGATAGGATCCTGTGATGTAATGCGTTTTGGTATGGCAGTTATATTGTATCGTGTATGATGTAGTGTGGCAGAGTCTTGTAGTAGTCCCTGTGGTGTGCTGTGTGGTTTGGTATTTACTTTCCTTGTATCTAATGTGTATGGTTTGGTATGTAATGGATATGCACTGGAAATGGTGTGGTAATGTGGTTTGGCTATAAGGTAGTGGGTGTCCTATGGTGTGGTATAATAATGTATTTGGGGTGTGGTTATTGTTGTTGTTGAGTGACTCTGGTCGGTCTGGTTGAACAGACCCATCAACCACAGGCAAGCAACCGCTCCTGCAGGGCCTTCCTGTGCATGAAACTGATGTTTCCTTGCGGTAGACAGCGCCTTGCTAAAACGAGGCTCGGGGAAGAATATGGAGGTTTGGTTCCTTTATGGGTGCCGCATTTACGCCTCCGCCAAGTTAACAGGGGCACCATATTAGGGTCCACATCACCCTGTTATTTGGTTGTGTGGTTACCACCCAATATTGTAAATGGGTAGGGTTATAGGATGGTTTCATGGTTTTCGGTCCTGTGGTGTGGTATAATGATGGGTTTAGGGGTGTGGTAGCGTGGTTATACGATATTGGGTCCTGTGGTGGGTTATAATGGCGTGTTTAGAGGTGTGGTAGTGTGGTATATTGTTTGGTGGTTTGGTGATGTCTTGTGTTATTTGGTGATGTGATTATCTGGTGGAGTGATGTGGTGTGGTATTGTATTTGTGTTTATGACAGAGAGTGTTGTGTTGTGTAATGGTGCTATTTGATGGTTTGGTATAGTGGTGTGGTAGTGTGGTGGTATGATGTGGGGTGCAGTTTAATGTAGTGTTGGTGTAGCCTGGCGTGCTGTTGTGTGGTGTAATATGGTGTAATATTTGAATGTGTGTGTGTGTGTGTGTGTGTGTCTGTGTCTGTGTCTGTGTGTGCACGCACGCATACGGTAAAGAAAACTGTCCGATTTTAACCAAAGTTGGTGGAAATATTAACCCGCCGTGTGCCAGTGCCATTTTAAAACGGTGTGACATAATTGCGCGCCCAGTGCCAGTGCCGTTTTAAAACAGTCTAGAATAAAAAACTTCACTGTGATCGCATTTTTCAAGATTCGCTGGTAATATTTGGCAGGCATGTAAGGTAACTATTCCTGTACCATCCCCCAGGGTGTCAAGGCCATACACTCACTCGCTCCCCCCCTCGCACTGGCTCTGCCTCACTTTGCCTGTGTGCCTTACCCAGTGCTGTACATAGTAAAGGTATTTTGTACACATTTTCATGTAAGTGTAAGTTGTAAATATTTTCTTGTAAGTGTAAGGACTATATAGTGAAGTCAGGTTGTAACTACCTTCTTGTAAGTGCCAGGGCTACATAATGAAGTCATGTTGTACCTATGTCTTCAAGTAAGTGTAAGATAATGCATTCACGGTGAGAAAGACACGCAAATTGTAATAGATGCTGAAGTAATAAGTAATCAGAAAAGTGTACTGAACATTACTATACCTTCCCAGCATAAATACCTGAGTATACCTTACATAGTAAACGGCTTTCTCTCACGTATGTAGTGAGTGTGAGAGAGCAACTTTACCTGTATATGAGTATGCCGGACTGAATAAAACCCATTTCTGAGCCTCGGTCAGCATTTTAACGGCGAAATTCATTGTTTCCACATCAAATTCTATCATTTTAGCCCCTCAAAACAAGGTCGAAAAATGGCCGGCACTGGGGTGACCCATAGGGCTAAAAATAGTCAGCACGTGGCGGATTAAGGATCACCCAAGGGGTTGAAGCATCGTGTTTCAAAACAAGTTAAAGGTCAAGGGCATGTGGTAAAGTCAACCTGAAACAGTTTTTATCTGATTTAAACCTGATGTGTCGGAAGAATTGGAGGTAATCCAAAAACGAAGGGAGTCAGTTTTAAGAACAATCTGTTAGAGGGCAAGGCCACAGGGCAAGGTCAGAGTTTGACCTGTGTGACTGTGTTTGAACTAAAGAACAAACAGTTTTGATGTGATTTTGACCAAACTTAAAGGGAGTGTTCAGGGTCAGCCAAGGGATTGATCTGTAATAGTTTAGAATAATAGATCAAAGATCAAGGTCACATGGCAATGTCAGCTCGAACAGTTTTTGTTCGATTTAGACCAAATTTACTTCTAGGCTTGAAGGTAAGGCAAGAAAGAAAGGGGGTCGATTTTGAGACCATTTAATCAAAGGTCAAGGTCACAGGGCAGTGTCAAAGTTCGACCATGTGTTTCTGTTTGTGAATCGTATATATAAAACAATTTTTGATCTGACTAGGACCAAACGTGGTGGAAGGTTGAGGATCAGCAAAGGAGTTGACCTTTTTTTTGGAACAAGGTCAAAGGTCAAGGTCAGCTTTTAAGTAGTTTTTTTTTTTTTTTTTTCGATTTAGACCAAACAACCTGGTGGAAGAATTCAGGGTAAAGGGATTGGATATTGAGAATAGCCGGGCAGAGTTCAAAGTCACAGGGTAAGGTCAAAGGTCCAGGTCATATGGTAAGGTCAGTTTAAACAGTTTTGATCCGATTTGAACCAGACCTAGTGTTTTGATTCTGGTATGGCAGATACGAAGGAATTCATTTTTGACAGCAGTCGTAAGTCAGGGTCACAGAACAGTGTTAGAATTTGAATCATGTTTCTCTGTCTGTGAAACAAATAACTATTCTTGATCTGCTTTAGACCAGACATTAATGGAAAGGCTGAGGTTATTCAGGAGACTATTTTTTTTTTTTCTTATACTGTGCCCGACTCTGGCCATAGGCTTCATAGCCTAGTAGTCCTCCTGCATACCATACACCTCTACATGTCACCACTTCGGCACTAACACCCACCGTCCATACTTAATACATGCTAGGGCTGTCTCATACAGGACTGGTCTATTGGTATTAGCGGGGGTATTTTTACGACATGTCAGCGGGTCGTCTGGTAGATCAGTAAACTCTGCCCATATTAAATTCAAATCCTTAAACTGTTCCCTGCCCCAGCGGGGATTTGAACCTGGGTCCAGTAGGACTGCAGGCCACCTCTCTGCCGACTGAGTTACCGCCACCCGCTTTTTCTAGAATAAAGTGTCAAAGATTAAGGTCACATAGGATGATGATCTTAACAATTCTTATTCAGTTTAGACCAACTTGGTAGAAGGGTTCAGGGTATGGCAGCCCCCTCGGGAGCGGGGAAGAGAATACTTCCCCTGTATCCCTGCTTGTCGTAAGGGGCGTGTAAAAGGGGTCTTTTTGTCTCCAGTCTTTCTCTCCAGACTGTGTTCTCTTCTGTCCCACTTCTTTTCTTGATATTTCGTTGTTTCTTTCGGCCTTTATTTTCTATCTACCCCTGTCAGGCAAGACATCTGGTTTTATGACATGGATAGTTTAAAGACCTCCCATTGACACATCTAAAATTTAGAGTCTGATTATCCTTTGCCTACTCCTTACTATACAAATCATAACATGGTGCCATATGGTCTTTGCTATATGGCACTTGCATTTCATTCACTCACTCAGGGTATTGCAAGTTCAAATGTTCGACCCTGTAACTCGATCAGGTTTGACTTTATTTATATCTAATTTGGTGGATCGATTTTAAGGGTCAGTCATGGGCGAAGAGATTCAGTTTAGAGAATAATAAGTTGAAAGTTAAAGTCACAGGGCAGGACAACTCAGGCAGTTTTGATATAATTCAGACCAACATGGTACCGGTAGTAGTTGTTGTTGTTGTTAAGTAACTTGGTCTGCCTGTCTGAGCAGACCCATCAACCAGAGGCAATCAGCCACCTCTGCAGGGCCGTCCTTTACAGTGAACCGATGTTTCTTTGTGGTAGACAGCGTCTCACCACAGCGAGGCGCGGTGAAGAGTCTGGAGGTTTTCTTCCTTGATGAGTGCCGCATTTACTTAACTCAATTAACAGGGCCACCATATTAGACGCCACATCACCACGTTATTTGGGTATATGGTTACCACTCAGCGTTGTAGAGCCACCTGAAATGGAAAAAAAGAATAATAAAAGGGAACAGGATGGGTGGGAGAAAACAGAAAAAGAGGAGGACAGACAGAGAAAGGATGATATGGTGAAAGAAGAAGTAAGCACTGTTGCATCAAGTAAGTGAAATGGTTATGAGCCAGGCAAGAATGAAGTGTTGCGATATAAAGAACAATCAGTGGAATGCCATGGTAACAAGGCAAAATCATATGCTCGTCTCTTAAATCGTTTGCAGGGCGCAGAATGCTCCTTCCTGTTTTGTTTGGGTTATCATTATCATAACTGACCTCACTTCTTGGCAAATAGAACTGTTACAATGTTTCTATACATTCAGGGTATTAATAGTGCCAAGGGTAAATTTGTTTATTGAACAATATTTGGGGTTTGGTAATGCTTTTACCATGCGGTACATGTAACTTCTTGGGCAATAAACCAATTTTAATTTTAATTTTAATTTGAGAGAGAGAGATTGGCATGAAAGATAGCCTCTCTCTCTCTCTCTCTCTCTCTCTCTCTCTACGGTACATAATATATAATATCTATCAATGTACCTAGGCTGCATCCCCCAAAGAAAGGGAGATATTTATAATATATATATCGTATATACCGTATAATGTATATTATGTACGGTGTATAATATCTATAAATTATATATTTACATATACCGGTATATTTGATGTAGATCCATAAAATTAAAGGAACGAAGATGAATAGATAAATTATTAGATAGATAGGTGCGTAGATTGGCGTTCATTAGATACCTCGGAGAGAGGGAGGGGGGGTGGCAGTTATCATAGATAGTACCAACCACACCCTGGTTCAAGAACATGTACTGTACCATTCCGTATCATGAATTAACGCTGTACTGAATGTTATCAAAACTTTTGCTGTTAAATTAGAAACGTGTTATTCGTT
Source organism: Coenobita brevimanus (assembly GCF_032717465.1). Classification (NCBI taxonomy): domain Eukaryota; kingdom Metazoa; phylum Arthropoda; class Malacostraca; order Decapoda; family Coenobitidae; genus Coenobita; species Coenobita brevimanus. The sequence continues at coordinate 32,254,982 of NC_137015.1, forward strand.
TTAGTGTGGGGGCATATGTTTTTACTCCATTCGTGGTTAAAGGGTTTAGAATATTTCCCCTATTGTTTCTCTCTTGGATTTCTAGAAGTCTCAGTAGTTCACGTACAGTTTTTAAGGATTAAGAAAATGAACGAACTCTTCAGCAGAGGAAATAAAAGACTTGTTAGAAAAGTATATATTTAATGGATATCTTGCAGAATAGGACTTAGCTATCTTGATTTGTTATTGTTTTACTTCCACAATTACGATTTCTTTCAGGTTAATGACTGGTTAGCAGTTGCATAGCACATATAAAATACGCTTTATAAAAGGTTTTGTTCTGTAGTTATGCTTAGCTATTTGTTTATTTCCACTGCTAATCCCATAGTTCGTTGTAGAATATAGCGACCAGAACAACCCCAAGCTCTCCCTCTCACCACCTATTTCCACCCCATCCCACTGTTCCAGACATTGAATTTGTCTGCCTAAAATCTGTACAATCCCTGTGTATATCTTTCAGTAAGTTCTGTTTATTGCCTAATGCTGTGATTCATCTGTTATTTAGAATACATGTAAGAATTTGAAACATCGTCATAACCTTATCCCAACTCGCCTGCCGAATTTCCATCTGACTTACTTTGCTTTCCCTTTATACGATGGCGTTCATTTTATTTTAAACACGCTGTTACCAAAAAGATTATTTAAAGATTTTATTCATCTCTAAGACAGAAATTGATGAAGACGTTACTAACCATTTCACTCGTGTTTTATGCAGTCCAGTGCTAATTAAATCTTTTGGAAATGGGAATGATGGAATAAGAAAAGTACGTTCTGTGACTGAAGGAGTTAACTCTGTCCCCCTAACTATAATTCATTTACCTTAACTTGGCCCAAATTTTCGTCCTTTCACAGTTCATTTCGCGTAGCTCAGTGACAGAACACAACAATACTACCGCCCCTACATCCTTCCCCCAGCACTTCCACGCGACTAGCATCAAATTGTAGTACCAATCTGTTAGTAGAACCTGGCATACAAAATGGAGAGGTGGTAATTTTAGGCCAAGTTAGAGTAAAAAGAGTATAGCTTGTGGCCTACGTCTTTTGCCCCTCCTATCTACCTCGCTGCCTACCTGCTGTACACTCAACTGCAGACTTTCATTCCATCTCAGTGCACCATCTTATAAATCCCCATCAATCCTCTCCCTCTGTGTTGTACTTGGTTCAACTCTCCATTTCTCATCCAGTCGAATACAGCTCGTCCTTGTAATCTGGGTCACTCTCCTGCGTATACTCTTTAAGTCATCTCCCATCTCACTCGTGGTCTGCGATACCTCTCATTCTTCACTGCCACACACTTACCTGCAGATATTTATTGCATCCCAATCAACCTTCCACATGTACCTATTCCTGTTCTTCATTCTGGTTGATTGCATTCCTTCCCTTTCGATACCTACCTCGCTGCCAAACATTCAACTTAATTCCCTCATATAAAAGTACCCTTCATCTTAGTACCTCCCTTGTAGATCGTGGTCAGTCCTTCCCCTCCACTTCTCTGCTGCACGCACGTTTCATCATGCAATTTGTGTGTAAATTGTCATGTAATAGCAAAGTTTTGATACTGACCCTTGCATGGTGTGATGTTACCATTTTTATCTGTTTTATGAGTGATGGAGAGCTTCACCCTTGTATGCTGTGATGTTACCATTTTTATCTGTTTTATGAGTGATGGAGAACTTCACCCTTGTATACTGTGATGTTACCATTTTTATCTGTTTTATGAGTGATGGAGAACTTCACCCTTGTATGCTGTGGTGTTAGCATTTTTATCTGTTTTATAAGTGATGGAAAACTTTCGAGAACAAACATGAAGAGGTCCGTCTTATTGTTCTTGCTACCGTCTGTTCAGTTTAAGGGAGACATCTATAGTAAAGAGGCTTGAAAGTTCCTTTAAGGTAACACAGAGCATGGTGTCACCTTTTCTTATTCTATTCTTGCTTCAATCAGACAATTAGATTTGGCATAGGAAAGACCTCTTGTAGTGAGGAGATAGGTGTGTGTTGTATCTTGTTGGTGTATGTGTGTGTGTGTGTGTGTGTGTGTGTGTGCAGCTGTATGTAGAGTATGGTACAAATCCTGTGTGTGTGTGTGTGTGTGTGTGTGTGTGTGTGTGTGTGTGTGTGTGTGTGTGTGTGTGCAGCTGTATGTAGAATATGGTACAAATCCTGTGTGTGTGTGTGTGTGTGTGTGTGTGTGTGTGTGTGTGTGTGTGTGTGTGTGCAAAACAGAGAGAGAGAGAGAGAGAGAGAGAGAGAGAGAGAGAATGTGTGCGGAGATTGTATCGAGTGTTTACAGAGAATGATAGAGTGAGTATGGAGATTGTGTGGAGTATTTAGTGTACGGAGAGAGAGAGAGAGAGAGAGAGAGAGAGAGAGAGAGAGAGAGAACCGTGTATGTGCCTGTGTGTGTAATGGAGATAAGTGAGAGCTCAGATTGAAAGAATGAATGATAGAAAGAGAGAGAGAGAGAGAGAGAGAGAGAGAGAGAGAGAGAGAGAGAACATTATTCCCTATCTCTCATCAGCAGCATCACCCTAGCAACGTATTTCGAAATCACAAAATTATTACCCCCAGTTTCAGATATTGCAGGTGACTGCCCTTGTGACTCTCTCTCTCTCTCTCTCTCTCTCTCTCTCTCTCTCTCTCACATCCATTCTTTCTATCTGAGCTCTCACTTATCTCCATTACATACACAGGCACATACACTTCTCTCTCTCTCTCTCTCTCTCTCTCTCTCCGTACACTAAATACTCCACACAATCTCCATACTCACTCTTATCATTCTCTGTAAACACTCGATACAATCTCCGCACACATTCTGTCTTTGTCTGTCTGTCTGTCTGTCTCTCTCTCTCTCTTTTGGACACACACACACACACACACACACACACACACACACACACACACACACACACACACACACACACACACACACACACACACAACCAGGGGCCACCAGTTCAGCTGTGACATGTAGAGGTGTATGGTATGTAGGAGGACTGCTGGGTCTTGATAGCAGGCTGTGAAGCCTATGCCCAGAGTCGAGCACATAAAAAAAAAAAAAAAAAAAAAAACTGTGCATTGATTAGTTCCAAAAATGTGGTATTAGTACTGTTCAGACAAAAAAAAGTTTGGGGCGGCCATCATCAACTCACTCGATGTAAAGCTGGCTTCAGGTGACGGTACGAGTACTGAGTAACGAGTTAAATGGTTTCCTGAAACTCAGGAAACCATTTACTATGTTGGATGTTAATTATATAGCCGAATGACGCCTGGTGGTCTAGTGGGTTAAGGAGCTCTAACCGGATGAGCCTGTAAAGGTTTTCATCTGAAGATTGTTTTGGAGGTTTATTGCTTACATAATGCAATTCATGGGCGAGTGAGTCTGGCCACTTGTATCTTAAATATCTGGACTGAGCCGTCTGGGCCCAGGCCACTACGCTGCAGGTGGGGTAAAAAGACAGATGGATGATGGATGGATGAAGGTATGGGACGTCGTCTGTGGGTTACGAAGTTTTGCTTCCTAAAATTGGATGGCCATTCTTGGAGAGTTTTAATTGTGGATGGTCTTTGCATATAATTTTACTTTTAGGAGGCCAGTTTGAAAGGCTTTAGAATATTATTACTTCTTAGATTGGATGGAATGCGTGAAAGGATTAATTTTGATTTTGCTTTGTATAGCAAGTGGTCAGGACCGGTGTTGAGATTAATTGAGGTACAGTAAATGGGTGAGTAAGATTGTAAAGTTAAAAGGGAGAATAGTAACATTAAATGGACGTATGGTAAGTTGGTTTGTTAGAAGGTAGATCTGGATGGATGGGTGATAATTAGGAAGTAAGACTTAGTCTGGAAAGATATATATATATATATATATATATATATATATATATATATATATATATATATATATATATATATTAACTGGATGTGTGTGGTTGGAAGGTAGATTTTGGATAGGTAGGGTAAACTGACGAATAGATGTTTCATGAAGGACTGATGTTGATTGATAGAGTGATAATTGTTTCAAGGGAAAAACTTAGATGTTTGAAAGATAGATGGTTGGATGTATGGTGTATATGGATGGACTGAAGTTTGAATGGACCATAGATTGAGTAACTGACTGAATGAATGTAGATACCGTACTAGTGTTGTTAACACTATTATGTAATAATTGAAATATCACTTTTAATCTCAGATTGAGAGAGAGAGAGAGAGAGAGAGAGAGAGAGAGAGAGAGAGAGAGAGAGAGAGAGAAATCCCGTAGTGTAATGTGGTGTGTGGTGCGGTCATCCCTTATTTCATTCAAAGGAAACATTGTTGATGGAAATAATATCTCCTGTGAATGTATTTGGAGTATTTGAAATTTATAAAGTGGTTTTGAATTTGAAGGTAAATTAATGGGCATTTTATAGGAATAAATGTATATGTGTGTCATTTTTGTGCTGACGCCGTTACATGGATAGGCCTTTATAGGTATACTTAGATACTTGTATAGTACACAATACAAGTGACCCGAGGTCGAGCCCCGGTCTGACTTTGCTGCTGGTGTAGGAAAGTGAACTCTGCCCTGCCAATTGTAGCTTACGAATATGGTGCGCCGTGGTGGAAGACCCACAAGGGTTTGAAATTCGGCGGGATAATGATGAGGTGGTGTGTAACCTTGTGCCTACACCTCATTCCTGCCTTGGTGAGGCTTGGTTCTGTGTCGACGCTCCTCAGTTGTTACCAGGATCAACCTGTTGACCCCCTTACGTTAGATTACAAGATTAAGGACCTGTGTGTATTTAGCCACTGGATACACTGTATAAGTAAACCTAAAATTATTATAATTAAGCATTATACCACCTTCCGCTTATCGCCATCATTGCCACATAATCACCATCACTGCACTGTATTTTATCGGTGCCACTATTGTCACTACCATTATTAGCACCACACCCAGCAACAACAACAGAGCTACTATTACAACTACCACCACCGAACTTCCCCAGTACCAGCACCACCACTACCACAACCACGACCATTGACACATGTACAGTAAATCAGACGTGTATGGAACCTTCTGCAGAACACTATGCCTTCGCATTTTTGTAATACAGTTTGTTCTCAGCGTGTTGTGCATGGTGATAAAATTTGAACATGAAGAGCCATTTCTACCCCTACCACGAGTTATCAGTAACGACCACTACAACCATCACCACCTCCATTAACACCATTATCACTACCACCATCATCACCACCACTGCTATTGTTATGATAATTTTTACTTTAGGCCCGTGTACTATCGAGGTTGAGGACTATTGTTGCAGATAATGTTCTTCACTGCAAAAAAAAAGCAGTTTGCCCTTCTTTGTTACTCGCTGTTTGCTCGGGGGAAAAAAAACAGGCGCAGAGAGAGAGAGAGAGAGAGATGGGATAGGTGTTTATGAATCGTTTTCTGTGCATGATGTGGAAGGAAGAAAATGTATGTGTGCGTGTGCTTGCATGGTTTATGAAAGTATGTATGTATGGTATATACGGAAGTTCATGTGATTGCGTGTGTGTGGAGTGAGTTGCTATGGACTTTGGTGTGTGTGTGTGTGTGTGTGTGTGTGTGTGTGTGTGTGTTAGGGTCTATGTTTGTAAACATATGTATATGCATGACATCCATAACCCTACTATACCTAAATATCTTACCTCATAATTCATACAGTCCACTTACATCGTCTGTGTCCTCCCTTTCAGACCGGCATCAGTGTAGAATCTGGTGACATCCGCCACGATAACCAGTAGCTAGTGCTGAGATTCAGTTCAAGAATCGAACCTGCCAGTCACAAGTAGTGAAACTCCCAGTCTTGGGAACTGTAACTGCAATACTTAAGATATTAAATTGCCAGTCATAACGGCTGAAGCTGCCAGTCAGAACACCTGAAGCTGCCAGTCATAACAACTTGGGCTGCCAATCATAACTGCTGGAGCTGCCAGTCATAACTACTGGATCTGCCAATCATAGCGGCTGAGGCTGCCAATCATTATAACGGGAGCTGCCAATCATAACAGCTGAAGCTGCCAAATATAACAACTGGAGCTGCCAGTCATAACAGCTGAAGCTGCCAATCAAAACAAATGGAGCTGCCAGTCATAAACTGCAGATCAAAATAACTGAAGCTGTCAGCCATAACAACTGAAGCTGCCAGTCATGACAACTGAAGCTGCCAGTCTTGACAACTGAAGCTGCCAGTCATAACAACTGAAACCGACAATCGTTGCAGCTGAAACTGCCAGTTATAACAACAGCAGCTACCAGTTATAACAGCTGAAACTGCCAAGTTAACAAATGAAGCTACTGATATTAACAACTGAAGTTGCCATTCATAATAACTGAAGCTGGCAGTGGGAAGAACGAAACTCCTATTTGCAAAAAATGAATGAGGAAATGGATTTATGCAAGCAATTACAGCAAACAAAACGGTGGGGTGTTTCAAGGAAATGAGTTGGCGCGTAACAATGGTGTGTCAGTATCTTTTAATTATGTAGTTGATGAAGACTGCCAGTATTATTATCGCCCTAGCAATAAAGACATGTATAGCGAAGTTGGAAGTGTGGCTGCATAACGAAGTGACTTTCTTTTGTGTAGTCAGAAGCATGGAAAAAAGTGTATCTGTAACTTCCGTTGAATAGTCTTCTAGTGCCGGACAAGAATAACTGTCAAAACAATTGCAATACGAAAGTGAATAACAAATAGTGAAATGTTTGTGTAGAAAAAGTGTACCAAACTGAGTGCCAGATAAGTGAAATGTTTGTGTGAAAGTTAAAGACGAAAAGTATACCAAACTGAGTAAAAAATATGTGAAATGTTTGTCTGACAATTAAAGGTGAAAAGTATACCAGACCGAGAAACAAATAAGTGAAATGTTTGTGTGACAATTAAAAAGAGTATACCAAACTGAGTAGTAAATAAGTGAAATGGTTGTGCGACAGTTAAAAAGAGTATACCAAACTGAGTAACAGTAAGTGAAATGTTGATGTGACTGTTAAAGGTGAAAAGTATACCAACCTGAGTAACAAATAAGTGATATGTTGGTGTGAAAATTAAAATGAGTACACAAAACTGAATACCATAAGAAATAGCTAAGTGAAATGTGTGACAAAAAGAGTATACCAAATGAGGAACAAATAAGAGAAATGTTTGTGCAACAATTGAAAAGTATACCAAACTGAGTAACAAATAAGTGAAATGTTGGTGTGACAGTTAAAAAGAGTAGCTATCGGTATATCAGACTAAGTAACAGAAAGTGAAGTGTTTGTGTAACAGTTTAAGGTGAAAAGTATGTAGCTACGAGTTCATGAGCATAGTGAACTGTTTTTAATGCATAATGTCTAATGTAGCAAGACCAATGCACGGTGTCTTCTAGGTGCAAGAAAGTAAAATTTACTTTATATGTAATTACGAAGTGCAACAAAGTAAAAAAGTTATATCTTTATCTACATTATGAATTTAAAACTTACTGAAATAAATGCTATACATAACTACCCTCCCTTAAAAAAAGTTCTAAATAACCTCAATTTATATTGACTACAAAATGGCCTAAAGAAAATGTTTGCCTACCGGATGCAGCAAAGCGCCTCTGTAACATAACTGTGTGTGTGAAAAACAGTGATATGAAGATAATGTGTTTATATGAAGACATTGGAAGTGCCTGGGTACGGTACGCCTTCCATTCTCAGCCTCCTCTTGACTGGTGCATCGCATCTTTAGTGAGTGTTGCTTTGCTTTAGTGTTTTATTGTGTGTGTGTGTGTGTGTGAAATTATAAAGTATCGTATATTGCGTTCAATGTACGGTGCGATAACCCATCGTATCAGTAAAGCCTAGTCAGTATTTGTACGAGATATTATTGATTTATTTACATAGCCTTCCGGTGGGTGTGTACGTGTGTACAGTATATATATATATATATATATATATATATATATATATATATATATATATATATATATATATATATATATATATATATATATATATAGGCTGTTCTCCAGTGTCCCCCTCATATGGACACTTGCCACATGTTTTAATGGGAGGCTCTTGTCGGAATGATGCTTGTGTGGTTTACATGTAGGCCTATCAGGAGGCTCTTGTCGGAATGATGCTCGTGTGCTTTACATGTAGGCCTATCAGGAGGCTCTTGTCGGAATGATGCTTGTGTGCTTTACATGTAGGCCTATCAGGAGGCTCTTGTCGGAATGATGCTTGTGTGCTTTACACGTAGGCCCGTCAGTTCGAATCTCCAAGAGGTGGCTGTAGGTTTTGCGATTAGCCTATGTATTTTCATCACAGGCGTCTACCCTTCATTGTTTTGTACCACGGTAGCCAAGGTTGAGCTCGTATCCATTGAAAGTGATAATAGAGACTACCTGTTACTGTTATTTTATTCAGTACCAGGTAGGTACCCTACACAAGTTTACTTTGTTGGAATACGGTAAGTTTTTTACATTGACTTTATGAAAAATATTTTGTTCTCTGTTTTTCCTTGGTGTTCTTTTTCTTACCAACGCTTGTTACCACACCCTTATGATTTTATTTCTGGGCCGATTGGCCAGGAACATAATATGCACATACCCGGAGCTGGTATCTCAAGATACCTTTCTTAGGTATTCCATTATCGCATTTAAAATGATTTTTATAGCCCGGAAAGCGTAAAAAGATGAGAGCGGAACCACCAAAAGATAGGCGCAAAACCACCAGACGCCCCCATATCCACCCCACTAAAGGCAGTGTTCTATTTTACTTTGAATGCAGGGATATATTACAGGGAGAGTTCAGCGCGAACGTACCCTTTAGACTGTTAAATGGGAGAAAATGGATCTTGTGTTTAACCTGTTAGGGGTCGTGTATCAGAAGCAAACTCTGGGAAATGTTTTGAATTTGCTCGCAAATATTGCTTCTCTAGTTATGATTAATAAGCAGAAAAGAGATAACCGAAGGCTAAAAGTCTGAAAAATTCGTCCATTCCTAGGAAAGTCAAATAAGGTAGTAGTAAATTCGAGATCTGTTCATTTCGCGATGCCAGGACACCGACTGAAAGACTGAAGGTCACAGGTGGTGAGAAAAAACAAGAGGAAGCTGTCTGGAATATTTCCAAAGATGGTTAGTTGTGTCAATAATGGTCCTAGAATACCCATTACATTAAACTGCATTAGGAAGTGGCTGAAAAAGGGTGTGAATGTACAGCCAGACAGGTGGTGCGTGCCGGCAGTAATGGACGAGACATGCAAGAGGTCGGAAGAATAGTGTCTAGTCACGTGCAATTTCCGTAGTAACAAGGGAATAATGGAACACTACGAGAGACTTGAATGATGAGTGAAAGGAGGTGTAGACCACTTTTTTCCTGGTAACTAATGATATCTGTAGTCATATAACTTTTTTTTTTTTTTTTTCATTTCCTTCCTATTCCATTATTATGTAGATTGGATGATGATGATGATGATGATGAGTACGGTGGGCTAAATACCTGTATGTGACCTGTTGTCATGAAGCATATGATAGGATAATTACTTACATGTTCGCCTTTAATCTGGTTATACCATAATCCATGTGACTAGTTACGTTAGCTACTAGGATTTCTCTCGGAGGAACAAAAACGTCTTCGGTCATCCTGAATCTATACCAGAGAGTGACCATTATAGCGGAAGGGGTACTTGACATGTCTGTGCTTTTCCAGTATGACTGCCAGATTTTGACTCAGTTGGGTGTAACCTTTTGGTGTTATTGTGAGTAATGAATAAATCTGTGAGCGCCGATGTAGGCTAGTTATCAGTAGCGTGGTGACATACGTGTGTGTGTGTGTGTGTGTGTGTGTGTGTGTGTGTGTGTGTGTGTGTGTATGCGCGCGCACTAGTCTTACTACCCCCCTGTGTGTGTGTGTGTGTGTGTGTGTGTGTGTGTGTGTGTGTGTGTGTGTGTGTGTGTGTGTGTGTGTGTATGCGCGCGCACCAGTCTTACTACCCCCCTGTGTGTGTGTGTGTGTGTGTGTGTGTGTGTGTGTATGTGTATTGAAGTCTGCAGTGTGTGGTGTGGCAGGGTGAGATGTGTCTATACGTGACTTTTCTGTGTGTCTGATGATCCTTTAGAGCAGTGGTTTCCAAACTTAGTCATGATTATCCCTAACCTTCAGATATTCTTACAGTGCCCTCCCCCTTCCCACCATCACACTGTTTGCAGGATCAAGGTGAATAAGAAAAATTATTTTTATAGTCCATAGTCGTCACTTTATTGTTACATTTAACACGTGCAGTGATGATAAAGGATTGCTTACATACCGTATATAAAGATTTCTTTTTAGACAGGGTTTCAGTCTGAAGTTTCTCTCTCTCTCCAGTTTGTTTCATGAAAATATACCCTACTTCTGCAAAAAATAAGAGAGTGAAAACACTTAAATATTTTTGTCAGTGACCGCAAAAATAATAAACCACACACACACACACACACACACACACACACACACACACACACACACACACACACACACACACACACACACACACACACACACACACACACACACACACACACACACACACACACACACACACACACACACACACACACACACACACACACACACACACACAAGGCAAGGACAAATAATATTATTCCTCCCAGTATGTCGAGGGTGACAGCTGAACAGAAAACGTTTGGTGCTTCTGTGCTGACGGTCACACGTGTTCTAATGCTCTGTTGAATCGTTACGATATTTTAAGATTCGCAATTTTATGCCTTCTTCATAGATTTGTTTCCAAATGGCAACAGTTACGAAATATTGGCCAAAGCTAGTGATAAATGTAAATGCCACCCTCATATTGTTCTGTGCAAAATTCCAAACGTTTTAAAGCTACGGTATCTTTTCAGTCTTTTACCACGAAGCTGCGCCTCCCTTGCCTCCACCAGAGGGGCGCACTCCACAGTTTGCAAAAACATTGCTATAGAAGACTGGTTCTGACAGTCCTTCGTTATCAGTTCAAGAACCAGCCTCAGAGTATCAAGGTGTAGCCAGACCGGTATGGGTTTTCAAGAAGTTTTGTTCCAGGCTAGTTTGGCGTAAATTCTCTATCATAGAATTTGCCTCCCATGAAGATATCCATTCATCCCCATCCCTCACTGAGCGATACTGCGTGTTCAGCCTCACTTAACAAAACAACAGTATGTATTTATCCACTGGATGTCGTGCTAATCGTGTCCGGCAATCGTTTGTTGGTTAAGAACGAGTCATCACCGTTGGCAGTATGGCATAGCATAGAGTGATGCGCCTAGTGAATATATGCCGGCATGCTGTACATTTCTGTTATAACAAAGTAACCGTGAAAGGAGAGTAGATTAGACCAGTAGTAACCTAAGTCATGAAGGCTAAGTGAAGTTGAATGTTCAGAATTGGATTGGAAGTATATATATCCTTGTGTGTGTGTGTGTGTGTATATATATATATATATATATATATATATATATATATATATATATATATATATATATATATATATATATATATATATATATATATATATACTGTGGCAGAATCGGTAGAGAGGCTGCCTGCATTCCTAATGGACCCAGGTACGAAACCCGGCTGAGGCAGAGAACGGTTTAAGGATTTGAATTTCTTAAAAAGCAGACTTCTCTGATCTACCAGATGACCAGCCGACATGTCATAAAAGTCTCCCTCCCCCCCGTATCTACCAGATGACCAGCCAACATGTCATAAAAGTACCCCGCCCCCCTCCATATCCAGTACACCAGTCCTGTATGAGACAGCCCTAGCATGTATTCAATATGGATGATGGGTGTTAGCGCCGAAGTGGTGACATGTGGAGATGTAGGAGGACTACTGGGCCCCAAGGAGGACTGCTGGGACTTGGGAATAGGCCTTGAAGCCGTTCCCCAGAGTCGGACACTTAATATATAGGCTATAATACAGTATATATATATATATATATATATATATATATATATATATATATATATATAAATAAAGAGAGAGAGAGAGAGAGAGAGAGAGAGAATATATATATATATATATATATATATATATATATATATATATATATATATATATATATATATTTATATATAAAGAGAGAGAGAGAGAGAAATCGTACAGTAGCAGTTAGTTACTCATTGCTTGAAAATATAACACATAGCACGGGCATTACACTCTGGTAGTTATCAGTCAGAAAGAGGGTCAATGTCACCATGACCTAACACGGTAACAGTCTGTACCCAAATCAGTAACTGATAGCAGATACAGAGCCGCATGCTGAGGGAGCATCGTATGGCCCGTGAGATTAACCCCTTTTAGTACGTCTGTATTTTATTATTGATACCACCAGACGACTTGTCCAGCTAGGGGATGACTCGTAGTGAAGGGATTAGAAATTGTTCCATCATCTTCAGCAGCTCGATGATGACGTCTGTGTTTTGGTTCATTAGTGATTCCCGCAGGCGAGTATATTCAGATGAAGGGAGATCTCAGTTAGTGAATGGAGTGGAAATTTTCAATTATCCTTTGAGTACGGTGACGTCTTTCAATTAGTGTTGTGAGACGCCTGATTTACGAAAATGTTGTCTAACCTACTTGCCTTGTTCTTGTTTCTGTCGTCTAATTAAAGAAAGTTTATTTAAACCTTCATCACGTTCACAATATTGCATTTCCCTCACCCATCTTTACTGGTGTTACCCCTCCCTGCCCAACAACCTAGCACCATCCCAACATGTCCTGCTGTCTACTCTCTGCCTTCCCTTCCGTTTTCTGACCTCCCCACTCCCCATCGAGTTTCCAAGAGAATTCTTTGCACCATCAGCGGTGTGCTTCATGCAACGCCCGTTTTCACAGGGTGTACTTATCTTCTCTGCCCTACAACCCGCCACCAACCCTCCTATCTCCTCAGCCCACCCCATCCACCGATAGCTGCACCACTGATCATTCCGTTTCACAGTAACAAATTACCCGCCAATCAATTGAACAGCAGTTTCGGACAAGGCCTCCATTACTTGATGCTAACCCGACAGAGTGACCCTGGTAGTTTACTTTGGTCATTTTGAACTGTACGAAACTTGAATATGCTTAACTTACTCTCCGCACACGCCATTATAAGCTTGACCTGAATTCCTTCTGTATTTAGCTGAAATAATCTGATGGAATTGAAGGGCCCAGACTGAACTGTCATACATCGATAACCGTTTGACCAATCTGGCTTTTTTGTTTGTTTGTTTCCTTAAGCATGACCTGAATCGATCTGTGCTGATCTTGTTCGATTTAACACATATGTACAGAAATGAACCGGAATTGATCTGTTTGTGAATATGATTGAAGGGAACTAGAATGATGAGAGGGATCTAAGATAATATGAATGGATGTCACTAGACAGGAAGATCCCTGAATGAACCTGAATATTCTCAAATGCATCTGAATGGTTGTAACTTGAACCGAATGGCTGAACTGACCTGACTTGACTGAATGGATGTGAAAGATGTTAAAGAACGTAATTGGATCTGTCTTCAGCTCACTGAACTTGAATTGATATGATTAGCCTAATATGGATGATAAGTGCCTGAGTGGACTTGAAATGGTATTTAGTAACAAACTGTATGTGAACTACTTTGACCTGTCTGTCCCTCTGCCAACCTGGATTGACCTGCCTGGCCCTTAGCTGGCCAGAGTTGACTTTCTTAGCTTGAGTGCGATATTAAGAGCCTGAATGGGCCCCAGGTGGCCTAAATATCCATAAATGTACCTAAACTGACCTGATAGACCTGAATTAATCTGATTTGGTGAGTTTAGATGGATGGGACCTGAATGGACCTGCCCTAATAGTATACAACTGGACCTAACCTAATTGGATCTGAGTTAATCTAGCTAATTAGCTTGAAGGGACCGACATGGTTATAATTGGTCCAAGCTGACTGGGATGGCTCGAGCTGAATAAGATCGACATCATTAACCGGTTCAGTGACATACCGTACTTCATCAGAATCTAGGCTACCACCAGACAATTTTTTCAAGTTTATCCAGCTACAGCACGGAAGGAGCTGATAAAGATTTTGTCCAGTCCTTCCATTATGAAAAGCCTGCCCTCTCACGTAAGCTTCAAAAAATCGTCTGAAAGTAGCGAGATTTTCCTTTAAAAAAATAAATAAAATGAAAAGCCGGATTCAAGGAGTGAAGCCTGACGTAGCCTGAGTGGTCCTAGTATGACTGGATGGATCTAAATGGATGTAAGAGTCTGGCTAATAACATTGAATGGAGTGGAAGTGACCTGGCAGGATAGGAATTGATTGAAAAGACATGAATGGACCTAAAGGGACCAGAATTGATCACAAAACTAGCTACCCTGTTGGTAATTACCCGTTGGTCTTGTAGAAAAATATGGACCATAATGCATGTTGTTTTGATGCTAGTGTCACCTGACAGTTTTGCAAGCTGACGGTCATGCTGGTACAGACTGAGGTGCGTGATTGACGAATTCGCATGTTAATATATTCTTGTTAACGACACTCAGCTTTATTCCGTTTAGGGGAGACTTTGTAGTGAAGAGATTATTAAACAACCTCCAATCAGTATTTGTGTTCCAGAACAGATCAGAACTCTCACTGCCTGATATTCTTGCTGTTTTAGGGTAGGCTGTCCACTGTACAGTAGTGTGAGGTAAGCCACTTGCAGGCTTAACTTAAAAACGTGACATTTCCGTTGCATTTAGACACAGGCTACTTTGGGACAGGAGAGCATGGAGGATGGGTGGAGTGGTGGCCTGGCATATTTTTCCTGGCGACACTGACGACTGTAAAGTGCTTCACGAGACTGCTTCGTGTTTTTCCTGTTTTTGAATGCAGTCCACCTCATTTAGGCTATGATACCGGTTGTTGAAGCAGAGGGTGGATGATGATAGTAGTTTTAGAAATTGTATGTTATCTTTAGGAATATCATAGGCAACTGAGACTGGTGGAGAAGGCTGTTATTGGGCTTAACCCATTTTGTTTTGCACCATTAGGTCCATGCAGTAACAGTAAACTTACGTACAAAACTTATAGACTGGACAACAAATGCCTTATCAGGAAACTCAGACGAGAACTCAAATAAATTTATTTTAATTTTGGAAGGTTTGGACACCTGGAAGCCGTAGGCAGGAAGGCTGCTGGGGATGATGGAAAATTAATTGCTTAGTGTTGATGATGATGATGATGTTAGCCAAGCTTGTGGTAGTGGCAGTGAAGTTAATAATGATATTCACTACAGTACATATACAATGAAAAGAAAACTACAGTAGTTTAGGACAGAAGATAGTGATAACAGACTACATAGGCCTAATTCTGCAGGTGTCAGTCGTGACTCCTCTCCAAGTGGCATTATCTTTGTCTTACTTCCATTAGTCAAAGTTGACACCAACATAGTCATGCAGGGTCACTTTCCATCTACAGTCTAGACTACCTACCGTACATTCTTGACATTAACTCCATCACTACCAGTGGTCTCCTTTAAGCAGTATGCAGTAAAAGTATCGGGCGGTAGCAAGAAAAAATTATAAAAAGGCCATGATTGTTATGGAGAAGTTTCAAACACCTTCACTGCCTGAAGTAATCCCTATGCAACCCGGAAGAAAAAATTCGTCTTAAAAAAAAAAAAAGGACATAAGCCTACCATACTGAAGTACCAGAAGTTTCTCCCAAGCTGAATACTATTGCCGGGGGTATCAAGGATAAAATGTATAATACGCCACGATAGCGAAGGTGTTACTCTTTACCTTCACTGCACCTGTCCATTCCTCATTCTGTTTATCCTTCAAGATAGTGACCATGCCTGAAAGGTAAAGAAAATACTGTTGATGATTATGATGATTGTGATTATGACTGAAGAAGATAGACATTGATAGTCACGGTGGTGATGGTGATAGTGTCAGGGTTGATGGCGATGACTCAGGCGTAGTAGCGGTGGTGGGGGTGTTACATATTTGTGCACGGTGTTGTAGCGGCCGGCTTGTGCTGCATCACGCACGGTTTTACATGTGGAAGGCTAGGGTGAGAAGGTGCCTGCAGAACACGGTACTGGTGTAGTTGTGTGTGTGTGTGTGTGTTAGAGTGCACATAACATTAAGGAAGTCTCGACAGGGTGCGAACTTAAGAGCATATGAAGGGGCATACTGCTCCACCCTTCTGTTGTATATGTTCTCCCACAGATGAACACACACGTTACCAACCCGACCACAGTAGTGATAGTGGTGAAGAGAATGGTAATGGTGATTGATGATGATGATGATGACTCAGAGGCGTGGTGATGGTGGTACTGGAGACAGAGTGGGCCATTATCTCCCTAATCTGACCCACCCATGATAGTGCTTATCGGGATACGCTGATAGGCGGATGACGTCACTTAGTAGGGATGCTGATGCCACTGTGTCTCGCTCACCTGGCACATTCTCTCTCTCTCTCTCTCTCTCTCTCTCTCTCTCACACACACACACACACACACACACACACACACACACACACACACACACACACACACACACACACATTCATAAAGCCAGTGTGGTCTTTGTAACTATATAACTATCACAGGCTGGTTGTTTCGTAGTGTAGGGTTTTTATTTCAAAATCTATCTCCCCCCTCCCACCCCCACACACACTCTTTGTCTGTCTGTCTGTCTGTCTGTCTGTCTGTCTCTCTCTCTCTCTCTCTCTCTCTCTCTCTCGCGAAATCGAGTGAGGTCTGAAGGTCACCCGGGTGGAGAGAGATAGCGAGACCCTGATGCCTGTGATAACCGAGATTAGAGATAGTCCCTCGGGTGACAGCAGAGAGAGAGAGAGAGAGAGAAGCTCCCCCCAAAATTCTCTATCCCCCATACTTCTATTCTGCCTCTTTCACTCCAGGTTTAGATGTTCTTTTATTGAGAGAGAGAGAGAGAGAGAGAGAGAGAGAGAGAGAGAGAGAGAGAGAGATTCAAGAAGAGAGAAGCGAAAAGAGGGGATAGGAAAGAGGAGAAGAAACAGTAGAGGAAGAATATTGGAGGAGAGGAGAGGGGAAGGAGGAGAAAGAGGTGGAGTAGGGGGTTCATGGCGAGCTGGGATGCCATTTGGGTTTTGATAGGGAGTGAGGTTGTGGAGGGGAGTAGTGGAGAAAGGAGAAAGGGAAGGAGGGAGAGACGAAAAAAGAGAAGAGTGAGGGAAGGACGGAGAGAGAAGAGAATAGAACTGAGAGAAGTGAAGGGGAAGGAGTGAGGAAAGGGAGATAAGGAGAGAGGGTGGAGAATGAGGAAGGAGGGGTAATGATGTTGGCAGGGGTAGAATGGATAGTTTGGAGAGAACAGACCGAGAAGAGTAGAAATTGGTGGAGAGAGAGGGGAAAATGAAAGGAGAGGGGAAGAGGGAAGAATAGAATGAGAAAGGGAATGAGAAAGGAAAGAAAAGAGAGAAGGGGAAGGGAATAGGAAATGGGAGAAAAGAGAGAAGAGAAAGGGAACAGGAGGCAAGAAGAAAAAGACAGGGAGCAAGTGAAGACGAGAGAGGTGATAGGAGTTGGAGAAGAAGTAGAGATGGAAGGAGGTGTTAAAAAGTGGAGAGAAGGGATGGACAAGAGAAGAGAACAGAGAGGAAGGCGTGGCATGTCAAGTGAAGAAATGAGAGGGACAAGAAAGAGAAGCAGAAAGAGGGGGGGAAAGGCAAGGGAAGTGAGAGATTCGAGAAGTATGGGTAGGAGTAAGGGAGAAAGGGAGGGTGAGTTAGGCTATGATGAAACAGGATACCTTATCTGGCAGCTGCCTGTACTGGGATGTTGGAAGGACTGGAATGAGCAGGTTTTGTTACTGAAAAATAGGGACACTGAGGCTGACTCTTGTAGGAGGGATAGCTTATTAGTGCCGAGTGTGGAAAGACTATAACCTAATAGGGGCTGACATCAAACTGGGATTTCAGACTGACGATATTATGCATCATTGTTAGAAGCTGTAATGTTAATATCACTGTTAGCACGATAATGCCTGTCTTATTTTGTTCTTGTTACTACCAAACGCTATATTCAGTTCAAAAGAGACCTCTCGTAGTGAAGGGGTTAAATAGGGATGACTAGTTGAAGCATAATGATGGAACTACTGTAGATAAGGGGTAGGGACTGACATTTAAATTGTGGTAATGAATGAGTGAACCATAGTAGTGGATTGATAATAATGTACCGTAAGTTATTAGAACTTCAAGTTAATAATCAAATAAGGACAGAAACTTAACAAGAACTGCAGAATGAAATAGGACGTGGAGTTTTGAATGTAAGGAGATATGTTGGGCTGGGCATGTATGATAGTTCTGATTATAGGTTCCTGCATTTTCCTGTTTCCGGATCCTACCCATGCCATTTATAGCAGTGAAAATATAATTAGGATAACAGTGATTTTGAGGCATTAATTAGAGACTGAGTGGGTAACCTTTTGTGTGCCAGAATTTTCCTACTGAGCGCAAGAAGGGCCAATATCCGAAAGCCTAGTTTTTCAGGAGAAGCAGAAGGTGTTAAAGTCCTTATAAATTCAGGTTTTGATCGTATCCTTAGGCCTATAAAGAGGAATAGCCTACATCTGAAAGCCTTCCTGCTTGAAGATAGAGACTGATTCCTTTATCTCTTAATGGTACATTACTTAAGATGATGTTCAATAGGTTCAACTCAGAACTGGCATTTTTGGACACTGGCCCTTCTTCCACTTACCGTAGCTGGAGAATTGTAAGTGTTTTCTTAGCAGGAAAGATACTTTGGCCATGTTGATTGCATGGAGAGCTGAGGATTGACTAGGTTGGTGATTGAGAGCATTTGCATGGAGGAAAACAAAAGAATAGTTGGACAATTTGATAATAAGATAGGTACAGGGTAGTGGTGTATATGAGGGACAGTGTTGTGTCTTGGGAGGAGAGGGTATCTATCGTATGGGGACAAGTGCTTGAAGAGTATATACATTAGGTATTAGATAGATGGGGATAAAAATGTAAGTAAACTGGCAGATGCACAGCCAGACAGATTGGTCGGCAGACTGACTGATAGATACATACATACACTCTGACAGAGACAAATAGATCTAAATGGGAAAGCTATAGTCCACCATGTCCTCGGCTTTATCGTGTGAGTATATATGCACACATTGGCCGGTGGTGTATAAGAACCGGTTGTATGACATTAGGGATCTGCCTGTTTTAATGTCTGTCCAGTATCCATCTGTGTATCTTTCCAGACCCTGTCTGTTTATTAACTGTATCTGACTACCTATCTGTCAGTCTGTCTATCTGTCAATCTGCATATCCGTCTTTCATCTGTCTACCAGTGTGTCTGTGTTTGTATTTATCTCTCTGGTCTATCCTCGTTACCTATACAAAGTATCTTTGTTTATATACAAATCCATATATATATGTATGGTTATCTGTCTCTTGCCTAACGTGGCTTCGTATGAAGGATGGCAGTGATGAAAGGGCTTCTAAGCATTCCTACTCGGCAAAGACTTTTCCTCTCCTCTCGAGGCAGGTATGTACACCACCTTGTCCTTCGATTTGATTCTCAGCCTGTCCCTTTTTACCCTTTCTTCTGGATGTCAGCCTATCTTTGCTTTTCCTTCCATTTCGTTCTGGGCCTATCTCTTCTTCCCTTTCCGTCTGGTTCTCAGCCCAGCTCTTCATTCAACTATCCTGCTCTCAGACACATTCTTGTTTACCCCTTACTGCGAGGAAGCATTTCCTGTTTTATTATTGCTGATTTCATACGATTTTGTTCCGCTTAAGAAGGACCACTCTTCATGGAATAGTTAGAGGCAGTCTCCGTTTTCACTTTCAGTGCAAAAAGATGACAGACGTGCTCTAAATGTGAAGTGGACGGAGTGCCACAGGCAAACTTTTGTACCTGTCTGTATGTAACCCCGTCAAAAGATCAGACATTTTCCTCATGATAAGTACCATCATCATCATCGTCGTCATCTAATCCTGTGTTGCCCCATGAGGAGCGTAGGAGCCCGGAGCTAGGCAAGTTGGTCCTGACATTTAAAATCAGAGTGACTAGCCTCACTCATCCTTGAGTGGCATAACGTAGGCAGTAAACCCCAACCACCCCTTGGATATAACCTGCACAGGCTCAATCCTTTGGAGCACCTTTATTACCCACTAAACCACCAGGCATCATAAATGATAATTATCTAATTACAAAATCGGTAAATTACCAGCGCTGGTTAACAATATCAGTATCAACAAGGAAATATAAGCATATTGACATTGTTAACCACACTAATTTTATTTTAAGCTCTCTTATTGAAAGGATTAATTCTCAAACACACACACACACACACACACACACACACACACACACACACACACACACACACACACACACACACACACACACACACACACACACACACACACACACACACACACACACACACACACACACACACACACACAATGAGAAACGGTCTCCATGAGCCCCCGGCATCACCCTTTTTATTTTATTCTGACTGCCACTAAACTCTCACTTTCAGCTTAGCCTACGTGAGAACCCAGGAACTGAAAAGGTAAAACAGAGTGCAAGGCCGGATGTGGTTTGACTTATCTCGCCGCTCACCACACATGAATAACACTGTCAATAAACTGGTGTTGGCCAGCTGATGGTGATATTTTTAATCAGTTTTGAGAAATCACCCACCCTACCTGAATGATCAGGTAAATTATGTGAGGAGAATGTCTGGTAAATTAATTGCCTTTTGTACAGTCAGGCTGGAGAGGGACTCCTTCACGTGGTGGCACCGATATGACCGGGCGGTGGAGCTGTCTGGTTGTACAAACGTCAGTCAGTCCCCTCCCTATCCCCAAGAAGGATGGTTGGCTGTGGATGAAAGAACCTTCGGCCTGCAGTCCACTGGGTTCACCTTTACATGAGCCGGGAGTTTCTGATTCTACATCTTCTGCAGTCGTGTGCAAATGTTCGCCTGTCCGAATTATTCCACTGCGTTCACTTCACGTTTAGGGCCTGCCTGTCACTTCCCTCCCTGACGCGCATCATATCAAAGACAATTATATGCGGGTAGATAAACATACCAAGCTTCTCTCAGCTGAGGGATAGTAGTCAGCAGAGGTATATGAGAAGCACAAGAGGTGAATATTAATCGAACTTTTATTCCCGACAGTAAACCTATATTACTGTAGATCCATTATTGAGAAACTGACGGTCTGATTTAAATCATCTTGCTGCTGGAGAAAGAAAGGTGGTCATTATTTTGATAACATTTTAATTCTTTCAGCCCGGGAGCTTCCTTTTTACACACACACTCTCTCTCTCTCTCTCTCTCTCTGTCTCTCTCTCTCTCTCTCTCTCTCTCTCTCTCTCTCTCTCTCTCTCTCTCTCCAGTCGATTTTATTCACATTAGGATAAACTTTGGGAACAGGAGAAGGTTAATTGTAGCCTTCATCAGCCCTTTCACTGCCGTTAGTCTCATATAAGCTGTATCAGTTCGTCATTTCGGTTGCCAGAATGAATGTCCTCAGGTTGAAGGGGTTAAATCTAATATGATAAACCACCCATCCCCAGCAAATAATCATATATCTTGAGAGAGAGAGAAAAAGTATCGGTATTATTCGGGTTTTAAAGGGGAAAAAAATCATCTAGATAGTTCATACAGGGAGATATACAAATACAGAGACAATTATAAGAGGTAGATGTCTTATTGAACATCACGTGAGAGCTGTGTTTAATACCATCACTCTGAGGTGTCTCTCTAAATACAGCCATCCGGCGGGAGCAAGAATAAAGTAATATATCGTAGTGAATTTGTGGGAAGGCAATAATACATCTTTGCATCCACGTTGTTAACTCGGTGCTGTGGAAGCTGCAGCATCCCTGTTATCTGCTAGACGGTTGATCTCGGGTTGGTGACTTTTTTTTTTTTTTTTCGGTACCGTTCCTGGTACGTATTTTGGTCGACGTAAAGTTGTTGTTGTCGTTGTTATTGTTATTATTATTGTTATTATTATTATTATTATTATTATTAATATTTTACTGGCGTATCCAATAGAGCCAGGATTCCGGGGGTTTGAATGAAGAGTAAATGGAAGTGTGGCCCATTGGATTGGGCAAATTTGGGCTGTCTGGACATAGCTACACCTCATCCTGCCCTAGGGTGGGAATGGAGTTCCGGATGATGATGATGATTTGCTATCGACAATACTAGGCTCCTGTGTAAGAAAGGCTGACTGTCGTATTTCATTATTACTGGTGTAGATTTTATATTTTATTCTCCACTAAGCTTGAGCAGTTGCAAAGCACAGCTGAGATACACTAACACAAACTTCAGTATATTTGTATTTGTGTGTAACCCGTCTACTAGAGCGTATTACATTTTTTTTTCCCTCGCCAGGCGTATATATTTAGTTTGTGGTAGAGAAGACGGTTGGTACAGTTTCCATTTGTATCTTGAGTACAAATTTTTGTTGTTGCTGTTTTTGGATAGTAAGTATACGCCAGACGATTTTGTTCAGCTATGAAGATACCTCTTGATACAGAAGGGTTTACAGTCGTCTCCATTCACTCCTTCAGAAGCAGATTTAACTGTTCATTATATTTTTTTCTGGATATCTCAAGACGATTTTATGAAGCTGAGGAAAAACCTCTGGTAGTGAAGAAAGGAGACCAAGGGGCTCATAACTTTTCTTGAAGTCCCCCTCTCTCTGTAAATGAATTTCATCTCATTTGAACTACTTTAGCTCTACTTAACAACCCCATCTCCCTAACTACCTATTAAACCCTAAGCATCCCTAAACTACCCGTGTAAACCAGCCTCCCTGGCCTGCTAACTACCCGCTGAGGCTGTTTGACAATTAATCAGAGGGATCGCGGCGCCACAAGGTCACTATCTTATCAGGTGGTGTGGGCAGGCGAGATAAGGGGGGAGGGGGATGAAGGGGAGGAGGGGTATAATGGGATGTAAGCAACTAGCACTATCACACACACACGCCCTGTCCCTCCCCTATCACCCGTACTGTATACAAGCACAGTTTGGACGGTCAATATGTTCATGTGTTACTCCTGAGTGCCTGATTATGTACCTAAGATACTACTGATACACTCTGATTAAGAAGTCAAGACATACACCAGTCTAATTATAACTCTGTATATGTAACTCATTCGGTTTTTATTGGGTTCAAAGAGTAACATCCTGTCTAAGTGCAGAAAAGTATTTCATCGATGGAAGTTTACATTCAAAATACCGTATCTTGCAAACAGACATGAACTAAAAATTTTGTTGTATCTGAACTCAGCACTGTCCAAATCCAACTGACCCACTCTTCTCAGCTCACTACACCCATTTGTACCCCCCCCCCCCGCTCGCAAAAAAAAAAAAATGCTTTTGGAAACTATTACCAGGTTAGGTCTGACTTTTATCACATGGCTTCATAGACTTAAGCCAAGCCTGTTAACTGCAGATCTGGTGAACGTCAAGTAACCTTAAAGGACTCGTTGAAGCCTGAATTCAGTTGATAAATAATAGAATCGTCCTCATTCTCGCGTATCTCATAAGAACGACAATTGGATGTTACTTAATTTTACGATGGACTTGTAATGGCCGATGATAACGTGGATTGGTCGAGATGGCTCTGAAAATGACTGAAATTATCCGTTAAGAATAGAATGGCTCTGAATGGACATCATAAGACTTGCATTGATGTGTGTGGGTCTGAGTGGACCTGGTGGCCTAATTGATCCAAGGCTGATCTACTTTAATCTGACAGGACCTACATTTCCTCAGTTTGACTTGAAGTGATCTTAGTGGATGTAAATGATCGGGATGAACTTTCTTGTTTCTGAACGGATGTGAATGGACCTAAGATGACCTGAATGAATTAGACTTGCTTTTACTTAGTAGGATCCGAAGTGGCCGAAGAATCGGAATTAACCTGAATGGATGGGAATGGAGCAGAATGAACTTGACTGAATCTAGCCTAAGTGTATATGAATGGAACTGGTTACAGAGTGACCTGAATGGACCGGAAGTAACTTAACTGGACTTGACAATGGCATTATTGACCTTGATGGACCGGGACTCATTTGACAGGTGGAATGCATGTGACGTGGTTGACGGGACCTTAAATGCCTTTAAGATATAGGAGTGGACCGGAACTGAGCTGAATCAGCCTAACTAGACGAGCATGCTGTGAATAAAGCTGAATGAATTCATTAACCTTAATGGACCTGACTTGACCTTAGTGAGTCACAATGTAGCGTACCCGTACAGTGAGTGGTTGGATGTAGCTAGAACGTAGTGGACCTGAAGTACAATAAATACACCTAGTGTGTACAAAGTGGACCTGAAGTGGCCTTAATGGACCTGGTTTGTTCTGACTGGACCTGGAGTGACCTAAATGGACTTGGTTTGTCTTAACTGGACCTGAATGACGTAAATGGACTTAGTTTGTCCTAAGTGGACCTAAAGTGACTAAATGAACCTAGTTTGGCGTTTTTTTTTTTTTTTGTGCGAAGAAGGAAAGAAGAGTATACTACGAGCCTTTAGAATTTGTCTTTTCCAAATGAAACTGAGCAAAAAAAAAAAAGCCAGATTCAAGATCCGACCCTCCTCCCCCCCCCTCTCTCTCTCTCTCATTCTTTCCCATGACTCAAAGGGAAGAGGGAGCTAAAGGTGTGAGTGGGGGGTCGGGGGGGAGAAGGAGGAGGAGGAAATTGGGGGGAGCGGGGAGTTTACTTTGGCCAGGAAGAGGGGGGCGGGAGGAAATGTCTCTGGGGGGGGAGGGGGAGAGAATGTCCGGGGGGAGGAGGGGGGAGGGAGAAAAAAGGGGAGGGGGACATCCGGAGGGGACAAGGGGGGTGGAAGTGGGTGTAGGAGGGAAGGAAAAGGAGAGACTTGTGACAAATGGTGGGCGTAACAGGGAGAGAGAGAGAGAGAGAGAGAGAGAGAGAGAGAGAGAGAGAGAGAAGTGGGCGTTGGAAGGAAGGATAAGGAGAGAATTGTGATAAATGGAGGGTGTAATAGATGAGAGGTAATGGGAATGAAAGAGAGAGAGAGAGAGAGAGAGAGAGAGAGAGAGAGAAGTGAGGGTTGGAGGGAAGGAAAAGGAGAGAGTTGTGATAAATGGAGGGCGTAATAGAAGAGAGAGAGAGAGAGAGAGTGTTCCATTCATCCATCCCCATCCATTAGCCATGTAGCCTACTCTGAGAGACTACGAGTTACTCATTCATTTACATAGAATAGCCTGCCATCCACCTGATCCTCCAGCAATGAAACCTTTAATCCTGCAATACCAGTTCATCCGTTCATATGTACAGTACAAAACATCGTCCGACCATTTCAGTCGCATCGTCACCTACCCACCCATCCAACCCCTGTGCCATGTAGCCTGTTTTAAAGAATTACCAATCATTCGACCATTCATTTATTCTTTAAAAACTCTACCATCCCATCATTCATTTACTTGGCCAACTAGCCGTTCAGTTATAAAAGACGACCATCTGAACATTAGGCTCAAAAAATGAACACTCCAACCATTCAGAAAATAATGAAAAATACTCTCCGATCATCCGGGTAAAAGATCACTGTCATCCATCCATAGCGTTGTAAGGAAACATCGGTCCATCCTGTTATTTAAGAAAGGAACCATTCGTCTCTCCCACTATTAAAAAGAATCTACCCCTCCTGTTATTAAATATGGAATCATTCAACCATTCAGTTATTAAAATAATTTTTCCCTCCCTCCCTCTATTAAATATTGAAACACTCGTTCATAAAAAAAATCTGGTATTAGGAAATCTCCCATCGGACCATCCAGTCAGTAATCAGTGAATCACCCGACAGTTAGGTTATTATAAAACCAGTAATACAACAATCCATTGATTGAAAATTAACTGTCGAACAAACCAGTCATTATAAAGGTCAGCCATCCGACTGTCCACTCATAAGAAGATAAAGGATATCCTTGATATCCGTACCCACCCTAACTGTATCCATCACCCAGCACACCTTAAAAAGTGTCCTGTAGTAATAGACACCCCATCAGACACACCCCAGACACACTCCAGATGCACAACACACACACACACACACACACACACACACACACACACACACACACACACACACACACACACACACACACACACACACACACACACACACACACACACAATCCATCTTAAAGTGTGATGCTCATGTACGGTCCTTCAAAAAGGCACAGTAACTCATTGCGTGGATAAGTGACACAGTTAGAGACACATAAAGGATTTGGGCGCCTCTGTGGTTGTCGCACGTATCAGTCATCTGATAATACAGTCATTCAGAATATCAAGCATCCAGCTGTCCATTCTTCAAAAAAAAAAAAAAAAAAAAAAAAAAAAAAAAAAATCCGACTGTCCAGTTTTGTGGATGCTGGACCAACAGCTGTGCACCTCCAGCAGTCCAGCAGGTGACCAGTCAAACAGTAAAGTGGCTTTAATTCTTTAACTGCGTTGACATTTTTTATAATTTTATTCCTTCCTCCTCCACTCTATTATACAGAGCTTAGAAAAAACCTGTAGTAATGAGGATGTAATAAAGGCCATATATGGCCTTGCATTGGAAGATTTCTCCGAAGCTGAATAAAGTCATCTGGTGATTGAAAGTAGATAATAAATAGTTGTAGTGAAGGGGTTTAAACTATGAACAACCAACCGCCATTCTCGTCATGGAAGCAGACTACGTTATAGTTCTTGCACCTTAACTTGGCCCAGATTTTCGTCTTGGTGTAGCTTGCTTCATGTATGGCAGAAGCAGAATAAGTCAATGCTGCGGCTATACATTCTTACCACAGCGCTTCTTCGTGACTAGCACCAGAGTCTAGTGTTACCTTTTTATTCCAGCTCAGGATTCTAGATGGAGGGATGGCAATTTTGGGCCATTAAAAAGGGTGTTGTTAGTTTCCGACCATTCAGATAGTCATTATTTGAGTCATCTGCCAATCCATCCGGCTCTAAAAATACCACTCAGCCATTTAACCCCTTCAAGCCGAGGACGTAATTTCATTAGGCCATATTCTTGTTATCATCATACAGTTTTATTCATGTTTGGAGACTGAACTGGAGAGGTTAACTATCGCCTTTACTGACTACTTCACAACATGACGTCTCTCCAAAATTGAATAAAATGGTCGGGAGGCTGCAGAAATAAATTAATAATGCCGGAATGGAAGGTTAGCCATCCATACACGGAAAAAATGAAGTATTAGGGATCTGTTGAACTACCGGTATTTTACTTTGCACCATCTTTCCAGTCACAATAATTACTCCGCCAACCATACATTCTTCTGCAGCATTTAGTTTTCAGTAACCACAATATCGAGCCATTGAAGTTACCAACCATCCGGGCAACGGCTCAACCTTCCTTCCATCCATTAACCTAGCTTCCAGAACTGACCTTCCAAGCACTTTAAATAGCGTAGTTAATCAGGTACGGTAACCATCCACTTACTTATAAAAACCTACCGTACTTAACTCTCCAACCTCTCTATTTAGCAAGACAGTCATCATCCATTCCGACAACCATCCATTTATTAAAAGGTATAGTCGGCATCAAAATTCCTGTCGCGTCTCTGCTTTTCTGTCCATGTACTTTGAAAATTAGTGTGGTAGTGTGGTAAGCCCGTAGCAGCCGACACAGATGACACTGATATTTGGCCAAGTAAAGACGTTGATGTTGAGAGAGAGAGAGAGAGAGAGAGAGAGAGAGAGAGAGAGAGAGAGAGAGAGAGGCGACGGGACTTTTGATGCCCGTACAAGTAGCTGTCTTAACACTCTCACACTCCATTAATTCATTGGTCACGGTCAGTTGGGTAAAATTGTGTGGCGTTAGCTGAAGGAGAGTACCGGTACTTGATTTGTAACCTGCCACGAGTGTTAATGACGACAGTATGAACACTCAGTATGACTCATTCTTAGGTGGCTAAAACCGTCTGGCATTAACTGGAGTAGAATACGAGTGTTGTTTTGGCCATGAGAATGTTAGTGTTCAGTCATCGTGTTAGGCTACGTAAATAGTAACTTCCTTATCCTCCCACCATCCAATTATGAACCATACAACAGATATCCTAATGGTTTCCTAGTATTACTGTAACATTCCGCTAGAAAGTATCCATTCATGCATTCATCAATCTATCCATTTGTTCATTCATCCATCCATCCATCTATTCATTCATCTGTCCATCCATCCATCTATCCATCCATCCAACCCTTCCTTTCGTCCATCCATCCATCCTTCCTTCATCCATCCATCCATCCATCCATCCATCCATCCTTCCTTCCATCCTTCCCACCTTCCTTCCTTTCTTTCCTTCCGTTCATCCATACATCCTTCCAATCAACCAGCCGTCCAACCATCACTATCCTCTCATATCCTATCCAAACCATCCAATTGCTTAACGACATAAAAATCTGCTCAACCTTGCGACCATCCAATTAGTGTGGCAATTATCAACCATCCAGCCAACCATCCGGGCCAATCCAGCCAGCCACTACACCGGGAACCATCCATTGTTCCCGTGTAGACTCAATCGATCCGCGAGAGAGAGAGAGAGAGAGAGAGAGAGAGAGAGAGAGAGAGAGAGAGAGAGAGAGAGGTAAGAAAAGGGGATAAAAGTATAAAGAAAATTGTGTGTGTGTGTGTGTGTGTGTGTGTGTGTGTGTGTGTGTGTGAGAGAGAGAGAGAGAGAGAGAGAGAAGGAAGGGGATAAAGGTATAAAGAAAATTGTGTGTGTGAAAGAGAGAGAGAGAGAGAGAGAGAGAGAGAGAGAGAGAGAGCGAGAGAGAGAGAGACGTGCGGAGATGGAAAAGGGATAGGTAAGGAAAAGGAATAAAAGTGTGAAGAAAGGAGAGAGAGAGAGAGAGAGAGAGAGAGAGAGAGAGAGACATGCGGAGATGGAAAAGGGATAGGTACGGTAAGGAAAAGGAATAAAAGTGTGAAGAAAGGTGAGAGAGAGAGAGAGAGAGAGAGAGAGAGAGAGAGAGAGAGAGTTTAGTGGGAGACAGTTTGGTCTGGGATATGAAGCGGGGAGAAAGAGAGAGGGGGGGGAGGGCGATAGAGAAAAAGAAAAGAGGCGAGGAAGTTACGAAAGAGGGGGAGAAAGAGAGGTGATGAAAATAGAATACCAAATGAGAGAAAAACAGGGAGAAATAGAAATTGAAAGAGAAATATGGAAGAATAAGATAGCTAAATTTACTACGAGCCATCCTTCAGACCGTCCGATTAGCTATTTGTACTGGAATAGGAGCAACACCGTACAGGACTAAAATTCGCGAAGGAAATTGTATAGGAAAGAAGTGTTCAGGTACTAAAAATGAAGCTTCAGATCATAAGAAACCGGTAATGAATGTAATAGTACTGGTGGTGAATGTTCTCTTTGTTTGTACTGGGTATTTATTTATTTATTTATTTTTATGATTTGTGGAGCTCCTCAGACGTCCTCACCGTATGAACCTGCAGTCGAAACTAAGGCAGTGGTATTCTTAGAGTATTCTAGTGTGTATATTAAAAAAGCAGCTGTCCCTCTATACGTATGTGTATGTGTGTGTGTGTGTGTGTGTGTGTGTGTGTGTGTGTGTGTGTGGAAAATTGCAAGTCATTTTGTGGTAGTCCTGGCTTAGTGGCTGGGTGGGTAGGTTGGTGGACAGATGGATGGTGTGAGTGGGGTGCGTGGACAGGGTGGGTGGATAGAAAGGGTGGATGAAGTGGGTGGGATTGGCAGGAGGTGGGTGGAGTGAGTGGGGTGGGCTGGTAGGGTGTGGTGGTTGGGTAGCGTGGTTGGTTGGGATGATCAGGTGTGTGGGGTGGTTGGGCTCTGCGAGTGGGTGAATGAACTTAGTGGATGGGTGGGTGAATGGGCATAGTGGATGGATGGACATTTTGGGTGGGTGGGTGGATGTGCTGCACCTGGAGGACTGGTCAGGAGATAGGCTTACTACACAGAGTGAGTGGGTAGATGTGAGTACGAGTAGCCGATATTTTGAGTAGATGGGGGAGAATACGTCCATTGGGTGATAATTTGGATGGATAAATGGGTCCTGGGTTGGAATAGGTCCATGGGGATGTCCTTGGGGGAAATGGGCCCACTGGGTAAAAAAAAATTCCATGGAGTGAGTAGGTCCATGTGAGAAGTAGGTCCATATGGGGCTTTGGTGTGTACTCATGGGGAGAAAATAAGTCCATAGATTATTGGAAGGAAAATAGGTCCATGAAGGTAAAATAAATCCATGGTGGATAATAGGTCCATGAGGGAGATATCACTTTAGGAAAACAGGTTCATAGGGAATGAATACATCTCTGGAAAAAAAAAAAAAAAAAAAAAAAAAAAAAAAGAGTCCATGGGAGAAACAAGCCAAAAAGAGTAAGTAGGTTCATGGAGGAAATTTGTCTGTGGGAAAATAGGATCGTAGAGGAAAATAGGTCCAAGAGGGAATATACAGTAGGTCCAAGGGGGAATATAGGTCCAAAGGGGAATATAGGTGCAAGGGAAAAAGAGATCCGTGGAGGAAACTGGGTCCATGGAATAAAAATAGGTCCATGAGGGAAAACAGGTGGGTGGGGAGATGACCTCTAGGGTGTGCAGCTGGAGACGTGCAGATGTGTTAGTTATATTTATGCATTCTGGACAGTAACTGACATCAGTCATACTCAAGTACTTCGTCAGGGCCAACCCGCTTATGAAGTTAATGCATCTCAACACATCCTCGGAACCCCCAGGGGAGGGGATCGTAATACTACCTCTGGTCCGTTTAGTAGTGGTGAACACTCGATTTCCTATATCTTTCCGTGATCCAGCATTTGTCCATTTATGCAACATCTTCATTCTTTCCTCTAATTTCTTCTCTGTTGAACACCACCTTTCCTGTAGATCTCACCTTTTCCTCCCTGAAATTCAGCTGACTGAGCCCACTGACAGCAGCTCCAGTTCTGTTTCGTCCTACTCTCTCTGTACTTATGTCAAAGACGACAGTAAATTCTGAATATATGTGAACCTGATTCTAACTTGTTTTCGTGTACTTACTGTAAACTTGAGTTGTCTGAGTTCTCCACACTGGCTATTGCTACCTTGCCAGACTGACTAAATGTATCTGTGCTATGTTATCCATCCTCTGATGCTGCTGTTACAAAATATTCGACTTTCACTTCTAAAGTGAAATACCTTTCTTTACTTATCTCCTTTCTCTGATTTTTTTGTTAACATTCACCACCACCACCTTTGGATGTCCTCTTTATTTACGGTTCCATCTATCCTTACTGACCTACCGCAGATTGTACCCAATGCCTCACCTCAGACCAAAAGACTTGCAGTATTCTTCACCATTATCGTTGCAGGTAAACATTGTGCTTACTCCACAAATGTTGTACCCTGTGCCGTTCCAGTCACAAATATATTTTAGTAACCTGTAAAACCTGTGGAACTTCCTGGGAAGCGAAACCTGTGGCAGTGTGGCGGTGCTGTTGGCAGTACTAGTCAGGCAGTACCTCTTTGACTTCCCTGAAATGTTTATTGTTGCCATGGTCGAAAGTCACCTGTGTATGTCCTGTACATTATGGTTTTCCTCTTGGGAATGGAAACGCACATTCCTTTTTCATCCTGTGGCTGATGCCAAAAAGCCTTGTTCTGGTGATGTCCACAACAAGGTAGCTGCTTTTAAAATGTACCAGGACCAGCCTGCTCCTGAATGTTGTGCACTTTGTTACTACGTGAATATTCTATGCCGTGTCAAAAACAGGCTCATCTCTACTAAGTGCAGTGAGCTTTACGTTGCAGATTTATGTCATTATTGGTACCATGCCAATAATTATACCTTTTTTTTTTTTTTTTTTTTTTTCAAAAAAAAATCCTGATGTCCACGCAGATGGCTGTTTAGCTATTTCCTCCGATAAAAGTGAACTCCATGCTCAGGCCTTTGCATTTAGCTCTACTTTGGACAGTTATTGAGCTATTTCTCCATCTCCTCCATCCTCTGGCTTCGTCATCTCTGACATTAAAAATAATCCTAAAGTTGTACTGTTGTGATCACTAATTTCTTTAACCCCCCTCCACCAGCTCGCGGGAAGTCGAAGAATAGCCAGGCGAGCGGACATGGTTGGTCGAGCAGTCTGATGATGGTTCACTATGACGGAATGGCTCACACACATCAACCCCACCATTGTCACTGACGCCTACCAGATAACCACAATCTTGGAATATGACAAATATTTGTCATGAAATGCAACTGAAACAACAAGGCATTCAGGCCACTTAGTGCACTTTTTGAATTATTCTAGATTTCTTTTGCATGCTGTGAACCTGGTTTATGTCCAAACTGTCTTCAGAGTGTGCACGGTACTCTCGCAGCACCAGGCTAATTTCAAAGCAGTAATAGGTCGGACCTGTTGAGAAGGAATTGAACGCCCAGGAAGAATGTTTATAATACTGACATCTGCATACTGCTATAACTACAATATTGACCTACCTGAATAAGTCGCATTACTGCTGTAATAATCGCATACTACAGTGCTGCCTCGCGAGTACTGTCCATACTACGCAGCGAAACTATGACTGTGATATACAGCAGGTATTTTTAACACTGTGACTGCAGGTGCCTTTCCTAGTACACAGAAGCCCAGGGATTCCAGAGAATGTCTGGATAGTCTTTTATTTTATTCACTTTACTACCAGGCGGGTTTGTTCTGGTTAGAAGAGACACGTCAGGTAGTGAAGGACCCAGTTTCCAGTAGTGTCTTCATTACCTCTGTATTTTATTTTTTCATACGAATTGATGCAACAAAACAAAGACCCTGGAAACAGAAAAAGTAACACTTGCAGTCTGAGAATGTATTATTTTAATCAGTCTCCTGATGATTCAAAATAGGAGAGGTTTTTCGTGCTGGAGGAGTTAGATATACCTGGTAGTTTTCATTAACCTCTTCAGAAGGCAAAGACATTTAACATTTTAAACGGGATAAAACTGACTGGAAGTAACAAGAATAAATAAAAACAATAACTGATTAAAAGGGTTAGTGAGTAGTGGGATGAGTAACTCATTAGCGAAGGTGGTGCAACACGCGGCAATAGGGAGGTTGGTAGTGTGTGTGTGTGTGTGTGTGTGTGTGTGTGTGTGTGTGTGTGTGTGTGTGTGTGTGTGTGTGTTTGTGTGAGGAAACTCAGAGTTGTGTGAAATTGATGTACTGGGTCTTCGTTGTTTCATCCATTCTTCATACAGAAACAATTTTCCTTGTCTTTAGGTGCAGTTTGTTCTTAATCCCTGCATTGTAGCGATTTTTTTTTTGTCTGACACCAGACAGTTACCGGTATATTAATTTTACAAGTGACTGTTCGGACTGGAGGGTTTGAATATAGCCTCTATTAATCCTTTGTTGCCAAAGAATACCTCGAAGCCACACCAAATCGTATGTTCAGAAGTAGAAGGAGGGAAAAAATGATATAATCATAGTGAGGGTGTTAAGTATAATTCTATCTCTTGCTTGTGGCTTGCAAGCTGAGAACCCCAGTCCCTTCAGTGTCGGAAAAAGGCAGCCAGCACATGTGGATCTGTATTTAATTATAAGACGGTGCGAGTATGCCTGTGATAAGATGCTTGCCCATTGCTTTTTCCTCTCTCCTTTCTGCAGTAGCTGAGCTGCCAGTAACTTTCGTCATGATCTCACCAGTGTCAGCTGCAGTATCCCATAGCCTAAAAGGTCAAGGGCACCTGTTACAGGTAGTGGCGAACTCAGGTGGGTGTGTTAGAGGAGACCCAGCAGCGGTTAGGCGGCCAGTGCAGTCCTGTTGGTGGCAACGACGTCAGTCCAGGTTGAGGGATTGCCACAGTGGTACATCCTGTAGTCGGACTGCGAAAGAGAACCTACAAATGGACTTATCATGTCACTACCCGAGTGTTTTAGAGAACAAGTGTGGTGTCCTTTGATAAGTAAAGTGCATGTTTAATAATATGTGCACAGTGCAGTAGAAGATGGAAGAGCACGATAACCCATATGGTTGAGGGGTGGGTTCGATACCTTAGTACTGGTAATGCATCTGGTGTGCACAGAAGAATCTGAGTCTTAGTGCACCAGTCGCTCTCTCGGTCCGTTGGAATGTTTTGTGTGGAGTGACGAGGTTGTTTCCATTCAAGCTGCACCCCGTTCATTATCAAGGCACACTCATTTATGTAGCGGACAACAGTATTATATGAAAATGAAATCTGAAGAAGCGCACATTTAAATTTTGTTTTGAATAATATGTAACAGGCATACCTTATTGGAGTCCATTCTCTACCGCAAAAAAAAAAAAAAAAAAAAAAAAAAAAAAAAAAAACAGAAAGCGGAGAAATGAAGAAAAATTGGATATGGGGGCAATGGTCGTAGTGGATGTGAAATACTGGTGGTGCTTGTGGAGGGCATAGGCCTAATAGTGGTGGTACTCAACCCCAAAGATGGAGTGAGAAGTTGAGGTGGGCAGACACTCAGATGAATGGCAAGAGCTCTCGGCAGCTACAGTTTCAGAATCTCTGTTAGCCGTGGACAAACAGTCCTGCTGATTTTCATAATCGTCGTCGTCCTCATGAATCATTTTTAACATTCAGATGGGGTGGTTTGGTAAGTTACATATTTATGTCCACTCCACTGCTCTTCCATTGCCTGGTCACTGAGGTCAGTAGTCTGTTGTTACCACAGGATGAATTCTTATAACATAAAGATTTAAAAGCATTAAAATGCAGGACATTAAACAGCACTGTGGACAGGACAATCCGGAAAGCTGAGACGTTGCGTAATATAAAATACTTTGCATTTAACGCCAGTGTGCTAATAATGATGCCTCGTTCTCTAGTGGTAGTAGTAGTAGTATAGTTGTTCCCTAGGCCTAGGTCAAGAGAATCCTAGCCCTAGGCTGTCTGGCCGAACAGCCCCGAGTCCCTTAGGAAGGCCATGGCCGAGACCAGGCTTTCCCACAGAGCTCTCAAAGAGTGTATGTTGTGTTGTTGGCGGTTGGAGGTGCCAGTCGAGGTGAAAGTCAAGTGCTGTGTGCTTCACTTCAGATCATTTTAGAGTGGAGAGAAGTTTTTTGGATCATGCTTAGTAGTTTCGGTGGCATGGAAATAGACCAGCCACCTCCCTTTGGATGTAGTGAACAGTAGCAGTCTAATATCTGTTCCTTACTCCTCGCAGCAAGTGATATAAGATCGACTGTTGACATTTGCTCTAATGATAATGCAGTAATAATAGAGGATTTGTTTACTCTGACTTTCTAAGTGGGACAGAATAGAGTGGCCAAGCGTCTGGCTTTTGAGCTCCCTGCCCTCCGTCTGGCGCAACCATTGGCCAGACATTCATTTATCCTCCTCTTGAGGGCGGAGTAAATTCAGTTATTCTCCTCAGTAATATGATCATGACTCACGTGATGTACTGCTGCCTACTTCTTCCTTAGCCATGATCATTCTTTTTCTGTGCCTTCCCTCCTCTCTTCCTATTTCTTCCATCTTTCCTGTCACTTCTTATTGCTTTTCTTTCCTTTACAGGTGGCTTTACATTGAGCGATAAGCCAAATGGTTTCCTGTAAGCCAAGAAATCGTTTACAGCGCTGGGTGGTAACCATATAACCAAACCATACGTCCTCCTTACGTGTCAGCAAGTGGGTTGGTGGAGGGTTAGTGCCCCACCCCGTAAAACAAATAACTCAGAGTCAAATGGCCACCCCTTACGGGATTATGGCGTCTGGCAGTAGATAGATAGATAGACGATATTGGCCTAAATAAATGTTAGATAAAGTATGCTTCACTAATGAAAATGAAGCAAGCCATACATAGCAAAGGCAAGATCAGAAATATACAGATAGTATTTTTAGGTAGACATTTTACCAACATCTGTGTACCAGGTTTGAGGTCAGTTCTGTATAAGGTCAGTGAGTTCCAGAAATTAAGCGAAATTCCAGTTCTGTGATTGAACAGAGGCAATTTCTAAAGTACTGAATAAAAAATAACCCACTGAAAGGAGTGATATGGGTTAAACTGATTCCGGCATTTGTATACAAGTGAGATTACTAAGAGTGTATGAGTGTGAGGTAGTTGGGAAGGGAAGGAGAGGGAAACAGAGAACGAGGTGCTAGAGAGATAAGGTGCAGTAGTATGAAATGAAGGGTGGCATGCCGATTATGGCCAGAAGCACCTGGAGCTCGTGTTGTTGGTGCCCCCCCTCACAGGAGGTAGCATCAGGGAATAGGCCGATACAGGTTATAGTTTTTCTTATTGGGTTCGGTATATCGCTGTTGTGCAAAGTGCCCTACTGCTTCTGATTCGAGCCTATGGTGAATGGGGTAGCCTCCACGGTGCTTATATAAGAACAACGTCCCGCTCGGTAACTGAGGCGGAGTCCGAACCCTGTACGATTTTGTAAGCATCCTACCAACGTTGCCACTTGATAGGTGCAGACCGAATTATTTTCTTTTAACGTATCTGACTCCAGGCTTCGACTGATCAATCATTTCCCTAAACCTAAGCAGCCGTTGCCTTCATGGCGCAGTATTTCAGTCCAACACTTGGATACAAGAACGATTTGCCCACTTATATTTTGAGATTAGGCAGTCTCCTAGTGTACTGGCAACAGCAAGGGAATTTTTATGAAACGTCGCTGGGATAGTGGATGTGTATTGAAACTAAGTACTGTTCATAAACCGAATGTCGGTAGTATCTCGTTGATTCATTGGTATCCGAACCCGTGGTATCAGACTTATCGGCTTAGCAAAATGAACTGTAAGGTAATAATCTTACAGTTCGTGTTTTCCTATTCATCATTGTACCACTATGTGAGTCTTCCTTTCCGACAACCTTCATTTTATGTTTCTTTCAGTTTCTGATACAGCAGCTCACAATCATCCCAGCTTTGAACCAGTCTGCAGAGATTCATACAGTCAGCAAACTATAATTTCCATACATCTGATTTGAAATATTCTGTCTCTTGGTCTTCAGTTTTACTCCCGTTGTCATAATTCCAGAATTCGTATTTCAAGTTATTTGTTGTTACTATCCATCCAATATACGGTACTGTAATCCTGTGTGTGTGTGTGTGTGTGTGTGTGTGTGTGTGTGTGTGTGTGTGTGTGTGTGTGTGTGTGTTTAGTGCAGCCAAAACTGGAAAAAGGATTTTGATGAAGCTTGTCAGGGTGGTTGGAATTGGGTTCCAGATGGACCAGTTTCGATTTCATGTCGATTGAAATTTTGTGTAGGGGAGTTTTGGCCCCTAATAATTGTCTCCAGTCGTGTTCCATTACGTTCAAGTGGAAGAGGCGGCGGGGCATTTCGTGGGAGTTTCATACGTCTTTGATGAGAGAGAGAGGGAGAAGGGGAGGGGGAGTTGTCCATCAACACTCCAATGACTATTACTGTGCTTCATTGATGCTATGAACAGACGATTTTATTCAGCAGACAGTGATGGTGTTGGTGGTGGTAGCTGTGGTGGTGTTGATGGTGATAGCTGTGGTTGTGGTGGTGGTGGTAGCTGTGGTGGTGTTGATGGTGGTAGCTGTGGTTGTGGTGGTGGTGGTAGCTGTGGTTGTGGTGATAGTTGTGGTAGTGTTGGTGGTGGTAGTTGTGGTTGTGGTGGTGGTGGTAGCTGTGGTTGTGGTGGTGGTGGTAGCTGTGATGATGATGTGGGTGGTAGCTGTGGTGGTGGTGATAGCTGTGATGGTGGTGGTGGTAGCTGTGATGATGATGGTGGTGGTGGTAACTAAGGTGGTGGTGGTGGTGATGGTAACTGTGTTGGTGGTGGTGGTGGTGGTGGTGGTAGCTGTGATGATCATAATGATGGTGGTGGTGGTAGCTGTGATGATGATGGTGGTGGTGGTAACTAAGGTGGTGCTGGTGGTGGTAGCTGTAGTTGTGGTGGTGGTAGCTGTGATGATGGTGGTGGCAGTGGTTACTAAGGTGGTGTTGGTTGCTGTTCAGAAACGGCTGTCATTTGGGCAAGTGCTTTGCCGCCTTGTAGGGCTGCGAGGCTCTTGTAAATACCTATATATTGAATAACTGTGGGAACATTGGATACCATACCTATTTTACTCCTACAATAATGTGATAGAAAGCGTTAGGAGAAATACACTGAGGTGGTTTGGCCATGTGGAGAGGATGGAGAGCGAGAGCCTAAAGAGGAGAATATATACGAGTGAGGTGGAGGGGTGGGAGAGGGATGGGGAGGCCGAGGATGAGATAGAGGGATGGGGTGGAGAGGTATATGAGAGAGGAGGGTGTGAGCTGGGAGCAAGGCAGCGAAGTGGCATGGACAAGGCGACTTGGAGGCGATTTGTTTGTGGCCACCACTTACAGGATTGAGGCGTCCGGCAATTGATAGATAGATAGATAGTAGTGTCGTACCATTTATTCAAGCATCCACCTACCGTTTCACGTACTTTACGACAATAGCTAGTAAAAATATTTTACAGCATTCGACACTTTCCCCTCCACATTAGACATACTGGTCACATTCTATACTCTCTTCATGTTCAACCTTATATACCGTACTTTGTTTAAGTTTAAGTATAAAGTGGGTACGATACCTGGTATTAATTGTGCCTTTACATTGTTCTGATATCGTGTCAGAACGTTGCGAGATTTTACTGAACTACCCAACAATAATCTGCTGGATTTGAATCTGGCTTCATTAGTCCAGAACCCCAGAGGTGTAACAGTTACTGACTCCGACTGTACAGTCACAGTCCAAAATTTGTATGGAACGCGCCCTGCGGAAGAAGAAAAGTTAGATTTGTGCCTGTCAAGTCCATGGAGGTCATTGAGGAATTTGAGGCAGATTTTTTTTTTTTTTTTTTTTTTTTTTTTTTTTTTGCTAAGCCCCAGTCCATAGCATAGGACCTGCATTTGTCGGATCAAAATTGTACTGTTGGGGACGGGGATAAAGGGAAGACAAACTTAGTCCACCAGTCTGACCGGCCATAGAATCGAACTTGGATTCTTCCAGGTGACAGCTGGATGTGCCAACTAAAATACCACCGGCTGTCCATTGTGGAAGCCTGGAATTCAGAGTTGCAGAATGAGCGAACAGTCAGCGTCCACTTCCCCCCATACTAGTTGCGGTAGAGTGAGTCAGTACTTTGCCAGGCTTTTCCAGATTGTTGATGGGAATGTGTTATTTAATGTTATGAAGTTTACAATGATTACTGTAAATATTAATGATGGTAGCAACATAGGGATGGAAGGGAGAGGCAGTTTCTTAGTGTCTACTGTGCTGGTTATGGTTATATCATTGTATGGTTTATGAAATTCATTATTGCAATACAGCTCGTATAATTTGTATGAAATTCGCATCCATTGTAGTCTACACAATGTACAGTTTTCGCAAGTCTGGATCGGTATAGTTATGGTCTCTTAACGAATTAGTTACAGAAGGAATTTGTAGCCGATAAAAATGAAAATGTAAGTAGAACGGAGTATAAGGAGGTTTTGTGTGTGTGTGTGTGTGTGTGTGTGTGTGTGTGTGTGTGTGTGTGTGTGTGTGTGCTGGAACTAAGATGTAATTGGGACGACCTCCTCAAAGATTCATATCCGTTCGAACGTTATTAATGCATTTAATAGCATTATACATTAAGTTCGCTTTTCATTACGGTCACATTTTTAGGTCGTGCATGGTCTGCTTGGTGTAGTGTCTCTTGTCACAGTAATTTCATTTTTGTGTTCTCGTCTGCGATGCCGACATAATGGCACGTCGTCAAGATGCGAGCAATGTGTGTGCAGGGGTCATATTCTAGGTGCCATAGGAGCCTTTGTAAGGCTGCTTCCTTAGCGATTTTATTTGCGTATTGCTCATTAACCTTCTTTTGTATTTTCTTTTTGTTGTTTAAATATAGACTTAGCTTGCACTAAGAAAGTACGAGAGGATGCTGAGGCGTTAGGTATAGATTTAATTGCTAAGGAGGATGTGTAGACAAACCTCCAGTTCCACACACAATGCAACACTAAGGCTGACGCCATTAAAAATAGAGGCGAATCTCACTTCCAGAATTTTTTTTTTTTAAATGTGAGACTCTTAATGGGAAGAACCAGAATGTGACGTCATGGGTACTGGCACGTCCTTATGGTTGTTGTTGCCTAATCAGTCTGTTTGTCCGAGCAAATCCGTCGACCACACGTAAGCTACTGCTTGTGTGGGGCTGTCCTACAGGTGCAGTAGAGCACATGCATCGTGCAGAGAACCAACAGTTCCTTGTGGTTGGCAGTTCCGCACCAGGGTTGGACCAGGGTCCTTTGTCAGGGTGAGGTGCAAGGAATTACGAGGAAGTTTGGCACCTAGATGGACGCCGTAGCTGCTTTGCTTCACACAGGGAACACAGCGCCACCACATGTAGAATCCACGTCAACACCGGTATCCCCTTGGTTGAGTAGGGTAGTGGGTGGAAGTTGAAGGAGTGATATTGGCACTGCGTATTAACCAAGAGCTTAGTGGGAGGCGAATGCAGGTAACTCGCATTGAAGTTGATGATGACAGACCTCTACTGTCAATGAAAGTCGACCCAACCCTAGAGAGATGACACTGACTAGTTGACCCTCACCATTGCTGCGAACCTCCCCAGTCTTAACGCTTCTGTACCAGACACACAGCACTATGAGGGTGCTCTGGGTATCATGAGGCATATGGAATGGTTGTCACCTCTGGATATGGGCTTATTTTGCTAGTACCCGTAATTCCAGCTTACACCCTCACCGATAATTCAGGCTTACACTTACACTTGCACCCATAATTCTTGCTCACACCCACACCTACGTCAGTTTCAGCCAGCACTCACATCCATATCAGTTCCAGCATATACCCACACCCATATCAGTAACATCCGTACCCGGTACTTGTATCAGTTTCAGCTAACACCCACACCCATATCAGTTCCATTTAACACCCACACCCATATCAGTTCCATCCAACACCCACACCCATACCAGTTCCACCTAACACCCACATCCATATCATTTCCACCTAATGCCAACACCCATATCAGTTGCATCTAACGCCCGCACCCATATCAGTTCCATCTAACACCCACACCCATATCAGTTCCAGCTAACACCCACACCCATATCAGTTCCAGCTAACACCCACACCCATATCAGTTCCTTCTGACACCCACACCCATATCAGTTCCTTCTGACACCCACATTAATATCATTTCCAGCTAACACCCACACCTATATCAGTTCCAGCTAACACGCACACCCATATCAGTTCCAGCTAACACCCACATCCATATCAGTTCCTTCTGACACCCACACCCATATCAGTTCCTTCTGACACCCACATTAATATCATTTCCAGCTAACACCCACACCTATATCAGTTCCAGCTAACACGCACACCCATATCAGTTCCAGCTAACACCCACACCCATATCAGTTCCTTCTGACACCCACACCCATATCAGTTCCTTCTGACACCCACATTAATATCATTTCCAGCTAACACCCACACCTATATCAGTTCCAGCTAACACGCACACCCATATCAGTTCCAGCTAACACCCAGACCCTCATCCTCACTCACATCCACACCCATGTCCTCATTTACATCTAGCTACATTTACATCCATGTCAGTAATCCAGCTTACATCCTCACCCATATTATCAACTTACAGTCTGACATCCACCCCAGCATCCATACCCACATCCACTCACCCATTCCCACACCCACAGTCTCATCCATTCCTACATCCACATCCACATTTGACACCCACAGCCAAGATCACACCCACACCTACAACCTCACTCACACCCACAGTCTCACTCACACTCATGCCCACACTTACATCCTCACTCACATCCATACCCACATCCTCACACATCTTCACCCACGTCCTCACTCACACCCACACTTACATCCTCACTCACAACTACACCACATCCTCACTCACACCCACACTTACATCCTCACTCACAACTACACCACATCCTCACTTACACCCACACTTACATCCTCACTCACAACTACACCACATCCTCACTTACACCCACACTTACATCCTCACTTACAACTACACCACATCCTCACTGACACCCACACTTACATCCTCACTCACAACTACACCACATCCTCACTGACACCCACACTTACATCCTCACTCACAACTACACATCCTCACTGACACCCACACTTACATCCTCACTCACAACTACACATCCTCACTCACACCCACACTTACATCCTCACTCACAACTACACCACATCCTCACTCACATTCACACCCAAATCCTCACTCACATCCACACCCACATCCTCACCCACATCCACACTCACATCCGCACTCATATCCACATCCACACCTACATCTTCACACATGCACACCCACATCCGCACTCATATCCACATCCACATCTACATCTTCACTCACATGCACACCCACATCCGCACTCATATCCACATCCACATCTAC
This sequence comes from Coenobita brevimanus, assembly GCF_032717465.1. Lineage (NCBI taxonomy): Eukaryota > Metazoa > Arthropoda > Malacostraca > Decapoda > Coenobitidae > Coenobita > Coenobita brevimanus. Next base: position 32,297,455 of record NC_137015.1, read on the forward strand.
ATCTTCACTCACGTCCTCACCCACATTCTCACTTACCTCCACACCCACATCCTCACTCACACCCACACCTAGACTCACATCCATAGTCACACCCACATCCCCACCACACCCATACCCGTACTTACATGCGCACCAATAACCACATCCTAACCCACACCCACCGTTCCACACCCACACTCACACCCACACCCACATCCATAACTCCAGCTTATGGCCATGCATGCCCTCCTCTTTTCAGGGGTGGTGCCTTCTGCTGAAATACATAACATTAATGGCAAGAGTTATAGATATCACAGTGGAACATGTAAAACTGTATGTAAAAGTTTCTTGTTAGAGTTGTGTGTGTGTGTGTGTGTGAGAGAGAGAGAGAGAGAGAGAGAGAGAGAGAGAGAGAGAGAGAGAGAGAGAGAGAGAGCCTTGTTAGTTACGGGTTATAATTACATTTGGTGTTCTCATTGTACCTGAGTTTTACATTTAACCCCTTCATACGTTGACCTATATTGGGGGTTTTATTCCTACTACCTCCAGACGATTTTATTCAACTGAGAAAAGACCTCTAACATTGAAGGGGTTAATGAAGACTATATCAAACGCCTTTAGTTCGAGACGTCTCCTGAGCTAAATAAAAGCGTCTGGAAGTAAGAACAACCTGAATAAATTAGGAAACATTACTATACCTTGGGAATTAATCCAAAATACTAACAGAAGAGTCTTGCTTAAGGTGAATAAATTGTACGGTAATAGCAAGAGTATAATCTGAGTGTAATTTGAGGAAGTTATATGGGTTTAATCCGTATATTCCTCCTCTGTTATTTACTTTAGCCTATGGTGGGAATGGCAGGTAATTATGGGCCAGGTAGGCGTGTAATGTTCGGGGAGAGAGAGAGAGAGAGAGAGAGAGAGAGAGGTGCAAGGCTATTGGTGTTATGATGTTGCAGTGTGGCAGTAATGATGTTATGATAGTAATGGTGGTGGTGGTGTTTAGGTGAGCGTTGGACAGTAAAGATGTGGTGTGGTGAGGTTATTGTGGTGTTGTGGTAGTCATTTGGGAATAGTGTGGTGGTAGTATTAACCATTTCAGCAAAGTGATGTCTAACATATGCTCTTCTGACACTTTTATTCAGCGTGGGATAGACCTCTGTTATCGAAGGAATCAGAAACCATTACCAATAACCCTTTAAGAGTATGTGGTGTGGTGGTCGTAGTGGTAGCAATCGGTTGTATGGTTTTGGTGATAGTATTGGGTGGTGCGGTGGTTGTGGTGGCATGATAGTGGTGATAGTGTGGTGGTAATAAGGTACTTTACTGTCTACTTAACTTGGCTTTCAGTAGACATCTCTCCAACTTGAAAGCTGAACCGTAACATGAAATTAAACACTAAAATATAAAGCTAGTCACGAGGAATGCAATGGATAGGATGTAGAACCATCCTGTTGTCTTGTTCTGGAAATGAACTGATTGAAGATTGGCGCCCAAGGATGAAAATTGGCGCTAAGTTAGGTGGACGATCAGTAATATGTGGGATGGTCATGGTGTAAGGGATATTTAGTGATGGTGGTGATAGTGTGATGGTGACAGGACATGATTTAATGGTGATCTGATGTAGTAGTGGTTGTGGTGGTGACTGTGTGGTAATAAGTGGTGACGATGTGTCATGATGAAAGTGGTGACGGGGTGATTATTCAGTGGTTTGATGTGGTAATGATAACAGTATTGTGGTGATGTGATTGTGACGATAGAGTGGTGACAAGGTGAGGGTTTGGAGATGATCAGCTGTGGCAAGAGTGGTAGTGTGGTATTTGGTTTTGTGGTGAAGATAGTTGTGATATGGTAATGGTTTAACGATGATCTGATGTAATGGTGATGGTGAGTGTGGTGATATGTGGTGATGAAGTTACGTGTGTAGGCAAGATGATGGTTTAGTAGTGTGATTTTTTCTTAAGCTGATTCTTGGCATGTATTAGACAGTTCGTTCCCTGAAGTCTAGCCGTCTTGCCATCAGCAGCGGGTGATGAAAAGGATTGATGGTGATAGAATTGGTGGTGATGTGGTAAGGCTGGTAGGGTGATGGTGGTAGGATGTGGTAGTTATAATTGGTGGTGGTATGATGATGGTGGTAGGATGTGGTACCGGTAGTTATAAATGGTGGTGATGTGGTGATGGTGGTAGGATGTGGTAGTTATAATTGGTGGTGATGTGGTGAGGGTGGTAGGATGTGGTAGTTATAATTGGTGATGATAAGGTGAGGGTGGTAGGATATGGTAGTTATAAATGGTGATAATGTGGGGAGGGTGGTAGGATGTGGTAGTTATAAATGGTGATAATGTGGTGAGGATGGTAGTATGTAGTAGTTATAAATGGTGATGATGTGGTGAGGATGGTAGTATGTAGTAGTTATAAATGGTGATAATGTGGTGAGGATGGTAGGATGTGGTAGTTATAATTGGTGATGATGTGGTGAGGGTGGCTGGATGTGGTAGTTATAAATGGTGATGGTGGGGTGATGATGGTAGGATGTGGTAGTTATAATTGGTGAGGATGTGGTGAGGATGGTAGGATGTGGTAGTTATAATTGGTGGTGATGGTGGTGGGATGTGGTAGTTATAATTGGTGATGTGGTGAGGGTGGTAGGATGTGGTAGTTATAATTGGTGGTGATGTGGTGAGGGTGGTAGGATGTGGTAGTTATAATTGGTGATGATGTGGTGAGGGTGGTAGGATGTGGTAGTTATAATTGGTGATGATGTGGTGAGGGTGGTAGGATGTGGTAGTTATAATTGGTGATGTTGTGGTGAGGGTGGTAGGATGTGGTAGTTATAAATGATGATGATGTGGTGAGGGTGGTAGGATGTGGTAGTTATAATTGGTGATGTTGTGATGAAGGTGGTAGGGTGATTGTGGTAAGATGTGGTAGATATAATTGGTGATGATGTGGTGATGGTGGTAGGGTGATGACGGTAGGATGTGATAGTTATAATTGGTGATGATGCGGTGAGGGTGGTAGGGTGATGATGGTAGGATGTGGTAGTTATAACTGGTGATGATGTGGTGAGGGTGGTAGGGTGATGATGGTAGGATACGGTAGTTATAATTGGTGATGATGTGGTGAGGGTTGGGTGATGGTGATGACGGTAGGATGTGATAGTTATAATTGGTGATGATGTGGTGAGGGTGGTACGGTGATGATGGTAGGATGTGGTAGTTATAATGATGATGTTGATTATGATAGTTGCGGTATGCTGGTTATGTACTTTGGAGTGATAATACTGATAGCTGTGGAGAGTGTGTGGTAGGGTGTGATAGTGTGTGGTGGTGGTAGTGTGGTAATGGTGTGGTTGCTGCAGTGCCGTAGTCCTGGTCTGGTATGATTAAATAGTGTGGTAGTTGTGACGATGGTACGGTGGTGGTAGTATTTGTTGTAGTAATGTGGTGATTGCGGTGAGAGTTGAGTGGTAGTGATACAGATAAAGCAGTTGTGTGGTGGATGTGGTAGTATTGAGGAAGTGGTAGTGTGGTGTGGATTAGTGTGGTGGTAGTGTTTTTGAGCCGTATATGTGTGAAAGTTGGTAGATGATGAGTGTGATGATACTCGTATTTCGAAGGCTATAATGCGATAATAGCCTACTGGAGACACTGTGACATTACTAGTGTGGTGGTACTAGTGACATTGTAGTGACTGGCGAAACAGGTGATAGTGTTGTGTACTGCTGCTTGTGTGGTGATAGTGGTGTATCGGTAATGATGATTGTGTGGTGCTAGTATGTTAGTATCCTGCTGGTAATGGGGTGTTGGTAACTGCTGGTGAGTGTGATGGTATTGGTGATAGTGTGATATTACTGGTGTTGTGATAGTGGTGATAATGTGGTAATAGCAGTGTGGTAGTACTGGAGAGTGGGGTGATAGTAGTATGCTGATGCTGGTGATAATATGATGATAGTAGTGTATGGAACTGGTGAGTGTTATGGAAATAATGTGGTGTTACTGGTGTGTGTGTGGTGATAGTGTGGTGTTACTAGTGAGTCAGTAAGTGTGGTGATAGTGGTGTGGAATTGGTGAGTGTTGTGACTGTGTTGGTACTGGCAATAGTGTGATGATATTAGTGTGTTGGTGCTGGTAATAGTGTGGTGACAATATTATGTCGGTGCTGATAAGAGTGATGATAGTGTGTTGCACTGGTGATTGTGTGGTGATAGTAGTGTTGTGCTGGTGAGTGTGGTGTTAGTAGTGTGTTGGTACTGGTAGTAGTGTGATGATATTAGTGTATTGGTGCTGATGATAGTGTGGTGATATTATTGTGTCGGTGTTGATAAGAGTGGTGCAAATGTGTTACGCTGGTGATTGTGTGGTGATAGTAGTGTTGTGCTGGTGAAAGTGTGGTGTTAGTAGTGTTGGTGCTGGTAATAGTGTGGTGATGGTATTGTGCTGGTACTGGTGATACTGTGATAGCATTATGTTGGTGCTGGTGATAGTGTGGTGATAGCATTGTGTTGTACTGGTGATAATGTGGTGACTGTGTTGTGTTGTGATGATAATAGTATTGTGATAGTGTTGGTAAGGGTGATAGTGTGATGATACTAGTGATAAGATTATGGCATTAGTGATAGTATGGTGATAGTGGTGAAGGTAATGGAGTGGAAATGGCAGCAGTGTGGTGGTGATTATACTGGTTGCCGTGTGATGATAGTGGCTACTGGGGGAGTGATGATAGCGGTGTTAGAATGGTGATAATGTGATGGCAATGATTGTGGGTGTAGTGTGTTGTGATGATAGTGCGGTGATAGTGTAATTGGCGTTAGTATGGTGCTTTGGGGCTGTGAGGAAATGGTGATACTGTTGTGTTAGTGAGGTGGTTATGGTGTCAGTGGGATGATAATATTAAGGTAGTAGTATCGAAGTGATGTTGGTAGTGCTGGTAGTGGTGGTAGTGTAAGAAAGCTGATAACTGTAGTGAGTTGATGATAGTGTCAGTAATGGTGTTCTAATGATGATGGTTTTGGGAGGGTAATAGTATGGTTGTAGTTATGGCTGAAGTACTGTGGTCATTTTAAGTGGTGATAGTGTAGGTGATGGTGGTAATGTTCATGTGGTGATAATGAAGGTAGTGTCTGAAGTGTGATGAACGTGTAAAAGTACAGTGTGGTTGGTGATTGTTTGACAGTGAAGTTGGTTTGGTGGTGGAGTGCTTGTGTGGAAATGGTTGATTGGTAGTTTGGTAGTGTAGCTAAATGGTATGGTAGCGTGATAGAGTTGTGGTGGTGGAGTTAGTTTGGTGGTGATGATGGTAGCAGTGTGATGATGATGGAAGTGTGGTGGTGAAGATGAGTGTGTGACTGTGATGGTAGTGGTATATGGTGATGGCAGTGAGGCGGTATTTATGATAGTAGTGTATGGACATGGTGTGGTGGTGATGTGGTGGTGATAGCTTGGAGGTGGCGTGGTGTGGCGGTGGGGATGATAGTTTGATGGTGCGTTTCATTGTTCAGTGGTGATGTGATGATGATACGGATTGTTTGGTGGTGATTTGGTGGCAGGGATGATATTTTGGTGATGATGTGATAGTAGGGGTGATGTTTTTGCTACGGTAGGGGTGTTAGTTTGGTGCTGTGGTTGTGGTGATCATTTGGTTGTGGTGTTGTGGTGGCGGTGATAGTGATGTGGTGGTGGTAAACTGAAGGAAGTTATAGTTTGGTGTGGTGTGTTGATGGTGGTGATAGATTAGGAGTGCCGGTGGAGGTGATAGTTTCGTGCTGCTGTGGTGGAGTTAATAGTAGTTTAGTAGTGGTGATAGTTTGGTTGTTTTGTAGTGGTGGTGGTGGTATGATTGTGGCGATTGTTTGAAACTGTTGTATTGGTGGGCTGTAATTGTGACGATAGTTTAGTGGTGGTGGTAGTTTGGTAGTGGTGTGGTGGTGGTGATAGTTTGGTGTTGGTGCTAGGTTTGTGATCATGGTAGTTTGGTGGTGTGGTAGTATTGATAATGATACTTTGGTCATGGCATGGTGGTCGTAATTTGATTGTGGAGTGGCGGTGGTGTGTGATGGTGATAGTTTGGTGGTGGTGACGGTAATGGTTTAATGGTGATGTGGTGTCGTGGTTGTGATTGTTCATTGATGTCGTGTGATGTGCAGAGTGATGGTTCAGTGGTGATAAGTTGTGGTGATGATAGCTTGATGTCGGTGTGGTGGTGTGTGTGATGGTTTGGTTGTAGTGTGATGGTGAGGATGATTGTTTTGTTGGTGGTGTGGTGTGATGATGAAGTTTGGTGGTGGTGGCGGTGCTGTTAATGGTGATCGTTTGGTGGTAGCTGGATAGTGAGGGTGGTGGTTTAGTGATGTGGTGTTGTAGTGACAGATTGGTGTTGATATGTTGGCGCTGGTTACAAGCTATCGAGCGCAGCGAGCGAAGCGAGCAAGCGTACAGTAGAGAAGCGATGTTTAGGTTCAGCTGAGAAATGAGCGGCCCGACACGACACGGCCCGACCGCGATGATTTTCAGAGGCTAATAACTTTCTACTATGTGAAATATAGAAAAGACTCTTCCTGCAGATAGTAGATACATTCAGTAAATTTTTGCTTTTAGCTATGTATTACTTATGAGACCGAAGAAACCTCTTGGAATCCTAGCTTTCCAGGGGAATGTACCGAGGGTTTCAACTTGTATGCTCCACTATTTAATCTAATGAAGAAAGATTTCCTCTAGTAACTGTATGTTTTCTTGCATGCATTCTAACAGTTAAATTTCGGATATTACGCTCATTTGGGGGCAAAATCAGCCTCTCTATTTCTGGATTTTATCATTCGATCAATAGCCAAGCGTTTACCGACGCAGTTCGTTGACACGGGAAGTCGGGAGCAGAGAATTGAACCTTGCGCGTGTGGTAAATGCTACGGCGCCTGGCTATATGCACATCCAGAGAGAAAACGTGAGAAAGTAAATATTTTAGCTCAGTTATTCTTCTGTTATTGTACATCTACCTCACTTTACTGGTAGTAATAGTTTAGTGTGGTGTGAGGAGGAGGAGGATGGTTTAGTGGTGGTGATAATTTGCTGCTGGTGTGGTGATGGGGGTGATGGTTTAGTGGTGGTAGTATAGAGGTTGTATGGTGTTGGTGGTGATAGCTTTGTGCTGGTGTGGTGATAATAGTTTGGTGGTTGTGTTGGTTATAGTTTGGTGGTGTTGTGGTGTGTTATAGTTTGGTGGTGTGTTGGTGTGAGTTGTAGTTTGGTGGTGGTGTGGTGGTGTGAGTTATAGTCTGGTGGAGGTGTGGTGGTATGAATTTGGTGGTAGTATGATGGTGTGAGTTATAGTTTGGTGGTGGTGTGGTGGTGATAGTGATAGTAGAGTGAGTGTGTGGTTTTGGTGGTGATAGTTTGGTGATGGTGATAGTTTGGTGGTGTTAGTGTTGTTGTGGTGGCAGTGTTTTGTGGCGATGGTAATTGTAGTTTGGCAGTGATGATGGTATGGTGGTGGATATGGCAGTGATGATGTTAATGTTGTTAAGGAGAGTGGTGTGGTGATGGTAGTGTAAGTCCTTTGATGGTGACAGTATGATGGTGAGTGGCGTGATGGTGGTAGTGATCCAATTGTAATGTGGTGGTGGTAGTGGTATAATGGTAGTGAGTGGTGGTAGGGTGATGGTGAGCGTTGTAGTAGTGAGTGGTGTGCATGGTGATAATGATGTGGTGATGAGTGGCGAGGTGGTCGTAAGTGTAGTGCTTGGCGGTGTCGTGGTTACTGGTGATGAGTGGTGAGATGGCAGTGGTATAGGCCTAATGGTCGTGTGGTGCTAGGGTAGTGGTGATATTAGTGTGGTGATGAGAGTGAATAATGATGATTGTGGAAGGTTGGTGAGTGTCAGACTTAATGATGATAGTAGTGTGCTGGTAATAGTGCCAAATTGTATGATGACAGTGTGGTGGTGATTGTGCCAAAGACTGTGATGATAAGTGGTGGTACTAGTGTCAGGGACTACTGTACGGTGATACTGTTGTAGTGTGGTGGTGATAAAAACTGTGATGATGATGATGATGATCGTGAATTGGTGGTGATAATTTTAAAGACAGTATGATGATGATGGTCATGTGGTGGTGATAGTGTTAAAGGCAGTATGATGATGATGGTGGTAATTTGGTGGTGATAGTGTTAAAGACAATATGATGATGATGGTAATGTGGTGGTGATAATGTTAAAGACAGTATGATGATGATGGTAATGTGGTGGTGATAGTATTTAAGACAGTATGATGATGGTGGTGGTAATGTGGTGGTGATAGTGTTAAAGACAGTATGATGATGATGATGGTAATGTGGTGGTGATAGTGTTAAAGGCAGTATGATGATGATGGTGGTAATGTGGTGGTGATAGTGTTAAAGGCAGTATGATGATGGTGGCATTGTGGTGGAGATAATGTTAGACAGTATGATGCAAATGGTCCTGTGGTGGTGATAGTGGTAAAGGCTGTAATGGTGATGATTGTGGTGGTGGTGAGTATTTAGCAGGATGAATGACGTGGCAGTGACAGAGGGGAGGTGATGGTCTGTCAGGTAGTTTGGTAATGACTGTTGTGAAAGTGGCGTGGTGTTGAGTAGTGTGGTGGTGTGACTGTGGTTGTGGTTGTGTGGTTGGGAGAGGAGTGTGATTATGGTAGCATTGTGGTAGTAATGTGGTAGGGAGTAGTATAGCGGTGTTAATGTGGCGAAGGTGATGTGTGGTAAAGAAAGTAGTGTGTGGTAGGGAAAATGATGTCAGGTATTGGTGTGCTGAGAGCGGTTTGGAAAAGAGTTGTGTAGTGGTGGTGCTTTGGAAGGGAGAGTAGTGTGGTGGTGGGTGGTGGTGGTGTGGTAAGAGAGAGTGGTGTGGTGGTGGTGGTAGTGTGGTCGTGGTGGTAGTGTGGGAGAGAGAGTGGTGTGGTGGTGGAATTTGGTAGAGAAAATGGTGTAGTAGTGATAGCGTGATAAGGAGAGTAGTGTAGTGGCTGTAGTTTGGGAGGGAGGGTGGTGTTGTGGTGATGGTAGTGTGGTAAGGAGACTGGTGTGGCGGTTGTGGTAGTGAGGTAGGGTGTGGTGTGGTGTGGTGGTGATGGTAATGTGGATGTTGTTAGGGTATTAGTATGGTAGGGAGAATGGTGTGGTGGTGGTAGTGTGGGAGGGAAAGTGGTGTGGTTGTGGTAGTGTGGGAGGGAGAATGGTGTGATGGTGGCGGTGGTATTGTGCTAGGGAGAGTGGGGTGATGGTGGTGGTAGTGTGGTAGGGAGTGATATGGTGGTGTTGGTAATGTGAGTGTTGTTTTGGTGTTAGTATGGTAAGGAGAGTGGTGTGATGGTGGTTGCATAGGGAATATTGTGGTGGTGGTTGTAGTATGTAATGCTATGGTGTTAGTTAGTATGGTAGGGAGAGTGGTGTGGTGGTGGTAATGTGGGAGGGAGAGTTGTGTGGTGGTGGTGGGAGTGTGGTAGGGAGAGTGGTCTGGTGGTGGTAGTGGTGGTAGTGTGGGAGTGTTATGGTGGTGGTGGTAGTGTGGTTGTGAGAGTGGTGAGGTGGTGGTAGTGTGATTGGGAGAGTGGTGAGGTGGTGGTAGTGTGGGAGTGTTATGGTGGTGGTGGTAGTGTGGGAGTGTTATGGTGGTGGTGGTAGTGTGGGAGTGTTATGGTGGTGGTGTTAGTGTGGTTGGGAGAGTGGTGTGGTGGTGGTAATGTGGGAGTTTTATGGTGGTGGTGGTAGTGTGATAGGGAGAGTGGTGTGGTGGGGTAGTGTGGTAGGGAGAGTGGTGTGGTGGTGATGGTAGTGTGGTAAGGAGAATAGTATGGTGGTGGTAGTGTGGGAATGTAGTGGTGGTGGAGAGAGTGTGTTAAGGAGAGTTGTGTGGTGGTGGTGTGTGGCAGGGACAGTGGTGTAGTGGTGGTGGTAGTGTGGTAGGGAGAGTGGTGTGTTGGTGAGAGTGTGGTTGGGAGATTGGTGTGATGGTGGCAGTGTGGTTAGGTGAGTGGTGTGGTGGTGGTATTGTGATTGTGAGGGTGGTGTGGTGATGAGTAGTCTGGTGTGGAGAATGGTGTGATGATGGTGATGAGTAATGTGGTGGCACAGAGGTAGGGCGAGTGTAAGAGTGGTGTGGTGGTGGTAATGTGGTGACGAATGTGGTAGTGTGGTAGGCTGAGTAGTGTGGAAATGGTAGTATAAATGTGAGATTGGTGTGGTGGTGAGTGGAGGCATTGTTGTTGGTGGTGTAATGGTTAATTGTAGCGTGGTTGGAAGAGTGGTGTGGTGGTTGTAGTGTGGTCGGAAGAGTGGTGTGGTGGTTGTAGTGTGGTCGGAAGAGTGGTGTGGTGGTTGTAGTGTGGTCGGAAGAGTGGTGTGGTGGTTGTAGTGTGGTCGGAAGAGTGGTGTGGTGGTTGTAGTGTGGTCGGAAGAGTGGTGTGGTGGTTGTAGTGTGGTCGGAAGAGTGGTGTGGTGGTTGTAGTGTGGTCGGAAGAGTGGTGTGGTGGTTGTAGTATGGTCGGAAGAGTGGTGTGGTGGTTGTAGTGTGGTCGGAAGAGTGGTGTGGTGGTTGTAGTGTGGTCGGAAGAGTGGTGTGATGGTTGTAGTGTGGTCGGAAGAGTGGTGTGGTGGTTGTAGTGTGGTCGGAAGAGTGGTGTGATGGTTGTAGTGTGGTCGGAAGAGTGGTGTGATGGTTGTAGTGTGGTAAGAAGAGTGTGGCTGTAATGGTGATGGAAGTGTATGATGAACCTGTGGTAAGGGGTGTGGTGGCATAGTCATATGTGTGTGGCTATAATTTATGGCGGTGAGGTGGTAGTTTTTGTGGTAGCGGTGGTTGAAAGAGGGGGTTGGGATGCGATGAATGCTAGTGTGGTGGTGTGTGGCTGAGAGAGTGTGGTGTGTGGGTGGTATGTGGTAGGAGGGTGGAGGTATTAAAAGCAGTGTGCGGTAGAGGTGGTAGTTATGCTGGTAGTGGGGGTGTGGCAGTCGTGTGGTGGAATTGGTGATGACTGTGGAGGTGGTATGTGGTGATTGAAGTAGTTTGGTGTGGAGGTGGTATGTGGTGATTGAAGTAGTCCGGTGTGGAGGTGGTATGTGGTGATTGGTGGTGTGGTTGGTGGTGTATGTATGGTATGTAGCTGGAGGTTGCATATGGTTGTGCAAGAGGGGTGTGGTATAGGTGTGAGTGTAGTGCTTACAAGATGGTGGTATGTAGCGTATGGCAAAAGCTTGTAAATGTTGATTGTGATGCGTGGTGGATCTAATGTTTATAGTGCTGAAGATGATGTTCGGTATAGGTGGTGTGTGGTGTAAATGAGATGGTGTGCGGCTGAAGCTGGAGATGGTTGTGGCAGTGTTGTCTGGTGGTGGTATTTCTGATTGAGGTGGTGTCAGGTGTGTAGCGCTTGTGGTGATGTATGGTAGAAGTGGTGATAGAAGTGTAGCCCAGTTGTGGTGATGGATCACAGAGGTTGTGTGAAGTATGGCGGAATTGTTGTGTGGTGGTGAAAGTGGTGTGTGATGGTGTGCGGGGGTGGTGATGTGTGTCGGAGTTAGTGGAGGTAGGTAGTAGTTTTCGGCAGAGGTGGTGGATGTTAAGTGGTAGTGTGTGGTTTAGTGATGGTACTAGGTGGTGCCAATAGTAGTTTGATGGAGAGTAGTTGTGGTAGAGATGCAGTGTGGTGGAGTGGTAGCCTGGAACTAGTATGAACTGGTGAGGAAGTGTGATAGTGTGGTGTATTAGGGAAAAAGTTTGGTAATGTGATGTGATGTGATGGGAAAGAAGTGTGGTGGTGTGGTGCGGTAGGAAAGAAGTGTGGTTATGTGATGTGGTACGAAGGAAGTGTGATGTGTTAGGGAAGAAGTGTGGTAGTGTAGTGTGGTAGGGAAAAAGTGTGGTAGGGAAGAAATGTGATAGTGTACTGTGGTGTGGAAGAAATGTGGTAGTGTGGTGTGGTAGGCATGAAGCGTTTGGTATTATTGTGCGGGAGGGACAACGTATGGTAATGTGGATAGGGAACAAGTGTATTATCGGTAGTATGGTGTGGTTGCCAGTGTGGTAGAGTGGGTAGGGAGTGTAGTAGTGTGGTGTGATAGGAAGTGTGATAGTGCCAGTGTCGTAGTGTTATTTGGCAGGGAAGTAAAGAAGTTTGGTGTATGGTGCGGTAGGGAAGAAGCTTAGTAATATGGTGTGGTAGGCAAGAAGTGTAGTAGTATGGTGTGGTAGGGAGGAGATGTGGTAGGAAAGAAGTGTGGTGGTATGGTGTGGTAGGGAAGGGATGTGGTAGGAAAGAAGTGTGGTGGTGTGATGTGGTAGGGGAGAAGTGTTGTACTGTGGTAAGGTAGGGATGAAGTGTGATAGTATGGTATTGTAGAGAAGAAAGGCAGTATAAATGTGTTATGGAAGAGGTGTGGTAGTTTGGTGTGGCAGGGATGAATTATGCCAGTCTGGTGTGGTGTGGAATTGTGATAGTGTGGTGTGGTTGAGGAGAAGTGCGGTAGTGTTATGTGGAGTGATGTGGGAATGTAGTTCTGGTTGTGTGGTACGGTAAGAGACGAAGTGTGGTTGCAGTGGTGGTGTATGGTTGAAAGGAGGTGTAGCGGTGGTGTGGTACGGAAGACATGCGGTGATAAAGGGAAGAAGTGTGGTAGTAGCCGTGGGGTGTGGAGGGCAAGAAGAGTGGCAGCTAAAGCGTGGTGTGGTAAGATTACTGGAGTGGTAGTGTAGTGTGGTAAGAAAGAATTGTGTTAGGGTGGTAAAGAACTGTGGTTGTGACAGTGTGGTGTTGTATAGGGAAGAATTGTAGCTGTGGCAATATGGTGTGGTAGGAATAAATTGTTGTGGTAGCGGCATGGTTGTGTGGTGAGACCGCTTAAAGAAGTTGCATTGTGGTGTGGTTAAGAAGTGTGGTAGTGACAGTGTGATAAGGCAGTGTAGTGTGGTACGGTAGTGTGATAGTGGCAGTGTGTTACTGTAGAGTGAAAGCTTGGTGTGGTAGGGAAAAATTATAACGAATTCTGGTGGTGTGGTGGTTTGGTAGTGTTACTATGTTGCTGTGGTGTTGTGCGCTAGTGTGTTACGGTGGCGGTGTGTAACAAGCTAGTATATTGTGGTGGAGGTAGAGTGTAGTAGTGTTAGTATGGTGTGATGGAGGTGTTGTGTGATAGTTTGGTGCAGCATTGAGGAATATAGTACTGGTAGTGTGGTGTGGTGTGGTATTGTTAATGTGGTACAATGAAAGTGTATAAAAATGTATATAGTAGTGTGGTGCGGCAGAGAAGTGTGGTAGCTAGCGTTAGTGATGTATTCGCCAGTGTGGTGTGGTAAGAAATGCAGTGGAAAAAGCAGAGTGGTGTGGTGGAGGTGGAGTGTGGTGGAGGCTGTGTACAGAAGTGGCAGTATGTGTGGCGTAGCAGAGAAGCAGTGTAGTAGCATTAGTGTTGGATGCGCCAGTGTGGTGGAAAGAGCAGTGTGTTGTGCCGGAGAGGCAGTGTGGCGGTGGCGGCGTTGTGGCAGCGGCGGCAGCGTGTGAGAACTGCGCGGTGGCGGCGTGGCAGAGCCGTAGAGGGGCGGGGCGGGGTGGGGCCAGGTCAGAATACGCCCCGCCCCACTGTGGCATCACTGGCTGAATCGGACGTTGGGCGGGATTTGCTTCACTTTGCCCCCGCCCACCCGCCTCGCTAGCCAATGAGGGCGTGGGCGGGGCTGGGGTGGTCTGGGCGGGGCGGGCGCGATATTCTGGTCAAACATGAAACTATTTACTCAGGGTTAGGGCCAACCGTGCGCTTATTACTGCCTGCGAGTGCTACAAGTACTTTTGCTGATCACAGAATTAAACAAGACCAAGTTAAACTGAGAAAGGCACACATATGATTAGGATAAGTGTTTGGTCATTCAATTTGGCGTAGAGTGGCGGGTGACCTGTGCGTGAGCGAGGCCAGTTGACCCGTGGTGTGGTGTGGTGTGTGTGGTGTGGTGTGGTGTGGTGTGGTGACCGTGTGTGCCCGCGGCGGGAATGTACAGTGAGTGAGTGTGGTGTCGCCGCGCCGCCATGCTGTCCCAGAAGCTGTACTCCGACACCATGACGCCCATGAGCTCCGGCGCCCCGCCCGTGTCGCCCATGTCGCAGGCCACATACGGCATGAACACCATGAACAGCATGAACAGCATGATGGGCATGACATCCTACCAGCAGCGCCTCCCGCCTAACATGGACTTCTCATCCTCCATGAGCGGTATCGGCGCCATGGGCATGGGCAGCCAGTGTATGAGTCCTGGCATGACCAGCATGGGCGCCTTCCCGCCCATGAACAGCTCCATGCAGCAGATGAACGGCATGGGCGGGTGTATGGGCGGGATGGGCGGTATGGGCGGCATGAACCAGATGGTAGGCTACGGGCGGGAGCTGCAGGAGCCGGATAGTCCTGTGTCGTCGGCACTGCAACGGGCACGTCAGGACAAAACGTATCGACGTTCCTACACGCACGCCAAACCCCCGTATTCGTACATCTCGCTTATCACTATGTCTATTCAGAACGCACCCAACAAGATGGTCACGCTGAGTGAGATCTACCAGTTCATCATGGACCTGTTCCCCTACTACCGTCAGAACCAGCAGCGATGGCAGAACTCCATCAGGCACTCCCTCTCCTTCAACGACTGCTTCATCAAGATCCCACGCACGCCGGACAAGCCAGGCAAGGGTTCATTCTGGTCGCTGCATCCAGATTCTGGTAATATGTTCGAGAACGGGTGCTATCTGCGTCGCCAGAAACGTTTTAAGTGTGAGAAGAAGGAGCAACTGCGACAGACCAAGCAGGGGCCCACATCCTCCCATCACAGTCCTGGTTCCGCCACCAAACAGGAGCACCATGAAGACCACGACACCGGTAAGCTGGACTCCTCCCTTGCCTCCCCCGCCCATGCCGCCCATCACCCCCACCAGCTGCCACAAACACAGCCTCCCAGCGACCCTGTCTCCGGCATGACCCAACTCCTGGAGGCGGCCACCAAACTGGAGCCCCCAGAGCCGCCCTACCAGATGCCCCCACCCCCACCTGTCACGGTAGCTGAGAAATACAACACCGACCACACCCAACAGCAGCAACAACAGCAACAGCAGCAGCAGCAACAGCAGCAACAGGACCAGCAGCACCATCAGACCGCCCACCTCTCCACGCCCGCACCTCACGAACTCCACCCAGCCCCACCCTTACACCCATCCCTCCTCAAGGACTACACAGCCTCGGCCTACCTGAAGGACTACTCCAACGGGCACCTGAAAGACTACGGCGCCTACTTGAAGGACTATGGGGGTCACCTGAAGGACTACGGGGATCACCTCAAGAACTATCCCGCCCCAGCCCATCCCTTCAGCATCACCTCCATCATAGCCGCTGAGAATAAAGACTACGGGGGCTACCTCAGTCCCCTACCACCCTCGTCGTCGGCTACGCCCTCTCACCACGCCATGACGGGTGACCACAGCGGCTACTATCCCCCGCCCCTCTATCACCACACCACCACGTCCCTCTGATATGCTCCCACACCCTGTACATAGTAGCTGCCACTCTGCCACAACCACGCCTCCTCTTCATAACTTTGGGGTATAGGTGGTCACGTCTCCAGTTTCGGCCACAAATCCGCAATATCGGCTGTAAAAGTCTCCAGGATCGGCCCATAAGTGCAATGTCGGCCGTAATTCTGCATAATCGGTCGTGAAATTGCAGCGTTGGCCATGGATCTGCAAAGTCACCCGTAAATTGTATTATTTGCCGTGATGTGTAGTGTCGGTCGTTATACATCTTCAAAATCGCCCGAAAATCTACAGGTTTGCTGCTGCGCCCGTGGTCTGCAAAATCAGCCGGAAATCTGAGGAATCTACCGTAAACATGCAAAATCAGTTCTACAACGACAGCCGTAAACCTGCGGTTTCGGTCGTGGTCTGCAGCATCGGCCGTAAATGTGCTATGCTGGCCTTATTATGCAGCTGGTGGTCGCCTGGAGTCACGCCCAAAGTCTACAATGTCGTCGTGTTCTGCAGTGTCGATTGTGATCTGCAGTATTGGGTTTAATCTGCAGTATTGGCCATACTCTTCAGTGTCGACCGTAAACGTCAACATCGGCTGTGTCGACCATAATCTGCGATGTCGGCCGCGTCGGTCGTGTTCTGCAATGTCGGCCGTAATCTGCAGTATCGGCCGAGTTGTAGTATGGGGCGAGATCGGCATGTCGGTCGTATCTGGGGACTGGGCCGAGTCGTGCAGTGTCAGTTACAATCAGTTGGCCGTATACATAGTGTGGACAGTGCCGGCCGTACCCAGGGCAGGGGGGCCAGGACAATGCCGTGCCCTTCCTGCCCCCACCCACCCCTCGCACCCCCCACCACCTCACCGCCACAAAGGAACGCTACAACCCCGCTGGTCGCCGCCCCCCTCCTATCACACTGGTAATGTGAACTGGACCTCCCGTAGGGCATGCACACCCTGCGTTACGGCCCATTATGGTGACTTCTACCACTTATTTTAGGATAATAGTTAACTCATTATTGCTCTGTCTCATATTAATTGGGCATTGTATATTGGTATCGTTTGGGGCCGTATTCTAAGTGGTTATGAAGATTACGTAACACCTCCTCCTTAGTGATTTATTCTGCACAATACACCTCAACAACCCCTCTGTGTTAATGACGCAAACTGTCGATAATAGAACAGTATTAGTAACACAAAACAATGTTCAGTCGTAATATGCAGACTATATCAATAAGAAATAGGTAGTGCGCAGCCTCCCATGCCACTCAGAATATGGCTTCTATTGCAGTAGTTAAATGGATCTGGTTCTCTATCTTTAGCGGCTCTGTATATCATTTTTTTTTTTCATTAGTAGAGTCTGTTATAATCATCTGGACTTTGTTAGATGGGTTGTATAATTTAATGGGTTTATGTCAAAAGGTCTGTTTTTTTCTGCATTAGTTTTAACAGGTTTCTGTGTTGTCAGTAAATGCCCTATTTTCTTTATCAATAATGACCTGGTTGTGTCATTTACTTGTTGGGTCAGGTTTGCAGTGTGTTTTTTATAAGTTTTTAAGTGCAAAATTGTTCTCAGAAGTCATGCCGTTTTAAGAAAATAAAGTTTAAGTATTTATCAGATACCTTTGCTAAAAGTAATATATTTTGATCCGTATGTTTGGAAAAGAACCAGAATTATGTATACTAGTGATGGGTACATGATGTATACGATATTGTTCTCTTGGTGATCGATAAAAAAGAAAAGAAAAAAAAAACGATCGAATAGACTTCACAGAAACCTTTAGTCGGGTAATGTTAGGAAAAAAAAAAAAAAAGATATGAATTTTTATGGTACCTCAGATGGAAGGTAGGAAAACAGAGGGAAGAAAAGTATAGGGAGAGGGGAAAAGTATTGAAGATCATGGAGTTGAGGTTATTATGGTGAAAATTGTTATGAAAATACCAGTGATAACCGGGAGTTCTTTGTTCAGCTCTCCCCTCCTTCCCTCCCTCCCTCTCTCCTATTCATATGTTTCCCTCCCTCCCTCCCTCCCCTCCTCTCCCTCCCCTGAGCTTCCAATAAAACCCTCCCTTCCCATTCATCGCCTCATAACCCTCCCTCCCCTCCCTTTTTTCCCTCCCGGCTCCTCCATCTCTCCCTCCCTTTCCTCCATGTCGCTCTCTCCCAATAATCCTCCCTTCTCTCCTCGTCCCTCCTCGTTTTCCTCTTCCTTCCTCTTTTCTCCTAATTTGTACCTCCTTCCCTCCATCTCTCTCTCTCTCTTTCCATCATCTGTCTCTCCCAGTAATCTTCCCTTCCATCTCCCCATTACCTGGTTTCCTGTCCCCCCCCCCTCTCTCTCTCTCTCTCTCTCTCTCATCCATCCTTTTCTTTCTCAATTTGTCCTTTCTTCCCCAGTCTCTCCCTTTTTTCCCTCCCCACTTTTTTTTCCTGTTTTTTCCCCTCCCTTTCTCTCCCAGTTTGTCTTTCCTTTCCTACAGTCTCCCCGTATCTCCTCTCCCTGCCCTCCCTTTCTCAGTCTTTCCCTATCTCCTCTCCCCTCCCTCCCTTTCCCAATTTCTCCTCACCCTTTCTCTCCTAGTTTCTCCTGCACCTTTCTCCCATTCTCTCCTTCCTAATTTATCCTCCCTCCCTCCCTTCTGCCCTCCCTTCCCTTCCAATAAAACTCTCTCCCTCACTTTCCCTACTATTAATCCCTTACCCTCACTTTGCTATCCCCGGCCTTTCTCACCCTGGACTCTCTCTCTCTCTCTCTCTCTCTCTCTCTCTCCCCCCTTCCTTCCTTCCCATACTGTCACCCACGTTAAAATTCGCACCGTCTCCCTTTGAATAAATAATTTTTCATCATTCCTTCCTTCCCACCATCTTCTGAATATATCCCTAACCCCTCTTGCCAACCCCTTCACTATCTTCCCTATCACTGTATTCTCCCTGTCACCCTTTCCCTCTCTCCTTCCCTCTCACGTTACTATCACTCTCACCTTCTCCCTTTTCAGTATATCCCTGTTAATTTGCTCTCCCTCCCACCATCTCTCCAAACCCTCCCTCCCTCCAAGTCTTCCTCCTCTCCCTTCCACTTAACCTTCCGTCCCTCCGTCCCTGGGGTGTAGGAGGGTGGGGGAGTGTATTATCAGGCCAATATTGAGGGGACCATTGCAGCTGATAGTTCGCTCGTGATCTTGATAAACCCAGCTTGATAAACTATCCCGACCCCATCACCGTCGCTTATCGTGTTATCTCCACCGCTGGTTTTTGGCGCCATAAACCGGGTAAAGCCGTGTTATTTTTGGCTTTAAGACCCACAGCGGATATGAAAACACTTGGGACTCATGTGTGGTAAGCGGGTGTATTTATATATACAATATATATATATATATATATATATATAGGTGGATACATAGAAATTATATGGGGTACATTTTTTTTGGATCAGTTGAAATGGATATGAAACCATTCCTGAGCTTCACGAATATTATTGGCAGATAAATCAATTATCCGCCAACGAAACTAAACTTTCTCATTTTCGTCTGTAATATTTGAGATTAAATTTTTGACTTGATTCCAGTTGCAGGAGCGGATCTGAAACCATCATTATTGTCTTCTCTCCTATATTCCGTTATCAGAACTAACGCCACTGATAATCTAGCTTCGGCGGCGACAGTTGAAAACCCTTGTGACGGGAACTACCGTGCGTCGGAAGTCATGCCGACGTTTGGCAGTCCGATGCGCCGTTGATGCCGACAAAGAAACCACACACCGCGGCGCGCCTCACACCTTCACTCATATGGCCTAGTAATTCATTAATCGGACTTTTTTGTGCGGCTTATGAAAGACTTCTTGTAATGAACCTGGTTAACGAAGACTATAGATAAACCTCTCCATTCACAAATCTCTACCAGGCTGTTTAAATTTATATGGTGACAAGAATACATTATAATCAACGTCTCCAGCCGTAAGGAGATAAAGCTCAGAGGGAAAAGGTAAGAGAGAAAGCTTCCTAATTCAATAAACCCTGTGTCTGGCTTATGTTCAGAAGATATATTCAAGCCACTCACTCCCTGATGGTTATTTTTGGAACAGTTGTGAGGACCTGATATGGTTAACCTCCTGTCCGTCATTTTAATTTTATTTCTGTTACTGCCAGACGATTTCACTCAGCCTAGGAGAGAACCATAGTAGTGTTGCTAAAGGATACTGTATATAGACCATAAGCTGAATGAGATCGTTTGAAGGTTGCAAGGGTAAAATACAAACAGTGGTCTTGGGATGACGAAGTAGCATACCAGGTTACAGCGCACATTCAGCAGCGGGGTACAGGGCAGCCAGGCACGCTCCTCTCAGCAGGGGTTGCACACATGACTGCCTGCTGGGGGCTTGTGTACACCTTAGCAGTCTCATGTTCTAGTACGGTGTGTGTATTTCAGTATTATGGCCCCTACTGGAGGATTTTTGTAGCCTAGCTTTTGTCATTCACGGGTTAAAAATAACAGCAAAAAAAAAAAATAATAATAATAATATAATGATAACAACATGCTGGCAACAAACAGAATACTGATAAAAGTAATATATATATATATATATATATATATATATATATATATATATATATATATATATATATATATATATATATATCCTCGGGAAGGTGCTAAGAATAAGGGCGACAGTTGTCAGGTCCGTATTATTGGCGTTGTATGAGACTTCGTAGCATTGTAATCTTTCATTTCTGTATGCTGTAGCCTGTAGTACACCGTGATATTTGTTTGAAGTTATTTATACTGTATATTTCTGGTATCGACGTAAATTTCCTCATTAACGCACATGAAGATAACAGTGTAATATGTAAAAGAAATCGCCAAGTAAAAGATGCTAAGAAGTCACGTACTAGAATACAACCTTCACACACACACACACACACACACACACACACACACACACACACACACACACCAGCCGCTCTTACGGTGGAGGTGAAACCAGTGTGTTGGTGTGTCTAGTTCCGGTTTCGCCAGTTTAAAAGACTCAGAAACTAGGCTACGAGAAATTTCTACGTCGGTACCAAGTGTGAAGCCTGTATTATGGCTGCGATGGACATTATAATTATTGTTATTATTATTATTATTATTACTTCAGGACTGATGGCGTGGGATATCAAGATCACGAGATTTTTTTTGGGGGGGATTAGAATAAGTATTTCCCCTCCGCCCCCCCCCAAAAAAAAAAAAGTGTGGTAATGCAGGAAAACTGGAAATAATAAATTGTATAATACTGTATTTGTCTGTCTGCAGCTGTATGGCAGAGGATAATTAATGGAACTAAAAAAATCTTTATCTGCAATAGTAGTGGTGATTAAAAAAAATAGTGAATGTAGAAAGAGCCATGGTTATCACTGGATGTTTAAGAGCAGGAAAATGTTGCATAGAAGGAAGGGGATGGTATTAATTAGATTTGGACTAGGAAAATTACCTGAATAATAAGGTAGGACTTAAATCATTAGAAATAGTTTAAAATAAGACGGAACCAGAGTAATTGTTTTCAGGTCATAGGGTATCCTTATATTTAATTTATTGTTATTCTTTATGCAGCTTACCTCATCCGACATCTACATCTATACATGTATACCAGTGTACATATTTATACACATATGCTCGCAGATTATACGTTTATTAAATTGTACAGATCGTTTACATGCATATCCTGCCAGTTTTATTTAAGATTTACGTTTTTTATAGTCTCCAGGTCGTATTCTCGTGGGCACAGAGGTCAAATTAACAGCCATTCATTTGAGATATTGCATTGTACATCGTAACCTTTTCCTCGTCTGTGGACGCACTGTTATTTTACTTAGGCAGCCGCAAGACGATTTTGTTCAGCTGAGGGGAATGTTAGTGGTCTAAGAGTGGAAGACTGCCTTTGATTAATTTTTGGACCACTAGCAATTCCAGCCGCTGAGTAAAATGGCATGGATTTAGCTTGAAGGAAATACCCAAGTGCGTCCATGGCAAGGAAGAGCTATACTGTTTTTACGATAACCCGACCTGAAATTGCCATATCCCCATGTTCATTGCTGAGTTGTAGGACTATAGTAGCATTAACATATGGTGTTAGTCACGAAGAAGTGCCGAGGATAGGATGAAGAGTCGTGGGATTGTCTCTCTGCCACTGAACTGTGTGAAATAAGGTAAAAAGGACGGAAATCTGTGCCAAGTTAGAGTAAAAAGCGTATAGTATTCTCATGTACATTAGTTATTTGCATCTTATCATACAGACGGTTTTCATAGCATGCGGGAGAATATTAACAGGTATGCAAAAACTAACCGGGAAGGAAGCGGTGCAGCGAGCCTCCTAAGCCCACGAGAGCACGACCCTAGGCTTGATGATGTAGTTTGTATACTCCAGAGAAATTTTGAGGCTCACTGCTAAA
The DNA here is from genome assembly GCF_032717465.1 of Coenobita brevimanus. Classification (NCBI taxonomy): domain Eukaryota; kingdom Metazoa; phylum Arthropoda; class Malacostraca; order Decapoda; family Coenobitidae; genus Coenobita; species Coenobita brevimanus. The sequence goes on from NC_137015.1 coordinate 32,319,380, forward strand.
AAGAAGAAGAAGAAAAAAAAAAGTCCAGAGCAGAATCACTCGTATAGTCTTTAAAAAATACCTTGATTGCTGAAGAAACATGCTTCAGTGATGAGTGCTATGCTAGTTTTGGGGAGTACTTCATATTGGATTGCCTCGTGTAAGTTTTAATACCGGTAGGAACATTGGAATAAATAATTCTAGCGTGTAGAAGACTTTTTGAAAATAATTTGTAGCTAACCCCCCCTTCCCCCGAAAAAAAAGAGGAGGCGACAATCATGATGTATATTTGAAAGAACTTGGGATATTTGTCAAAAAAAAAAAAAAAAAAAATGTTCCTAAACTTACTAAAAAAAACGAATATTCTTATAAAGCCTAGAAAATTTAAAAAATGAAAAGGCACCAAGTTATGTAAGAAAGAAAATTAGTGGACTTTTTTTTTTTTTCACTTAGCTGCAAACGCAAAGATGGAAATTTCTTAGCCAAAATATTGCTGTGATAATTTTCATAATAATCAGTGTCTTGATAACGCAGAGTTGGAAATTTATTGTGCATCTGAAATCGGGTAAATAGTCAAAAACCACCGTGCAATAATTTTTTCAATGATCACTGCCTCATCACATGCCCTGGGTTGGTATCACAATTCTTCGTCTCTTCTCTCAGAATGTAGTGTCCATCGGGAATGTTAAGGCTATAGAAATGGTGGGGTGATTGTGGTCTACATTTTTTCATTTATATTTCTTTTGTGAGTAATATATTTTTATTCTTTTTGGACAGCAGTTGATGGATGGAGGGAAAGTCTTGTGGACATTATGAGAGAAATAGAATGCGAGGATGTGAGTTGAATATTATGACGGAGGAAAATTTTAGATTCTTTCTCTCTCTTTCTCTCTCTATGTGAGTGCGCGCGCGTGTTTCACGAACATCTTTCTCTTAGTTTTTTTTTAACCTTCTTTTACTTTTTTAACAGATAAAAGTTAATCAGCACCATGAGGTTTGTGTGGTCTCTCTCTCTCTCTCTCTCTCTCTCTCTCTCACACCCCCAGAAACCACCGCCCTGTCTTCCTCCTTGCCAGTTTTACTTCCCAGTTCATTCTCGTCCATTATGTGGCATCCTTAACTTCCGCGACCCCACTCCAACTAACCGTGACTAGAATGGCTGTTGGGAAAATGGGAAAATGGGGAGCAGGGGTAGGGGGGGGTGATGGTACGGTGGTCGAGAGCCCTTGATCCGGTTAGGGAGGTAGGAACTTCGGTTAGGGAGGCTGATGGTTCGGGGGAAGGGAGTGGGGGACGGGAGGAGGTGGTAAGGGAAGAGGGGAAGGGATGGGGATGTGATGTATGGGAGGAGAGGAGAGGGATAGGGAGGAGATTTGAATGAAAGGGTAACTGGAAGGAAGGGATGGGTAAGGATAGGGAATGATGTGGAGAGCTTGGCGGTGTGGTGAATGGAAGGATTGAGGCAAGGAAAGAGGAATGTAAGAAGGTTGAATTTTTGGGTATAGATGATGTAAAGAAAATCAGAATCACGTTATAGCTATGAAATGGGATGTAGGGGAGGAAGGGAGGTGAAGGGGGAGATAAGGCGAATATGATGAGGGGGAGGAAATTGAGCAGAGAGGGGAGGGGAGGAAAGTGGAACAGTAGTCAAGGGGGGGGGGAAGAAAGGAAAGTAGGGCAGGAGAGGGAGGGGACGTGATGCATGAAGAGAGGGGAGGGGAGAGTGAGGGCAGTAAGCACAGGAGATGAGGGTATGGGGTTGGGGAAAGGGGGAGGGGAAAGAGCAGTGGATAGGGGAATGAGAGACATTAGGGGAGTGAAAGAAATGGTGCTGGGCAAGAGGTGAGATTAGGAAATGATACGAGAGTGAAAAGGAATGGAAGGGAAGGGAAGTGTTTAGGGCAGCAAAGAAGAGGGTAGATGGTAAAGAGTGGGGAGAAGGAACGAGAGAGCGAGGAGGCTTGATAGGAGAGGGTAGAGAGGGGAAAGGGATGAGAGGGGAAGGAGGGGAGGGAAAAGAGAATTAGAAGGAAATAAAGGGGATATTATCAGGGGAGGAAAGAGAGGGGCATAAAGGGGAGGGGGGAATTTAATCGTGGTGGGGAAGGGAGAGAAAGGAAGGGAATGTAGGGAGAGAAGGGGGTATAAAAATAGGTAGATGGAGCATTTAGAAAGGGAAGGAGAGAGTGGGTATGGCTGGGCAGGGGAAGGGACGGTAAGAGAGGAACAGAGAGTAGGGGAGAGGGAGGGGAGGGGGGGAAGGTCAAACAGGGACGCGTATAATCCCCCCCTACGCTTTTGTCCGCGGGATACGCTTTATAATCCGGCTAAAATACGCGATTCCGGAGCGGTTCATCCCGCCCGACTTAAACATTTTTGGCTCTTAAAAATTTAGGGTTTATACAGAATTTTTAGCGGATTGGCAAGTTTTAATGTTTTTTCTTCCTCCGAGTGTAAGCGCTAGCTTTTTTTTTTTTTTAGTCATAGTTTGTAAGTATATATATATATATATATATATATATATATATATATATATATATATATATATGGAAACAAAACATGTATCATACTATATATTATAATAATAAGTTTGTTTATCTTCGAGAGAAAACCATTTAAAGCTCTTCTTACCTTGTAGGTAGCTGTATAGAAATGTTTGTCTTATTTTACAGTGGAATATCAGTAACATTTCCAGTCCAAAATTTCTGAAGCATGCTGTATACGCTCGGAGATGGCTGGTTGTTTATTACGTTTGCAAACTTTTAATATTTTCAGTAGTCATGGATTTTTAAGATTTAGAATCATAGATTGATGTACTATTATTATTTATTTGTTTGTAGAGACGAAGCCGTGCTATACGTATTATTAAATTTGGGGAACATGTAGATTTGTTTTCCATCAAATTTTCAGGGTACCTATAGATATGCCAGCTTCTTTTCCATGTGCCAGTGCGCGTGCATTTTATGCCCTTTTTTTTGTGTGTGTAGTATATGGAAGTTATAAAACACATACAACAGTGTGTGTGTGTGTGTGTGTGTGTGTGTGAATTTTTTTGAAGTTTGTAAGTATAGCTGTCGTGAAGCCATACAAATATCATTAGCTAAATGATATGAGCATACATATAATTCTCAACCTTTGTTTCTCGAGTGTTTGATCATAGTATTCGTGATCAAAACAGCCATAATGTTCAGCCCTGTAACTCGTTCACCCACAGAAGCCTACCCTAAGCCGAATAAGCTTTTGTGGCAGCAGCATGAATTAAGGAAGAAACGTCGTCATTTTACTGAGGGGGCAAACGGAGACTGATTCTAATTCCTTTATCGCGAGAAGTCTGCCCTGAGATGAGAAAGGTAAAAAAACAATAATGATAATAATAATAATAAAAATGAAAAATCCAGCTTAAAATGACGTGAAGGTATATAAACTGTTTATTTACCGTTCCTCTTTCTCCCATTTCTGGATCCTTCCCTCCTTGTATGATATAGTGCATTCACATTAACATGGCCTAGATTTTCGTCCTTCTGCAGCTTATTTCACGTAACCCAGTGGGACAGAAAGACAATACCACGATTTCACATATCCTCAATAGCACTTGTTCATGACTAGCATCATTATCTAGTATTATTTAGTACTTAAAAATCGGTAGGACTCAAGATGAGGAAATGACAGTTTTAGGCCAAGTTTGAGTGGAACGAGTATAGTGTGAAATAAGGATTGACTGGTGATGTTTCTCCTGTGCTTGGGAATAATGGTATCGGAGACTTGAAGATGCTGGATATTTTGGGGAATTATCGTGTATGTATAATTATCCTGTTCAGTGAGTTGAGTGCGATTTTTTTTTTTTACTGTGGGAAGGTTTGAGGAGGACGGCTTTGGTAGATTGCGTTTCACTGTTAAGATTGCGTTTCAGTGTTAAGATGGCGTTTCACTGTTAAGATTGCGTTTCAGTGTTAAGTTTGCGTTTCACTGTTAAGATTGCATTTCAGTGTTAAGATTACGTTTCAGTGTTAAGATTTTCAATGTTAAGATTGCGTTACAGTGTTATGATTGCGTTTCAATGTTAAGATTACGTTTCAGTGGTATAATTGTGTTTCAGTGTTCCTCTTGGTGTGCAGCGGCAAAAGGAATTATAACCCATGTTTAGTCTGTTGTGTTGTAGTGTTTTAGAGATGAAGATATATTTTAAATTTGCTAGTATTATCACCATCAATACTACTTTACTGCTTTTGTTTTATTTATTTTATTCTACCTGTATCTAGATTGTATATATTTATTTATTTACTTATTATGTATTATTATTATTATTATTATTATTATTATTATTGGGAGAGGAGACACGTGAAAAGTGCTAGGTCTCCAGTAGCCTCTTTATCTCAACTTTTATTTTTTATCCTCACATTTCTTACCACTATTTAATTTTACCTTGCTTAGCGGATACCTCTCATAGTGAAAGGTTTGGATGTGTTTTATTCTTTAATTTGTAGCCAATCGTAGTGAAACAGTTAAATGCTGGGCTTGGTATGATGTGGGTCTGGATTGGGTACATGATGACCCGTTGCTTTGGAAGGAATCGGTTCGGTATTATATTTATTCTCTCTCTCTCTCTCTCTCTCTCTCTCTCTCTCTTTCTCTCTCTCTCTCAGAAGATGAACAGGGGCACGAAAAACAAAGTAAACAAAAATAGTGAATCGTTGTTTTCAGGTGGATTCGATACCGTTTTGTGTTTCTGATTTGGTGTAACTTTTTTTTTTTGCTCTTAAAGGAATCATTACATTAATTTGTTTCTAATACCGGTATAGGCTAGTTATAATGATGAACTGCCTTTTTTTTTTTTTTTTTTTTTTTTTTTTTTTTAAGGTGTGTGTATTATTTCGTAGTCTACGTTTTACAGAAGGGGCGAAAACAGTATGAAAATGGGGATGCAGTTTTCTCATTACAAGCTTTACGCAACTTGTGAAAAAGCTGAGTCTTTTTACCAAAATGATGCGATGCTGTATTGCGTAGCGTAACGTTTCAAGCAGTGACACGCAACTCATTCAGGGGGACGCCAAAAATTATGTAGTTTTGTAGTCACTGTGTGTGTGTGTGTGTGTTTTAAGCTTAAGTTGGGGCAGTATACAGTATAGCTTCTGCGGTATATTTGTAGTAATTTTGTGTGTGTGTGTGTGTGTGTGTGTGTGTGTGTGTGTGTGTGTGTGTTAACCCATTCAGCCTGAGGACTTCATTCTGGTTTATTGCTATCTCCTGACAGTTTTATTCTGCTCAGTAAAGACATCATATATTGAGTTGGTGATTATATGAAGGATATAGCTGACCTCCCCAGTTCGGAAAGCGTCTCTAGAGCTTTTAAATCCGTCTAGTTGTGGAAAAAATCAAGCCTAAAAGACTTCATGGTACTGAAGGGGTTAAGTCGGTGAGGGCGAAGGTCTTGTTGAAAGCCAGCGAGGAATATAAAATGTGTTTGGTATCTTTGATTTCCCTGCCTCTCTGCCCATTGCGCTCTGTAATGTGGCATGCAGGCTAACCCAATCAGTTGCTTACACAGATTTCATAAATTTCGACCTCCATGAACTTTCGATTATACTATTATTATTATTATTATTATATATCGTCCTGCATTTTCTGGGAACGCTTATGGCAGCTTCACGTTTGGTCACCCTGACGGGAAGGAATGAAGCGTGGCAAGTGATGAGTGTTATGAGTTTTACCACAACATCATAACGACCGGATTCGATATTGTGACCTTTTGGAAGCATGATTCTTTATTTATTTATTAACGGTATTTATTTGTCTACGGTGTTTATTCATTTATTTTTAGTGTTATTTATTACCTGAACTCGCACTTAAACATACCGATAACAGAGTCTCCATAAAGCTTAGTCGTTCGTTGCTATGGACGCACTAAGGTACCGTATTTTATTCATGATAACACCACACGATTTTATCCATGTGAGACCCTGGCTTATGCACTGAGGTAGGATGTTTCTGATCACGTAAGAAAAATGGTCGGAGTCAGAGGGTATTTTTATATTGGTTAACTGTGTTCATCGGTGTATGGATGTACGTGGGCAATTTACTAAGTCTGATAACCTGTGATTTCATATATATTATACTGTGTGTGTGTGTGTGTGTGTGTGTGTGTGTGTGTGTGTGTGTGTAGTAGAAGAGCGGGTTGTGGAGAGCGGCTTGGGTTGAAGGGAAGGGTGCTTGTAAATGATGGATAGGTAGATAAATGGATAGACAGTGGTTGACAGATGAACAGAGGGACAAACCTGACAGTAGAAAATTTGGAAGTATCAGTGTTTGCGAGTGGGACGCCAAGGAAGAGAAGAGGAGACACGGCTGGAACCAGGTGTGGGTATATGAGGGAGGGTGGAGTGGGGTGGTGGAGGGGGCGATGCACTGTGGGATAGGAAGGCCTGGAACTCATGTTGTCTAGGCCACCTATTGCAGAATGTGGTGTCAAGTAGATAGATAGATAGATAGATAGATAGGTAAGTAGATAGATAGGCAGGTAGATAGAGTTAAATAAGAGAGGTAGATTGATAGACGGTTGGATTTTAATATGTCTCCCTGAATTGTAGCTATAAAGAGCGAAGAAATTTGTAACATTTTTTTTCTGCTAAAGTCTTGATAATTTCGTGGAAGATGTCGTTTTCACTTAATCCAGCCTTAAAAAAAAATAAAAAAAAAAAAAAAAAAAACTTTTGAATGTATTTGCCGAGTTATTTACGAATGTTCTGTCCCATTCGGCTGTGAAGGAAGTGTGCGTTGTTGTGTGTTTATTTTGGAAGATTAGAGCGAGTTGCGTATTTGCCGAAGGTGTTGGGTGAATGTACTGGTGTTTTTTTCCCTCTCTATAACAAGCGTATTTTCTGTAATAAAGTCTGGAGCCGAGAACTGGGCAGGCTTGAGTAAGTTAATAGTGTTGTGGTCCATTTTTCCTGGGTACTGGGAGGATGGTTCGTGTTCTTTCGTATTTTTTCATTTAAATGCTGTTTTTGGATTCTCCTCCTACGCCTGTACTTTTCATATTGCTGTTTCTGGATTCTTCTATGACCCTTGTGTATTTCATGTTCCCATTTTTGGATTCTTCTCTGACATATTTTTTTCAGTTTCCTTTTCTGGATTCTTTGTTTTTTTTCATTTCCCTGTTTTTGGATTCTTCTCTTACTCCTCGGGTTTTCATTTTCCAGTTTCTTGATTCATCTTATGTTTTTTTTTTTTTTCCTGTTGTTTGTATAATTCTCCTACTTTTGTTTCCCATTTTCTTGTTTCTTGTGTTATCATTTTTCCTGTTTCTAGATTCTTCTCGTACCTGTGTGATTTCCTTTGTCCTGTTTCTTGATTCTTGTTTTAATTTGGTTTTCCTTTTTCTTGCTTGTCAGTTTTTCCTACTCTTCTATTTTCCTTTTCTTGTCACCAAATGTTAAGATTACTTAACTTACTGTTTCAAGAGCCTACCGATTATGTCTGTCAAAGAATTACCGAACTATTTCTGGGTGATGCCATGCTTCGAAATGATTTTTTTTCCTCAGTGAGTTGACATTTTTAAAGATAATATTGTGAATGATACAAAAACCTTTCATTTAAGTAATATTCCAAAAATACCTTCCGGCTGATGTCATCGAACGAATATTTGGAGTATCTGAGAAGCATGTCATCTTTCTGTTGGTGGTGTGACTGACCCAAGGGCCATGATTTCCTTAGTGATGTCCCAGAACCGACTCTTCAGCTTGATGCTTCTCATTATTTCTTTATATGGTTTTCCTGTTTACATTGTGATTGATGTAAGTCGAATTAGCTACTGTTTATTAATGGAACTTTAATGAAAACTGTACCTTTTTACATAGACTTGGCTTCTTTTCGACTGACATGTTAATGGCCCTCTAAACTACTCATTTTGTTCTGAAGTCACAAGAGCCAGGCACTTCCTATTGCTGATCCAACACGAAACATTTCCCAGTAATGACACAACACCTTGTATTTCCTAGTGACGATCTCGAAACTAAGTATTTCCTCGTAATGATCCCGACACTAAACATCTCCTAGTGACGACACCACTCCACGCATTTCCCAGGCATTACCCAACACGAATCGCTACACTGGTGACCCAACAACGTGCATTTCTTAGTGATGACGCCCAAACGAAATATTTCCAGGTGATGACTCAACGCTTTGTATTTCCCAGTGATGACCAACAAATAAACGTTTCCTCTGACGATTTCCGGCCGGTTTTTACTAATGATTGGCTTTTTCTAATGATGTCTTCCATATGATTCAGTACCTCCTTGGTTGATGGTACGATTAATGTCGCTGAAGCAGATTCTAATACAGTTTATATATTCATGTACGATATCTCTTTATGTCAGTCTGTTTAATGCCAAAGCTTGGATCTCCAGGCATCTCTGCCCCTTCTCAGTGACGACTCTTTCACGATGTAGCACTCAATATCATAAACATTCCCGTCTTGTTTACTCTGTCCATGAGTTTGCTATCCTGTCCCCTCGCATCCACCCCATCTCTCACTGCTGTCTAAAAAACTCTGCCATAATCAGTTAACGTCGCGGGAGCTGTTGGTGTTGTGGCTTTACCTCATTTCTTTCCTATTGGCCTCGATTAGGGACCTTACAGTAAACAGAGGCAGGACAACTTCGGCCTTTGTGGTGCTTCTCTCACCCGCCGAGTCATTGTAAAAACTGTGAACTCTTGCGATTTGTATCGGTGGTTGATCCCAGGCATTGCTGGGACATGATGTGCGTTAACCCAGCCCTGCAGATCACCAAATATAAGTGTTTGTGGTAGCTGGGCGGCTGACAGATGCACCACACAGGAGGAAGATGTCATAATCCTTGGAACCAACTGTATTGCCAGGATTTTACTCTACATAACACCAGACGATTTTACTGTGCTTAACGCCACATGATTTTACTCTGCATTACCCCAGACGATTTTAGTCTGCATAACACCAGACGATTTTACATTTGCATGACACCAGACGATTTTACTCTGCATAACACCAGACGATTTTACTCTGCATGACGCCCGACGATTTTACTTAGCAGAAGGAAAGCTCAGACGGATATAGAAACTGGCTATTTTTCTTATACACACCTACAGGAAGCCTCCCAAGGTCTCAGGGATAAGAAACAGTGGGCCATATTCTCGTGTGCTTATAAAGGCATCGTAGCACCTCCTCCTAAGGGATTTAGGTTACTCGACGTACAGTATTCACGGGTATGGTTTTATGGGGTTTTATTGTTGACGTAGTTTATATAAAATCTGCGAACAAGAGAAAAATTACTAGTATGCAGAACTGACTGGTAAGGATGAGTTACAAGGGCACTCTTCAGCCCGTGGTGGCCCGCTTTTTTATATTTTTTAAATTGATTTTCTGTAAAAGGCAGGGTTTTTCCTCTGACGTGTCCAAAGAGCTGAAAAAAGTAAAAAAAAAATCCTAAGAAAATAATGAAAACTAATGTTGGTTTCTTGAACTTATGAATTTGTAGTTCGCTGTCACAGGAACACGATTTTTAATTTTGGAAGACTTCTCATTACCATGTATCATACTGTATATCTGAGGAAAAATAACTAATATTGATGCTGAAGGTAATGATGGTATTAAAAAAAAAATAATAATAGTAATAGTAATGTATTGTTATTATTATTATTATTATTATTATTATTATTATTATTATTATTGAGGTCCAAACATAATAACTAAAGCAGAAACAGAGTGAATATTAAAGTAAAAAAAAAAGACGAAACATCAGAATTACATATGATAATACATCAGTCAAGTTTTTGCTGCCATTTTGTGATCAGGTGTCGACTCCATGCCCCCAGTTCACCCGACACCCCCCATCCTAGTTCATAAGGACAGTGAAAGTAATAATCAGTGTCTTATCTTCGTGTGCAAAATGTGAGGCGGAGAAGGGTAATATGGCGGAAGGGAGATTTAAGATATATGGTATTCTCCCGAGACACATTAACCCCCACAGAACGAGATTTCTCCATAATTAATTAAAATCTCAAAGATGAGCACTATCGTCTTGTGGTATCAGGAAGAAAATTGAAGAGATGCTACAGTACTGAAAAAAAATTCACTTGAAATTTACTTCCACATGAGCAATAAAATAGAAAAGGTGTTACAGTATTGAAGGAATTAAATTTTACTTCCAGCTTTAAGGAGTTTTTTGTTTTTTCAGTCGTACTTTATAATGACAGTATAAGTAGCGGGTAATAGGTAATGCCCCCTTGTTGGTGGACGGCCGTAATGGGGGAAATGGGCGGGAAAATTTAATTAACGCCTTCACTGTGGGGGTCTTAGTAGAGGAGTGGCCTATAATCGGTGGGTGGTATCAAGACGTGGATTATTTTAGATTTTACTGACGCGTAATAGGAGTTCTTTATCCGTTTTAATAGTGGTAGCCAGAGTGATTGTTAATATTCTCTCTGTTCGTGAGCTAAGTGAGAGACGGAACACGAAAACGCGGCAGAAGTTATACCGAAAACGTGGTGTGAATTTACTGTTTATTTATTTCTCCATTCTACGTAATAATGAGTCCTGTTTGTGTGGGGAAGCAGGCGGAGTGCAAGAAAGCGACGAATGGAGGCTCAAATTTTATTCAGTATGCATAAATAATAATAATAATAATAATAATAATAATAAATTGAGTTTAGTTTTATCGACGCAGGTAATGATTCATCCTGCCTAATTTGACAGTGTCCAATACCCCTCGTTCGTGTCCAGAATGAGACGAAGTGCGAAGATGTGGTGACTGGGAATCAGAATGAGTATATTCCTTGACAACGCCACTTACCATGTTATCTTCACCCTATTAAGTACAGACAGCCGAAGTAATTACCAGTGTCTAGTTAGCGTCCTTAACATGAAATGGAGTACGAAAACGGTGCTGTTGGAAGGTTAATTTGAATTAGTATATCCCATAAAATATCAGTATCTTTAGTTGCACAGATTTCTTCTTCGTATATAGTTGACACTTGTAGTATTTTCTCTTTCTGCTGTAATAACAAGCTCTAGTAATCCATGGCACCCCTGTTCGTGCGTAAAATGAGACGGAGTGTGAGAATGCAGTGATTTTTTTTTTTTTTTTTTTTTTTTTTTTGTCCGATTCTGGGCTAAGGCTCAGGGCCTATTTCTTGGGGGCAGTTGCCTATCCCAAGGCCCAGTAGTCCTCCTACACCTCCACATGTCACCACTTCGGCGCTAACACCCACCGTCCATATTGAATACATGCTAGGGCTGTCTCATACAGGACTGGTGGATTGGGAGATTGAATTAATATAACCCCCCCAAAAAATAATAATAATAATAATAATGACTTCAATTCCACCTATTTAAATAACATAGGTAGTAACACTTGCAATAATTTCCTCGTCGTCCGTAATAATAGCAAGCCCAGATAAAACATGAGAAACGGAGTGAGAGAAAGCATGGATGGCGGAGATCAAATTTTTAACTGTACTTCAAAAAATACCTCCAGCTTTAGAAATACCACCAGCTTTAATGTATGTACTGCCACCTCTTATGCCTTCCCCATCGTACTTAGTAATAACAAGGCCAAGGACCCCCCTAACACCCCAGATCGTGCGGCAAATGAGACGGAGTGGGAGAATGTGGCGGTGTGGTGGCGGGACCCGGTAATTTGAGGCGGCGCTGAGGTGGAGGGTGGAAAGGGGGGGAGGAACGGGGTGGTGGATTGGTGGAGACTGTAATCCCCACATCGCACTGCTTAAGGGAATTTTGGGTGTTGGTGGGTTGAATTTGTGAATGCTGAGGTGGATTTGTGAGTGATTAGTTAGATTTTAGAGTACTGGGTGTGGATTGTATCTGAGAATGCTGATGTAGATTTGTGTGAATGATTAGTTAGGTTTAAGAATGTTGATTGTGGGTTGGATTTTTGTATTTAGGTGGATATAGAGTTATTTCGCTTGTGCTGAGACAGATTTTAAAATTCCGAGCTGTAGGTGGGTTTTAGATTGCAATACTGAGTTAGATTTAGGTTGCTGAGTTGGAGTAAGTCACCTTATTTAGATTTTGAGTGGAGTTTGATATATAATTATATACTTGTGATGAGTTATAGAAAGTGTTAAATTTGTAAGTGCTAGATATTTTTATTGCAATTATTATTATTATTTTTTTTTTGTACAGGGTTTGTCTTCATTTTGTTTTTATATAACGATGTTGCTGTTTGAATTTTTTTTTTATATAATGAATCGGCCTTCATTTTCTTGTTATATATTACATTGTTTTTATCTTGAACAGTCATATTTTTACTTGTGGGTCTTCGCTTTCGATGATTTTCAGTATTTTTTTGTCTTTTCGTTTTACTTACGAATTTTGCGTTGACGTTACGATTGTTTTCTATTTCTTTTGCTAGAATAAAAAATTGTTCATTTTGCTTAAGATTTTTATATCTTTTGGTACGTTTTACTTTTTCTTCCTCTCCATCTTCTTATTCTTATTCTTACTGTAGTTGTCGCAGTATAATTATTGGTCGTACTGCTAAACTGTAATCCCGGCTGTTCTTATGGGATTTATTTTTGGTACCCGCTGAGTTAGATATTGTTTTGGGCCTTTATATATTTTTTTTACTAGTACGATTGTATATATATATATATATATATATATATATATATATATATATATATATATATATATATATATATATATATATATATATATATATATAATGCAGTTTGTTTAGTTTCATGACTCATGATTTTTAGAAACATGATTTTCATTGTTGTGTATAATTTCTTTTTTAGTATACAGTACGATTTTTTTTTATTTATGACGTTGTGTCTGATTGTTGCTTTGTTTTTATATTTGTGTTGTGTTTATTTTGTGTTTACATTTTTAGTACGATTGCCCTGTGCTCCAGTTTACTGTTTTTGTTTTTTAATTTCTTTTACTAATATTTCATTTTCATTTATTTTTTGTATTCTGTTTGCCGTTTATAGTTTTATTTATTCTTATTGCGGGTAATTTGACGATCTCACGATTATATTGCAGTGTATTGGACATTAGCTGGTCTTTGGTGTAGTTTATGTTTAATGATTATAAAACATTTCTTTGAGTTTGAATTAAGGGATACCAGATATACTTCAGTTTCCTTTGGTTTATGCTTTGGGTACATAAATTTAGGTTATTTATTTATTTATTTATTTATTATAGAACATGCGATTTTTATATGGCCTTTGGTAATACCGTTTGTTAATTTACTATTTCTTCAACCCGTCTTTATTTACGCTTGGAAATTATATCCTGGCTAACACTACACGATTAAGCTTTGCAGAGAGAAATCCAAACACTTTGAAGACAAAATTATCACTGTTAAACCGTTCGTTGATATAGACTCATGCCAGTACCGCGTGATTTTATTCGGCTGACTTTTTTTCCCCTCTGAAGGACAATATATATAAACAATCACTAGACGACTTGGCGCATTGTAGGTATCCAGGCTGTCAGAGAGTAAAATATTCAAGTAATTATTTCTCTTTTAATTTTTGGATGGGTAATTATGAGTGAATTTTGGGTACATTTATGTATTTGATTTATTTATTTTCTTACTTTCTTTCTTCTTTCTTTACTTCTTGCTTTCACTTATTTTTCAAGAGGTGAGATAATGATCAGGCGCAATGGAACAAGAGAATTAGATATAACTAGAGTGCTGTCAGTGCACATAGATCAACTGCTGAACCTTTCCAGAATGAACTTCCTTATCCTGAAATGCGATACGGAAGAGGCTGTTCATAGTGAGCCCAGTGCTTGTGTGTGTGTGTGTGTGTGTGTGTGTGAGAGAGAGAGAGAGAGAGAGAGAGAGAGAGAGAGAGTCCAGGGTGCAAACGTAAACAGGAATATGAGGGAACATACTATAAATATCTGCCTTAAAATTTCACCATTAATCGGATATCGAACCTGCAGGACTGATGGCCCACGCTGTTCGGGAGAAAAATTCGCTACCTCAGGACGACTGTGGCTCCTGGAAATGTGAGAGCGTGAGAAATCGGAAAAGACGACACAAAAAGAAAGGCGTTTTAAGATAAAGTTATAAATTAGGACACGAAGAAAGTGCCCGAGAGAGAGAGAGAGAGAGAGAGAGAGAGAGAGAGAGAGCACATTAGCGGGAGAACGGCGGCGCGTCCAGTGATTTTCGCTAATTGCCTATCATTATACCGGTAATTATTCTTCCGTCGATATTGCAAGGCCAGAGAATGATATCACCCTTATCTGTTACCTATTGGGGTGTTCCTTTATGCTCTCTGTTTCTCACTTAACCCCTTCAGTACCATAGCGTCTTTTTTCACGCAGCTTTTACTACCATCAGACTGTCAGATGATGTTATTTAGGTTTGAGCTTCATGTAATACAGAGGAGGCATCCGTATTGAGAGGGTTGAGAAGTTGCATCGCTTTCTGTACTACAAATACGTTATGATTTATTGTTTCTACCACCAGGCTAGTTTATTCAGTTTAGGAACGTCGTAGTGAAGAGGGTAAATATGGGTGTTGGGGAATGACAGGGGAGGGATGTTGGGGGGAGATGGTAACTCCGTAGCGAAGAGGTTAAATGTGGATGTTGAGGATTATTCGGGAGGGGTGTTGGGGTGGGGGGATGGCTGGGGGTAATACTGGGTTAATATCGATCAGTGAGGGTCGGTGTTTGAGTTGTGTGGTGACTGGTGTTGCGGGGAGTGCTGATCGATACCCCCAGTCCATAGTGCAGTGCTGACCGAGGGAAGGCTACGGTGGTCTGGGGGTAGGTATGTTGTGGGGTGGGGGATGGTGTTGTGATTATTATTATTATTATTATTATTATTATATTTATTATTTTCATCATTAACATCATCATCATACAAACATAACACAAAGATAATAATACATGATAGTGATAGATTAAAATTCCATCCAAGATCCACCACTGTACCCCTAATCCCATACTACCAGCAACTGTACCATCCACACTTACTTATTTACCTTTCTGTGTCACAAATTCCCGGTACAGCCAACCAGGATACAGAATTAGAACAACCGCCTCGATTTTCACCAGTTAATTATCGTGTCAAAATCCAGTTACTCACCGAAATTATCATCTCTGGCGATTCCCGGTTGTAATCCCCGCAAATCTGTCGGCGCGAAGGTCAGATTGGCAGCGGTAATCCCCCCCCCCTCCGCACCACGATTGGCTCATGTTCCGATGGCCGGAAATGAGCGTAATGAGCATCCTGAGTTATTGAGATTGTCTGAGTATTTCCGATTTGCTGAAGTTCTTGGATTTTTTTAAGTGATTGAAGTTGTGATTTTTTTTTTTTTTTTTTTCGTCCGAGTTATTGATGTATCCGATTTTCTGATGTACTGAAGTTGTTTAATTCCCAGTTTCTGTGTCGTCCTGTGTGAAGTTATCCGATTTCTTCCTGTTTGTGATAATGAAGTTACCGGATTTCTCCACTTCCGTAATACTGAAGTCATGTGATTTTTCCTGAGTTATTGAAGTTTCTGGTATCTGATAAGTTGCTGAAGTTATTTGATTTCTCCGAGGTGCTGTCGTCTTCATTGTATTTATAAACGATTTACTGAAGTACAATATTTTCGTCCTCTCTGATATTTGTTCGGCCACTTTCATTCTTACGATTTTTTGGTCACCCACTATTTTTTTTTTTTTATTGGTTACTTTTAATCGAATTTTCTGAAGCCACCAAATCTTTGTTCCGAATAACCAGTCATCCATTCATTTTATTCTGAATCACTGAGGTAACCCAATCTTTTCATTCAGAATTACTGACGCCAGCCATTGTATTCGGAAAGAACCTGATAAAGTGTACTCTAATTTTCTGAAGGGGCTCAATTTTTTTTTTTTCCCATCTAGTTATTGAAAATCAGTCAGTCTTGATTTCTTTTTCCGAATCACTGAGATCAAGCACTCCATAATCTTTCAGAAGTAAAGACTTGAACTCGTAACTATTTTTCATTTTACTGAATTGTTTAAGTCATCTTGTTAGCGGTGGTCATGACTGAAAGATCTCCAGGCATTTTGATCCCTACTCAGTGACGACTTCCATTGGTGAATGAATTTGCCCTGAAAATCTTAGGATAAGCAGATGAATCCGTTTCGCTGATATGGATTAATTTACGTATTTTATTCAGGGTGATATCAGACGGTGTTCTTCAGATTACAGAAAGTTAAAGATATGATGATTAAAGATTTTCTCTGTTAATCCTTGCGCTGTTATGGAAGCACAATTTTATCTCTTCTCTTTCCTTCATTCTTTCTTTTTCTTTCTTTTGGCATATTTGTTTAGCTGAGAGGAAGCCAGCCTGTTAAGAGTTGAAGTCTATTCGCAAATTATTTTAGTAGGTGAAATGGTTCGATTAAAACTTACTGCATCTCAATTAACCCTGAGAGAGAGAGAGAGAGAGAGAGAGAGAGAGAGAGAGAGTTCTCTTTTCCTCGCTAGTAAAAGAGAAGCCCCATGCACTACAGTAGATGTAATATATTGCAGAATGAAATAAGTGGTCTGTCATGTGCACCGGGTATTTTGTTTGTAGAATAAATACACACACACACACACACACACACACACACACACACACACACACACACACACACACACACACACACACACACCACCCTTGTGAGTTGTGGGGTCCCTAGGTTAGACTGACGTAATCCAAAACAGTTAAGAGGAGGTGACCGACTTGCTTTCCTGGAGTCATGAAGGGGAAAAAAAAAAAAAAACTTCGCCTTTTGTGGATTTTGATCGATGTGGTATATGATCCTAACTCCGAGTGGCGTGTTAGACCACTACACTCCTAGCAGTAGGTGAAATTTAAAACTTTACTATAATGACTTCCTTTATTCTTGCTATCATGACACAATATTATTTCGTTGACGAGGTAATTTTGAACTGTATGGGATATATAGTTTTCATTGACTTCCTCACGGCTAATGTTCGATCCACTGAGAGAAT
Organism: Coenobita brevimanus; assembly: GCF_032717465.1. Lineage (NCBI taxonomy): Eukaryota > Metazoa > Arthropoda > Malacostraca > Decapoda > Coenobitidae > Coenobita > Coenobita brevimanus. The sequence goes on from NC_137015.1 coordinate 32,336,352, forward strand.
GATAAGGAAAAGGCGTGTGTATAAACCCCTTCAACCTAGGTACGTCATTTATATCCTTGCTGCTTCATAGCCATTTCTGTTCAGTTTTAGGGGTGGTATGTTTTAGTGAAAGGGCTTTATGATTGTTATACTTACCCCTCTAAATCGAAAAATCCTCTTGATCAAAATAAAATCGTCTGAAGTTAGAAAACAATATAAATATGTCATAAGGTTGAAGGGTTTATACTTACTTGGTGTGCATGTGTAAGAACCTTCACTGCAACTAACCCCTTCACTGCAATGACTTTTTTTTTTTTTTTTTTTTTTTTTTTTAAACTATTCCAGCTGCCACATTTTTTTTTTTCTCCCGTTCTTAGCTTAGGAGACATTTTTTGGACTCGAGATGTCATGTGTATCTAGCATTAAATTCCTCACTAGTAGAGTTGTTTCCTACATTGAATTAAATCGCCAGGTGGTAGCAAAGGCGAAATGAGAAATGAGGTCATCGGATTGAAGGGTATATATTTTTACGGCAGAACGGGTACTGATATCCACAATGCCAGTCGAAAGTGGCATTGACGTCTCTAAACCAGTGGATTGAGGGAGAATAGCGTCTGACTTCCATTTTTCGTCCCTTAAAGGTTACAGTCCCTCACGGCGAACTTTTTTTTTTTTCTTGGTACTGGTATTTATGGTTCAAAAATGACAGTAAAGAGTGGAATGACATCTCTGAACAGTGGAATGAGGTATGGTAGCGCCTGGCTCTAATTTTAAATAGCATTTAATATTACCAAAGGTTACGATCGCTCATTGCCAACTTTATAGTACTGGTATTTATGCTTCAGAATTGTCAATAAAAAGTGGAATGACATCTTTGAGGTGTGGCATGAGGTACAGTCGGCATCAGAAATCCTCTCGCATCTCCTGTTATTTATTTATGGTCTTTGAAAATCATTGTGGTAAATCCGCCGCAGCCGACGCAGATGATACTGATTCTGGCCTAATAAGCTTACTGGTGTCAGTTGCTACGGATTCACCATAATAATATCCAAAGACTATGAAGAAAATGAGACGAGATACATGACTTTTGAATTTGACCGTACATACCATGAAGAAAATAAGACGAGAGATGACGTGACTTTTGGTGGCGACTGTACGTACCATAAAGAAAATAAGACGAGAGACGACAGGACTTTTGATGCTGACTGTACGTACCATGAAGAAAATAAGACGAGAGATGACGTGACTTTTGATGCCAACTGTACAATACGTACCATGAGGAAAATAAGACGAGAAATGACGTGACTTTTGATGGCGACTGTACGTATTATCAGTGCTTGTCTTTAACATCATCTAAATCTTACAATCCCTCAGTATATACAGCATCCTTTTGTGGGTTAGGGCGGGTACTTAAGCCTCACACTTTCACTGACCATATGGCAGTGAAGAGTTGAATGTTATCTTTCAGCAGTGGAATGAGTGAGAGTGGCACTTGTTTAAATTTTTACGTCATCTTTCTAAAGTTTGCGATTCTGTAATGCGATATCCAATATACTACGACTAAACAGTATTACTACTACTACTACTACTACTACTACTGCTGCTGCTGCAGCTACTACTACTCTATTACTACTACTACTACTAATTATTATTATTATTATTGTTGTTGTTGTTTGCGAACGTGTACTTAAATGTCATAATTAACATTAACAAAACGACAGTAAATAGTAGAAGGGTATCTCGAACCAGTGGAATGAGGGAGAATACCGCCCGTTTTCTATTTTACGTCGCCTTAAGTTACGGTGCCGTTCTTTCCTCTTATAGTTAAAACAGAACGGGTACTTACGCATACAAAATAGCAATAAAGTGTGAAATAATATCTTGAGCCGGGGAATGAAGAGAAATCTGTTTTAATACTTCCTCGCCTCGACTTCTTACGATCCTGCAGTACGATAGAAGAGTTACTTAGACCTCATATACTTGCGACATGGTAATACGAGTGAAAATAAGTGAAGTGGGTGAGAGTCTCGATCACTAATTCTTACCTCAGCCATGAAGTCTGAGGTACATCCGGTTGCTTTTGTCTTATATGGGAACCAGCTCTTAAGCTTCGTAATTAAAGCTTAATAAATGTCGATGAATAATTAAGGGACATTTTTGCGGTTTATATTGGTGTGGTAACGGTTGAAATGACTGACTTAATGACTAACGTTACGATTGTCAAAACTACCTTTCGATTAAAGTGACTTATCATTAGAAAGATAGATATGACTAACGGTACGATTAATGTGACTGACTGCGATTGACATGACTGACGACGATTGACATGAGTGACCTGACAATTGGCATGAATGACTTGACGATTGACATGAGTGACTTTACGATTTGCATGAGTGACTACGATTGACATGAGTGACTACGATTGACATGAGTGAATTTACGATTGACATGAGTGACCTAACCATTGAAGTGACTGACTTTACGATTGAAATGAATGAGTTTACGATTGACGTGAGTGACTACGATTGACATGAGTGACTTTACGATTGACGTGACAGAGTTTACGATTGAAATGAGTGAGTTTACGGCTGAAACTGGTGGAATTGACTGTTGACCTGAGTGAGTTGACTGACAGCGACTGAAGTGAAAGATTTAACGATTAACGTGAATAGAAAAAGAAAAAAAAAAAAAATCTTGTATTAGACGCTTTAACACTGCCTACTAAGTTAACCTTTTATTAGTTACAATTTTTATTATATTTTTGAGTTCGATATTTCTGTAGACAGTTGTTGCTGAAAAATAGTGTGAAGTTAGTGATTGATTATTAGGCTTATTTTATTTTTATTGTTTTATTGTTTTATTGTTTTACTCTTGTTTTCTCCGGACGATTTCATTCAGCTTAGGATTGACTTTTCTAATCAGGGGGCTCTCCTGTACTGAATTAAATCGTCTGGTGGTGCCAAGACTGAAATGAAAAATGCGCCATGGGACTCAAGTGGTTAAAGTTGGACTCAAGAAGTGTGTCAGTTAATTAGCTAATGGGTAAACAAGGCGTGAGAGCCCAGGGTGGTTTGGGGGTGATAACGGCGATAATTGGGGCGATAAGACAAGAACACGTTAACATTTCTAGGATTTCTCTCAGCTGGGAAAAAAAATATCTGGTGCTGGCCTGTATAAAATTCTGAAGTGCGTTCAGTCCAGGGAAGGTGTTGATTGAAATAGACTAGTGACTGGCAGGGTTTCTCTCTCTCGCTCTCTCTTACAGACGATGAACGAAGGAAAAAAATAAATCATGGTGTAAAATGAGTCTAATTAACATACCCGAGAACGAACAAAATAGCGATAGGAGTTCAGTGATGCCGCATAAATATTAATTGGTAAATAGGAAAATAAAAATTCATAATAGCTTAATATTAAATAGATGGCAGTAAATAGTAATGGAAGAAATAGTAACTAGTAATGCGTACCAGCGATAAATGGACTTACACCAAATAGTGCCAGATAGTGAACAAATTGATTCCAAGTTTTCTCCTCTCAGACTTGTTAGATGGATTAAATTAAGAACCAATAGGGCAGGATGGAAAAAGATGGAGGAGGCCTTTCTTTGTGTAATGCAGTGAACTAACACATTATTATTATTATTATTATTATTATTATTATCATTTTTATTATTTATGATGATGGTGATGATGATCATAGACTTCACGGCGTAATAGGAAAGATCAGTGCCATCGTGATGATGATGATGATGATGATGATGAAGATGATGATGATGATTAAGAAATATTGGTAAACTAGTGTATACTGATAAGTTTATATTACTCAGTGGATTATAACTCTATAGAATATAAAAATTAAAGCAATGATTTGTGGGTAATGTAGGGAAAATTAGATTGACCTAGATAATAAGAATATAAATTATAATGAAAATAAACAATTGGATGAATAATCGTGCATAACCACTGTCTGGAATTATTAATGACTGGCAATTATCAGAGTCGGTGGGCAGCTATCGGTGTCGGAAAGGAATATTATCGGGTGGAATTTATCGGTGTTGGAAATTATTCATTGGTGTTGGAAATTATTCACTGGTGTTGGAAATTATTCATTGGTGTTGGAAATTATTCATTGGTGTTGGAAATTATTCATTGGTGTTGGAAATTATTCACTGGTGTTGGAAATTATTCACTGGTGTTGGAAATTATTCATGGGTGGTTTTGGAAATTATTCACTGATGTTGGAAATTATTCATTGGTGTTGGGAAGGATTCATTCGTTTTGTTGGAAATTATTCACTGGTATTGGAAATTATTCGTTGGTGTTGGGAATTATTACTATTGTCGGAAATTATTAATAGGTATCGGGGGATGAACGAATGGTGTCGGAACGTTATTAACATTATCGGTAATTTGGTATCTACCTTTTACGTTAATTATCGGTACCAGAAGAATAATTACCGATGTTGGAGGGAGTATCGGTGCCGGTAAGATCAATATTCCGATCACGAGGTTCATTAGCGGCGTTGAAAGGCTTGTATCGGTGTCGGAATGTATCGGTTGTGGAGTTGTTTATCGGTGTCTGGATATCGGTAATCGGTGTCCGGAAGGTATCATCGGCTTCGGAAATCTTTACTCTGTGTGGGAATAATAATAATAATAATAATAATAATAATAATAATAATAAGTATCGATATGGGGAGAATAATTATCGGCATCGAGAGGTTTCTGTCGGCGTCGGAAGCACCATTATCGGTGAGGATTTTTTTTTTTTTAAATCGGCGCGTGGAAAAATCGATAAATGAAGAGTCGCCGTCGTCACCAGAACGGTGTAATCGGGAATGGCGTTTGGCCGTTGGGATTGGCGTTGTTCTGTCGGCATTTAAATCGGCATCTTGAACGCCTGCATCTGTATTTTCAACATTTATATTGTTTTTCTACGCTTATATCGGAGCGCTTGAATCTGTAGGAAGGTATAAATTTATCGGTTTAAGTGAATCGATATAAATCTCTCACCCATGCCTATATGTATGATTCTGAGCGTTGAAATCGGTTTCAGAGCACTGATATCGGTTTCTTGACGTTAAGTGATCCAAGCGTATATTTATTGTGGCATTAAAATCGGCTTAATGCCTTCAAATCGGCCCCAAAGTGTTAAAATCGGCAGTTGAACGTTATATTACACTTTGAGCGTTATACTGGCTTCCCTTCGTTTATCGGCTGACATTCTATTGTATATCGGAACTGCAGCTCAGTCGTCCAAGTTTTATAGTGATAATCGATAATGAAGTAGGCCCTTGTTATCGGTGCTGGTCAGTTCTTGTCTAGTTCTACATTCCTTTTATCGGCGTCGTAGTTCCGTCATCAGCACGTAATAGTCAGTTTTAAAATTTCTTATTACCACTTTCACTACCCTATCGGCGTCGTACTCCTATTATCGGTGTAATAACTATTATCTGTCTCGGAAATTATTGCCTGCGCCAATGTCTTAATTGTAGGCATCATAAGCTAAACTACTGGCGTCGGATCTGTCAGTGTACTTGAGTAGGATCGGTTAATCGACATTTTTATTGATCAACCCGTCTCTCTTACCGAGCAGACTCATAAATCGCAGGGGAGCAACCGCTCCTGCGGGGCCGTCCCTTACAGTAAGCCTGTTTCCTTGCGGCTGACAGAGCCTCGCCACAGCGGGGCGGGAGGAATACTGTCGAGGTTTGTTTCCTGGATGGATGTCGCATATACGTCTCCATCCAGTTAAAAGGGGCGTCATACCAGGCTCCGCTTCACCCCATCTGACCTGGTGAATTATCGTTGCCGGATGTTTTAAAAATCATGTGTTGGATCATGAATAGGTATGTTAGATTTATCGGGTTAAGTAAGCGGCGTCAGATCGGCAAGAAATCAGTCAAAATCAAATTATCGGCACTAACAACTAAATATTTGTGTTGGAAAATCTAAAGTATCGGCATCAGAAGAGCTAAATTATCGGCATCAATAAAAATATGTTCTGGAATTGGCAGGTAAATTATCGTCACCAGAATGACAGAAATATTAACATCAAAGAACTGGATTATTGGCGTAAGTAAAGCTAAAATATCAGCACTGGAAGCTTCAGTATTGGCGTCGGAATCTGAATTATCGGGATGAAAGTTATTGCCGGCATCGAAAACTAAATTATCGGGAGACAGCTGCGTCGGCGTGGACAGCTAAAATATCGGTGTCGGAAGCTAAGTTTTCGGCGTTGGAAGCTGAATTACCGATTTGTTTGTGGTCGGATCGCAGCAGATTCGGTCGGTAATGTAAGTCCATCATTACGATGATTTTCATTTTATTTTATTGCTATTCTCCAGACGATCATTATTTTATTATTATTTTTATTATTATTATTATTATTATTGTTATTATTTCTATCATTATTATTATTATTGAAGCATTAATCGAAGAGGTTGGGTTAGATATACCCCCATTAACTCCTTCAGCTGCTACATGGATCTCCTCGTCTAAGTAAAATCATATGAAGGTAATAAAAATCGTATATGTAAAAGACGGTCCCTCAGTGAATGGGTTAACATGGGAAGAACGTTATGGAAAGTTTTATATCGGCAGGTATGATATCAGGAAACCCTTTGCTCTGGTAGAGATTGATGAAGATGATGATGATGATGATGGTGGTGGTGGTTGGTGGTGATGGTAGTTGAGGTGGTGTTGATGATGATAATGATTATGATGGTGGCGGTGGTGATGGTGCAGGAAGTTGTTGGAGGAGGTGGTGTTTGATGATAACGTAACCTGCCTCTCAGTGATTTGAGTGTGAGTGATAATAATGACTATAGAAAAATCGTGATGGGTGATGATGATGATAATAATAACATACTATGGTGATGGCGATCCTGATGACAGAGATGTTAACGATGAGGATAATGGTGGTGATAAGTGTAACTGGTGACTGGGACTGAAAATGATACTGATGATGGTGATGATGATGATTGAATTGATGATGGTGATGAAGATGATTGAATTGATGGTGATGATTGATTGATTACCTGATGCTGATAATGAATACTATAAACGGGCGTGAATAATCCTAGCCAGGTGTAAGACGGTAAACAATCGACCTCGACTTACCTGAACTCTCAATTACCGCTGATGAGGGACACAAATGGCAGGAAGACAAAGGTATATTAGAATCAGTCTCCATTAGTCCCCTTATTACTATGGCTTTTTATTATATTCTTTTTACCCTCTGGAACGGGATTGCACAAAAATTTTACTCTTGTGCATTTCAGTTCCCTTTCTTGTATCCCTCCCACTCCATGTGCTTGTGGGAAATACGGTTGGGATGATGATGATGATGACGATGATGATGATGATGATGATGATGATGATACCTCCGGATTTTTATAGGTGAGACCCCTCGTAGTGAAGGTGTTAGTCTTTAGTCTTACCCTTGTATATCCACCCACACGTCAGTAAATACCCCCCTCCCCCCATTTTCTTGTTTAGTATGGATCGTGGGTGTTAGAACGTAATGGGTGACGTGTGTGTGTGTGTGTGTGTGTGTGTGTGTGTGTGTGTGTGTGTGTTCAAGGTCAAACGCATAAAATCCACCAGCATTAGATTTAAAAAAAAACATGACAACAATAGCGCAAAAACATTGTTAAGATGATTATTAAACGCTAACAGAGAGAGAGAGAGAGAGAGAGAGAGAGAGAGAGAGAGAGCGAGAGATGCTGTGATGAGATAGTGCGAACAATGCTGCACGATAAGAGGGGGACAACTGGTATCTGTGGCTTTTTTATCTCTTGCATCAGCTGGTATGTAAATGGATAGTGGGGGAGAGGGGAGGGGAGGATGCAGAGAGGAGGAGAGGGGAGGGGAGGATACAGAGAGGGGGATGGGGGTGTGGGGGATAAGGTCATGGTGAGGGTGAAGGATGGAGGAATGGTAAATGGTAGAGAGGGGGGGGAGGGAGTGGAAAAGGGATGGATGTAGGGAAGGAAAAAATTGGGGAGATCGTTGGATGGTGAGAGGGCATTTCAGCATCTCCGTATTCACTCTTTCCTCCCACTTCCTCCTTTTTTCTCCGCTTCCTCCCCCCATTTCTCACCCTCCCCTCCCCCTTCTCCTTCACCCTTCCTTTCCCTCTCACATCAGGCACACCCCTCCCCGCCACTGATTCCTACTCTTACCCAACCAGCCCTTCCATTTATGTAGAGAAAATACCGTAATTTTATGTTAAGCAAACGATAATATTAACACTCGATTTAGTTTTACATTCGCGTAACGCTTTAGTATTGGCAGTCCGGATGATTTCCTGTACGCCGGGACGCCTTCATTACGTTGGGTGGTAACCATACAACTAGCAGACACCCGGGAATAGTTCATAATAGTCCAAATCCAAGAGCTATAGTCAGGTGTTCACATGATTCGCTCAGGGGATGTCATTATAGTTCAGTCATTTTTAACTAACTGAAGATTTTCATCCTGTTGCAGCCTATATCCCGTAGCTCAGTGGCAGAATAAGACAAGGCTGTGGCTCAATATCCTTACCTTAGAACTTCTTTGTGGCTAGCACTGTATTCTAGTGATCATTCTCTAGTTATAGCTCAGCATTCAAGGTGGAGGGAGGGCAAATTTACGCCTAGTTAAAGTGAAGAGATTGTTTTTACTTTTGCCTTAAATATCTATATAATGTGACCTAGCCCAGGGTGCCTACGGTCCTGATGAGAGAGAGAGAGAGAGAGAGAGAGAGAGAGAGATGCTTTGTTTAATGTGGTTTGTGGTTTTTGATAAGGATACCATAATTTCAGATTTGCTTCACCACAGCTGAGAGAGAGAGAGAGAGCCTATGTACCGTATGTATGCACAAGAGTATGCTTGAACGTGATTTTGTGTGTGTGTGTGTGTGTGTGTGTGTGTGTGTGTGTATATATATATATATATATATATATATATATATATATATATATATATATATATATATATATATATATACACATACACATTCACATGCGATTTTGTGTGTGTGTGTGTGTGTCTTTGTTTCTGGGTTCTGCGTACATGCGTGAATCTATATGAATATTTTTATGTATGTACTCGTGTGTATGTACCGTATGTGTGTACGTATGTGTGTGGTAGGTAGCGTGCAGCCCCACAATCAGGGTGGAAGGTAGCGTGCCAAATGTGCAACTGGCCTTTTAGCAACTTGCACCATGGGGGAAAGTGGTGGTGGATGTAACCCGCACTGTAATCGCCAGCATTTTGTAATAGGGTCCCATTCTCTTCAAGTTTGCTGCCCTCATAACCCATAGGCGGTCACACACACACACACACACACACACACACACACACACACACACACACACACACACACACACACAAAGTACATTTCATTTACTTGCTCTGCTTTTTATTCTGGAAAGATGCCCCTGTCTTTATTTTTTTATTGTGTCCCACCATGAGAAGGAAGACATTTTACATCAGCTTTGTAGTTATTCTGAATTATCTGGCATACGGAAGCATATTTAATTTATCAGATCCTGCTTCATTGCACGTGTATGGAACTGTGCTTCTTGTGTTGGCTGTACAGTGAGAGTAGTTCTTGTACAGGGCCGGAACCAGCACTGTGGAGAAGGGGGTGTGGGCATGATTCCCAGCGAGACTATCATTATCAAGTTCCATTAAATTTACTACGAAATCCCTCTTTCCCTTTAAATGAGTTTATGGAAATAATTATGTAAGATATTTATTGTCCATATTTTGGTGAATAACATTGCTCTTCTAATATAACTTATCTTTGGTCTGCTAAAATAGGGGAGAGTACGACCACAGCCATCCGTGCCTGCATTATACGGGTTGAAAACTAGGGAAGTGTAAAAAAAATCTTATTAATCTCATCAAACAGACTAGTGATCCTTCAAAAGTCCTGAACCCTTGACATGTGAAGTACTCGTCTGATAAAACCCTGAAAGAGAACCTGCTTGTCAATAATGGTCAAGCGGGTTACAATCTTGACTCCCTAGTGTGGCATCCCATGAGAGGAAAGGATGTCAGGCCCAAGAACGCGTGTAAAAGACGTCAAAACTCAGGGATCTTGCAAAACGATAGGCCATAATAATGAATTCTCTCTCTCTCTCTCTCTCTCTCTCTCTCTCTCTCTCTCTCTCTCACACACACACACACACACACACACACACACACACACACACACACACACACACACACACACACACACACACACACACACACACAACCCTTCCCTTCCCCACACCAGGTATTTCATTGTATCACCCTCGTATCAAAATATATAAATTCAGATTGCCACTCGATCAGATGGCCCCACCACTCCCTCCACCCACACCCTGATCGTCCCCTCACGCCCTCCTGATTGGCTCTTGCAAAGTTTTATAGTGAATTCCCTGGGAGTTACGTCCCTCTCTACCTGCCCTTTATCGCACGCTGGGAATACGTGGGTAGTGCGGTACTCGGTGTCGTTGTCATAGAAGGCGGCTTTGTGTGTGTGTGTGTGTGTGTGTGTGTGTGTGTGTTTTCATTTTTTGTTTTCATTTTTTGTGTATTTAGTGTATTTTATTTGTATTTTCAGAGCTTTTTTCTTGGTATTGTCGCATTTCTTTTTTACGGTATATGCAGGGGCAGTCAGGATGTCTTTCACTGTGAACTTCAAGGTTTTTCAAGATTTTTCCAAACTGAGTGGCATTGCATCGATGTTTTTCACCTTTTGCCCGTCGAGCTTTTCCTGGCCTGAATAAAATCGTCTGATATCAACACGAATAAATCACTTAATTGATTTTCTTTTTTTTTTTTTCTTTTTTTTTGCACCTCAACCACTGCCCAAGATATTAACGCTTTTACCATTGGCATTTCTCTAAGGTGAATGTACTCGTTTGCCAGAAAGTTCACCTGGTGTTTGTCTGAATAAAGTTGGAGATCATAACAGTAAAGAAATGGGTAGTAAAAAGAATTTTACTTCAACGATATCTGGAATTTCCTTCTGTCGAATAAAGTCACGTTTTAGTTTGAGTAAAATATCAAAGACTGTTTTAACAATGTAGTTTCTAAAATTCCTCTCAGTTGATGATGATGATGATGAAAAGTGTCAGGTCGTCGCATGATTATTGAGGAATTCAGCCAGATATCTTATTTTGCATTTTGTTCTTGCTACTGTACTGTCAGACGATTTTACTCAGCTTAGGGGAAACTTTTCAGACGGGTGTGGGTAGATGTCTAGCCTTCATGGATACATTTTCAGCTTGACGTTGTTCTGAAGTTGAATAGATTAACAGGTTGTGGCAATTATACGAGAGAGAGAGAGAGAGAGAGAGAGAGAGACTATAACCCTGGCTGAAGTGTTATCAAGAGTGCGTGACAGACTGTTTATATATATACCGGATACACCTACGTACCTTTTAACCTAATTACCTGCTTGCTCGTACCCTCCTACCAACCAACCAGCGTACCTGCCAACCAGCTTGCCTTTCTATGGATTTACGTACCAACCAGCGAACCTAACAGCCTGTCAACTTACCATTCTTTCCATTTACCTACCAGTCAGTATACCTACCAACGTATCAGCTTACCTGTCTTCATTTACCTACCAACTTATCAGCGTACCTTTCTGTTCATTTACCTACAAACCAGCGTACCTACCAACCTATCAGCTCATCAGCTTATCTCTCTGTCCTGCCTACCAACCCATCAGCTTCCTGTTCTGTCCATTTACCTACCAACCAACTTACCAACAACAGCATGCCTTCTAGTCTGTGTTCATCCGCTTACCTTCCTACTTTCCCACCATTAACCTACTTTTCGACCTACTAACTTGCCTTTCTACCCGGTGGTCCACAGTCTTACCCTCCTAAGTATACTTCCCTTCTTACCTACCTACACAAACTTACCAATCCTCCTTAACGTACGTCCATACTCGCCTACCTGCTCTTCTACTCATTTCACCCATGTACCTAACTTCCACCAATCACCTGTCTACCTGCAGCTATACCTAACCTATCTTCAAACCTACATCAACCCAGAACAGTCTACTTTCCTACATACTTCACCTGTCTAACCTATCTAGCAAATACTCTGATCCACAAACATGCCTCCCACACCCTCAACGCGAGCGAACACACGATGCGCTCCGAAAAAGTACCAAGCATTATGAGAAATACCGCCCCATCACCTAAACGAAATGCCGATACCCGATTGCATTTTTATCGGGATCTATCGGAATTTGGGCCGATTTTCTCATTGTTTATATTGAGGCAAGGATGATGCCGTGATCGCTGTGCAATTGATAAGGGTTTTGTGTTGCCTTTGTTGTGATTGCATTGTTTGTGTTGGGGGTTGTGGAGGGTGGAGTTGCTATTAATGATGGAGTAATGTGATCAGGTGTGTGTGTGTGTGTGTGTGAGAGAGAGAGAGAGAGAGAGAGAGAGAGAGAGAGAGAGAGAGAGAGAGAGAGAGAGAGAGAGAGAGAGACTTTCCAGCAGTGACGGGGAAACAGTATAAAAAAAAGCAGACCGTAGCTAACAGTAATAATAACAACAGACCACAACAGTAACGTGACACACAAGCTATCGTAACAACAGAAGCAGCAGCAGCGTCCTGTCGCAAGAACAACAGTAGTAACAAAACCCGGAAGAATAAAAACAGTAATATGTATAGTAACTATAACAACAACCATTACAACAACAAACCTTAGCAGCAAAAACAATAACACTCCGTCCTAACAATAACAAACCGTAACAACAACAATAAAAATACAACAGCTATCCGTGCCTGCAATAGTGATAGCAGTTCACACACACACACACACACACACACACACACACACACACACACACACACACACACACACACACACACACACACACACACACACACACACACACACACACATACCTTTCTGTTGGCACCGTTTCACCCTAATTCAGCTTGAAAGATCCTACAATACTCGCATCCAATATAATAATAATAATAATAATAATAATAATAATAATAATGAAAATAAGTAGGGACAATATTCTCTTGGCCTTTGAGAGTTTCCTATAATGAGTATGTTTTCACCTGACAAAGGTATGTAACCTTTTTCTGCTTAGATGATTGCTAGTTGTAGTAGGGTTGGAGGGTTGATTTGACTAGTAACCAAGGTGATTCATTTCTACCTCATCACTAAGTATAGTCGAATTTTATGCAGCCACGATAGACTACTTAAGTTTTGAAAGTAGCCCAGTTACGTCAGGTGAAAATAAAAGGACTGTAATGTCTTTTCCTACGGTAACCTATCAAAATTAGAATATTACGTGTAAGTATTTGCTCGTGTGTTTAGTATGTATTCATCAAATTTACCCAGTTTGCTAAAGAACATGCTGTGGAATACGTACATGCAATAATACAGAGATGGACTGGGAATGAAAGAGGGGTCATGTTTTCGTCGACACTGTAACTCTTCCCCAGCGATGCCTTGTTTCAGCTCTGTTCTAACTAATGGCAAGCGATGTTATCCGACTTAGAGGTAACCGGGTTGTTGGGGTTGCATAATATGACTACTCTGTATCTGTATTAGTCACATGATATAACTACTTTGTATCTGTATCATTCACATAGCTGTTTTGTATTCGTATCAGTCACATAATTACTTTGGATTTGTCACATAACATAACCACCCGGTATTCTGCATCTGTATCAGTCACATAACATAAACCAACTCTTTGTATCGGTCACATAACATATACCAACTCTTTGTATCAGTCACATAACATAAACCAACTCTTTGTATCGGTCACATAACATATACCAACTCTTTGTATCAGTCACATAACGTAACAAGAGAATATTAATGTGCCATATGCAGAAATTATCCGCTTAAGGAAACTTAGGTAATATGGAGCTTTCCAAGTCCACGTGAATGAGACCCTAAGAATGGAAGGGGTGGGGGGAAGGGGGAGGGGTCCTGTAATTCCCCCTCCTCCCCTTTGTACCCCACATCCTCCTCCCCCCTTCTCTACCCCTTACCCCCCTCTTCTAGGACACACCTGCAATTAGGTATACCTGAGTCGTGAATTAGGAGGTTGTTTACCCCTGAGTGGATTATTTAGTTGAAGGCAATTAAGGCTGAAGGGGTGCTTTGGGTAATTATCTGGGCCAGGGGTGGGATGGGAGGGAGGGAAGGAGAGAGAGAGGGGGGGAGAGGGAGGGAGGGAGAGAAAGAAAGAGGGAGGAAGGGAGAGAGAGTGGGAGAAGGAAGGGAAGGGGAAGAGGAAGTGGAGGAAAAGGGGTGAGGCAAGGAGTTAGTAAATAGAATAACAAATAAAAGTAGAGGGAAGGAAGGAAGAGAGAGCGAGAGAAGAGTGAAGGGAGGAAGAGGAAAGAAAACTGGGAAAAGAAAGGAAAGAGGAAGAGAAGGATGGAAGGAAGAGAGAGAGGTACGGGGAAGGGGGGAATGCAGGATGGAAAAGGGGGAAAGGAAGACGTAAAGATAAACTAAATAAAAGTTGAGAAAGGAAGAGAAAGAGAACGAAGGGAGCGGGAAAGGGAGGGAGGGAAAGTAGAGGGGAGAAAATGGGGAAGTAAGGAGTAAGTAAATAAAATAATTAAATAAACGTAGAGGGGAGAGGAGAGAGGGAAGGAAGTAGGGAGGAGAGAAAGAGCAAAAAAGATAGGAGGGAGGTTGAGAATGAAGGAAGAAGAGAGAAGGAAAGAGAAGTAAACAGGAAAATGGAAGGTCGGGATAAATACACAAAGTAAGTTAATAAAAGAAGGAAAGGAAGAGACTGGAGGGAGTGACGAGGGTAGGAGGAACGGAAGAGAAGGGAGGGAGTGAAGGAGGGTAGAAGGAGGAAAGGAAGAGAAGGGAGGGAGTGAAGGAGGGATGGAAGAGAAGGGAGGGGGTGAAGGAGGGAAGGAAGAGAAGGGAGGGAGTGAAGGAGGGAAGAAGGAGGAAAGGGAGAGAGTGAAGGAGGGAAGAAGGAGGAAAGGAAGAGAAGGGAGGGAGTGAAGGAGGGATGGAAGAGAAGGGAGGGGGTGAAGGAGGGAAGGAAGAGAAGGGAGGGAGTGAAGGAGGGTAGAAGGAGGAAAGGAAGAGAAGGGAGGGAGTGAAGGAGGGTAGAAGGAGGAAAGGAAGAGAAGGGAGGGAGTGAAGGGGGGTAGAAGGAGGAAAGGAAGAGAAGGGAGGGAAGGAAGAGAAGGGAGGGGGTGAAGGAGGGAAGGAAGAGAAGGGAGGGAGTGAAGGAGGGAAGAAGGAGGAAAGGGAGAGAGTGAAGGAGGGAAGAAGGAGGAAAGGAAGAGAAGGGAGGGAGTGAAGGAGAGTAGAAGGAGGAATGGAATGGAAGGGAGGGAGTGAAGGAGGGTAGAAGGAGGAAAGGAAGAGGCAGGAGGAGAGAAGGTGGAAAGGGGAGGAAGAAACAAATGAGAGAAAAAAAAGCAGAAAGGGGCGAGGTAAATAATAAATTAGAAAAATAAATAATTAAAGGAAGGGAGGAGGAGGAGGACGAGAAAGAGAGGGATGGAGTGGAAGGAAGGAAGGAGAAGGAGGAGGGGGAGGGAGGGAAGCAGGGAAGAAGGAGGAGGGGAGGGAAGAGGTGAACTGAGAGAGGCAAGGTACGGAGAGTATGAGTTCCAGGAGAGAGAGAGAGAGAGAGAGAGAGAGAGAGAGGATCAGTAAAGGACTCTTCCTAATACCAAGCCTCTTTCTCTCCATCTGGATCTTTATTTACGTTACACGAAATGTCAAACAAAACATCAGTCCTTATGTCTATCAGTCTATCTGTATTTCTGTCTGTCAATCCATCCATCCATTAATCAGTCAGTCTATCTATATGCCAGTATGTTGCTGTCTACCAGAATCTGTCTCTAGTTGTATATCCCTCATCTCTGTCTGTCTCTCTGTCTGTTTATTGTCTGTCTCTGTCTGTCTCTGTCCATCAAATCAGTCAGTCAAGCTTTCCATCTGTCAGTCTTTCTCTGTCTGCCAGAATCTATCCAATATATCTCTATCTATATCTATCTATTTATCTGTCTGTCTATCTGTCCAGCCACGAAAGCCTCCCTCTCAATCTTACTGTGACTCAGCAAACAGTCCAGCATTGCATCCCAAGCCGCCCTCCTCCATGCACTTTATTCATCTCTCTCTCTCTCTCTCTCTCTCTCTCTCTCTCTCTTTCTCTTCGCGCGCGCGCGCTCTTTCCTCCTTATGGATTAAATTATAGATGCGTTAGAAGAACAAGGGAGAGGAAAGGAGGAGTAAGAGTAAGGAAAGAAAAGACGAAAGGGAGGGAAAAGGGTGAACATGGGAACGAAAAGAAAGGCAAGGAAGTAAAAGAAAGGGGGAAAGAGGGGAAGTAAGGAAGGAGGAAGAGAAGAGAAAGGGGGAAAGAAAAAATGAAGAGTCTTTAACGATGGATTAAAGAATAGTTAAGATGGATAGAATGGGAGGGAGAGAGGAGGAGGGGAACAAAGTGAGGAAGAGAGAGAGAAGACAAAATGTGTGAAAAGTAAACTGAGACTAAAAATAACGAAGTGTTAATAATTTGAACACACCAGGAGACAGACGAAGGCACGATAAACAGGAAGTGACAACATTTATACAGTAATTTTGTTGAGATTATTTCATAAAGATTTGGGAAATAATAGAAAGGAGGCAAATTTCATTTTAAACTTTAATTATAAAAAATCATAGGTCTTTGCATAAAACTCATACGGTACGTTATGAACACACACACACACACACACACACACACACACACACACACACACACACACACACACACACACACACACACACACACACACACACACACACACACACTGGGTACATAAGTAAAAAGTGGCAGGTATATACATTTTTGTAAATAATTTACAGTTTATCTTATTAGGTATAGTTTTTGACAGTGGAAGTGCAACAATTATTTGTACAAATATATATATATATATATATATATATATATATATATATATATATATATATATATATATATATATATATATATATATATGGATAGATATAGGTATAGTGTCGGATGAGGGAAGTACATATATCGTTACGAATATATGTACTTTAAGATATCATGAAATCTTTCTTATGCTTGAAATTAATCCAGTGTTTTGTAATGCAGGTTGAAACGGTGAAAGATCTGAATCCCGAAGATACTGAAAAGTGAATTCAGGAATACCGAAGGTCTGAACTACTGAGAAAATATTGGTGTGAATTACGGACATGAAGATCTACTATTGTTATCGAAAGGTCTGAAACTGTGAAAAAAAAAAAAGTTACCTGAAATACGAAAATAAGATCTGAATGCTGGACTACAGAGGTCTGAAACGCTGTGAGAACATTATGATCTGAAATATGGTACCGAAACTGGAAAATATCTGAATACAGGAAATACATAATGAAGGAAATATGAAAATACAAGTCTCTGAAACCATGATATCTGAAAAAAAAAATAAAAGTGAAAGCATGGACACTGAATACAAAGCGATCTGATACAAGTGATTACAGTTACAAAACTTGTGTAGCAATGACTGTATCCAGGATGGCGACCGTGAACTTTATGTAACCTGGGGCTGACTCATGGTGGTTTTGTAATCATGTAAGCAGAAAAAAAAAGTGAGTAATTTTTGTAACGGATGGAATTTTGAAGCGAAAAATATTGTGCATACACGAATTGGATAGAATAGAGGAAAAAGTTGAATATCATTTCCTGGAAGATGAGCTGTGGACTGGTTTTATTTGAATGTAGAAAATTATATTCATTGTGAAATTTGTTAAATTAAAAATGAGAATGTATTGAAATTCACAGTAACCTAAGTGAATTGATAATGTGTTGGAAAATGAAAATAATCGTTTATAATTATCGATGTAATTTGTTGGTCAGAGAAAATGTAAATGAAACTGGCTATTGTCTTAAATGAAAAAAAATATATATATATACAATAGAAATGGGAAAATGCTATACGAATATCTTTAGTGGATGACTTGAGGTAATGATTAAAAAAGCAGAAAAGATACGAAAAAATAGGAAGACCTTGGAAAACGTTAAAATGTTATGTAAGTGAATATCATGAGCAACTGAAAACAATAGACTTCAAGCGGTGACTGTGTTGTAGCCTAGCCCTGGAGTGGTAGTGTGTGTGTGTGTGTGTGTGTGGGTGTGGGTGAAGGGGAGGTGCGTGTGTGTGTGTGTGAACGAAAAACATATACCAGTCTGAACGATGCAAATTGATACCGTAAGACTTAAAACTCAGACTTTCTACCAGTATGGAATAATTTTTTTTTTTTTTCTGAAACATTGATGCCTCAGATATATGACAGAAAAAACTACCCCTATTGTATACAGTTGGTGTTGTAGGCAGTGATAATGACGAAAAATACAATGTTTTTTGATGTAGTTGTAATTACCCTCCCCCCCCACCTTTCCCCCTCCCTCCTCCCTGTATCCCTCCTCCACCTCTTTCTCCCCTCACCCTCCTCCACCAATCTTACATAATATATTGCCACTTGTAAAACATTCTTTATTTTTGTATTTTAATGTATGGGATGTAATTGCTGTATCAGTATATATGTATTATTCCCCCCATTTATATTTTTGCTTGTACATTGATTAATATTTTTTTTTCACCCGCTTCATGTGCCAGGAGCGGGTATTTGGAAAGTATTATAATTGTAACTACTACTAATACTACCTTTAGGGATAGTTTTGGGGGTTATTATTTATTATTATGACTACTAAAAATGTTTACTATCATTATCTTGACTATTTTATACTTTCTTATTGTGTTAGTCGTTCTGATATTTATATTTTTCACTGACTATTTTCCTACGTGTTTGATAATCGTTTAAAATTGTTACTGTCACTTCTATGACTAGTTTGTCTTGGCTGTTTGATTTTTTTCCTGTTCTTTTATTAGTTCTTATAATTTTTACTATCACTATTTTCCCACTTTCTCTAATAATAGCTGTAAAATTGTTGATATTTCTACTATGACTATTTTCATTTATTTATCCCTTGTAATAGCACAAATTATTACTATCCTCAGTATTCTTCCCCTTCCCATTTGCCTTGATAATCGCACTAATTTTATCAGTTACTCTTATTAACTCTTCCTTATCCTGTATTATTTTCTGGAATCTCAGTTTCACATAGATATATTTCTTTCGAGTCTCCAGATGTGTTACACTATTTTTTATTTTCCTGCTCAGTTGCTCATTAATGTATCCTCAGTTATCACCATTATCACCCCCTTAGCTAAATCCATTACCCATTTATTCATCAGTTATTCTTATTAGGTCTACGAAAGCCTCTGTTTTTTTTTTTTTTTTTTTTTTTAATTGAAGATGAGGAAGTCACTTGAAGATTTCCCATTATTTTTAAAAGTCTGTTACATCCCATTAATGTATGCAATCTTCTATGGAATTATAACTCTTTTGGTTTTAGAATGTTAAATAGGATATGCGATTATTACAGAAAGCCACATAGTAAGCTTTCATTATTCAGAGTTTTCTATTTGTCTGTTGTATCATGTTTTATAATGTCCTTCTAAAGCATTCTGTTATAGCCTATCCTTCAGTCAAACAAAAGGTATGTCATTGATTTCCTGTATTTTTTTTTTTTTTTTTGTCCATTATCAATCCCACTTATTTCTCTCACCGAGTCAGTTCATTACATCCCCATTATCTCAGTTTTCTCGTGTGTGCGCGCGCGTGTGCGTGTGTATGTGTGTGGAGGTACATAAAAACGTCCATGAACCTGTTTGTACATAGTCAGGCTATAAACTGTAGGTGTGTGTGCGTGCGTGTGCTTGTGTGTGTATGAGAGAAGGGTTCACCTACATATATATATATTATATATATATTACTATACGAGAGGGGTGGAGGTGTGTGCATTTGTATGTGTGTGTGTGTATGTGTGGTGGGGGTGGAATGTGTATTTGTGATGCCCCACCCCATTTATATAAGCCCCGCCTACATTCTACCAAGTCCAACCCTTTTCACCTAAACCTCGCCCAGTTTTTACCAAGCCCTGCCCATATCTTAGAAGCCACGCCCCTTTCTGTCAAACCCCGCCTACTTTTTGCCAAGATCTTCAATCTTGCTTACAAACTCCACTTGCAGTGCCCTGTCTCCTTCCTGCCAAGCCCCACCCCTTTTATCCAAACTCCGCCTTCTTTCTCATAAGCACCGCCTCTTTTCTGACAAACTCCACCCCTTTATCGTAAGATCTGCATCTTTCCTTACAAGCCACGCCCCTTTTTTTTTTTTCTCTCTCAAATACCACCTTCTTCCTTTTAAACTCCACCCACTTCTTCGTAAGCCCCTCCATTTTACAAAACTCCCCTTTTTCTCACATGCCCTAACCCATTTTCAACTAAGTTCTACAGCTTTTCTGTCAAACCCCACCCCTTTCTGCTAAATCCCTCCCATTTCTGCCAAGCTGTACCTCTTTTTTCTGTCAAACTACTTATTTCTCATAATTTTGCCCTTCGCTTCTCACATCCTGTCTCTTTAACCATACTCATGCAACCTCTAGCAGTGCCACCATGGCCCACTCCACAGTGCCCTGTTTATGCCCCATATGTACCCAGAACACTACATCTATGCCCCACAGTGCCCCTAATATGCCTCAGAATGCCCCATCTGTTTCAGAATGCCCAGTTTATGACCCAGTATATATGTTCGATGTTTTGCGACGATACCTCAGAGATGCCCATGGTGCCCACTTTGTGATGAAAATATGCCCAGTCTGTGCGACAGTGCTTAATCTGTGTCCAGTTTATGCCCACCTTTGCCACATTTGTATCCAGTTATTGCCCCACATGTGCTTCAGTGCCACAGCTGTACCCATTTTATGCCCCATCTATGCCACAGTGACAGACCAGTGCCCAGTGTATGCCTCGACAGTGCCCAGAGTATGCTCCATGTATTTCTCAGCTCACATATATCATTCCACGAAGGTTGTGTATGCCTAGCTGTAATTCTTTGTTACATAGTATGTATATATACAGAGATATTTATTTGCTTAATATACCGTTTTGTAATATAATTTTAGCACCATTTGTAATAACTCTTTGTATCGGTAATACCTGTGTAATGTCTAACGCTTGTCTCTCATATTTTCTGTAATTTTTGTATTTGTGATATTTCTTAGTACTGTTACATTTCTGTGTACTGTACTCATCTTCATAAGTCCATTGTACTATTCCTGTCACCTTGCTTTTGTAATTTCACTTTACTCTTTTTTGTAATATCTTTGTAAGCACTCTTGTAATGACAGCACAGATTTAGGTTCTTTATTAAAAATATTGGGGTCAGTTATCATTATGAATTGTACATCATTACATTTTAAGTACATGTAATGGCGTACAGCAAAGACGGTAATGAGGCTGGTTGTAAGCAGTGTAAGTCTGGGTGTAGCGTACTGTACTTAAATTGTACATAAGAATACTGTACTTAAATTGTTCCTAAGAAAGTACGGTAAATGGAACTAAAATCAGACTGGGTTGTATTAAGATTAGAATTGTACTAAGACCAGGTTAGAGTGTAATATGGGATGTACGGTAGGTAAACTAAATGTACTTAGGTGAATGTTACATGTACTCAAGTCTTTTCTTCATGCACTGAGTAAATTGAGTTAAGGTTATACTTCAGTTTAATAGGGCCAAAGGTGAGAGAGAGAGAGAGAGAGAGAGAGAGATTTTGTGTGTGTGTGTGTGTGTGTGTGTGTGTGAACTCCAACCTATGACAAACAGAACAAGACTAATTAAAAAAAAAAAAAAAAAAAAAAAAAAAAATGACTTTTGGCTCAGTACTGTTCACAATACATTTCGTACGTTTTCCATTGAGGCTGAAGGTAATATAAATACAATCATTATTTCCCCAGTTTCTGTGGCAGTGGCTCCTTTTAGTGATCAGAATCTGCCAGAAGTTTTCGTTCATTAATTGGTTTACATGGCACCAATAAATTACGTTCACATGACTTCATTTCACTTCACTCTGTTGATACTAAAGACTTTGTTATATTGTAAGATTCGTATGGTAGATATGATTTACGTCGATGAGTATGGACGTTTTAAATTTTTGGAAGTATTACAGTATTTCAATTGTGTATGACTTCAGAAAGTAAAAATGTAGCTTCTGAAGTGAAAATATTTGTCACCACGAATCGTACGAGGAAATTTATGAAATATACCTATTCTTACGTAGAAGTTTACGTATTATGTCCAGTTTTACGAGGATTTTTACATAATATATTCACTTACGTGGAAATGTGCGTGATATATCCAGTTACGTGGAAATTTACGTAAAATGTCCACCTATGTGGAAATTTACTTAATATATCCAGTCTTAAGTGGAAATTTGCGTAATATCACCTACGTGGAAATTTTCGTAATATATGCACTTAAGTGAAAATTTGCGCAATACATTCACTTACATGGAATTTACGTAATAATCCAGTCTCATGAAAATTTACGTAGGATGTCCAGTCTTACGTGGAAGTTTGCGTAATATATCCAGTCTTACGTGGAAATTTAAGTAATAATCCAGTCGAACGTGGAAATTTGCTTAACATATCCAATTTTACGTGGAAATTTGCGTAATATATCGTCTTACGTGAAAATTTTTCGTAATATACCCAGTCTTACGTGGAAATTTACGTAATCAGCCTTACGTGGAAATTTACATATCAGTCTTACGTGGAAATTTACGTAATATATCCAGTCTTAAGTGTAAAACAGTCGAATCAATCTTTACGCAAAAGTTTACTTAATATATTAAATCTTAGGCTGATGTATACGTAATATATCCAGTGTTACGTGGAAATCTGCGTCATAAATTCAGTGTTACGTGGAAATCTGCGTCATAAATTCAGTGTTACGTGGTAATCTGCGTCACACACTGCATCTTACGTGGAACCCGGCCTCATTTTTCACCTTTTTACGGGAGACCTTGAGGTGGTGGAGTCAGCGTGAGTGAGTCGACTCCTCCGCAGACGGCCTTGAAACTGGGCTGGAAAAATGATGGTGGACTTTTGTGGACATTGTGTGGAAAGACCTGTTTTGGGGGAGGTGGAAGGGTGGGGATGGACTCTACCCCCCTCACACTCCACACGTTTCTTTCCCTTTCTACTTTTTTTTTTTTCTAATTTACTCTTGTGCTTTATTTCCCTTCTCTTCCTCCCTTTATTTACCTCCCCCTTCCTGTCTTATGTTTTCTGTTTATCCCTTATTTCTTTCCTCCTGTCAGATCTGTCTCTTCCCCCAATACACACCGTTTCTTGCCTGCCTTTTTATGTGTATGCCATTCCCGTACCGCTCTTGCAGTCTCCCTTCCCTCCTCCCCTACATTCCCCCAACCC
The DNA here is from genome assembly GCF_032717465.1 of Coenobita brevimanus. Taxonomy (NCBI): domain Eukaryota; kingdom Metazoa; phylum Arthropoda; class Malacostraca; order Decapoda; family Coenobitidae; genus Coenobita; species Coenobita brevimanus. The sequence goes on from NC_137015.1 coordinate 32,359,695, forward strand.
CAATCCCGCATACTCCCCTTCGTCTCTCTTTAATCCATCCATATCCACTTTTGTCATATCCCTTCTGCTTCCCATACCACTATACCTTTCCCCTTCAATCCCACTCCCACTCTTAGTCTTCCTCCCTCTTTCTCCTCCCCCTTACAATTATCCGCTTCCCCTCACTCCCACACCTTCCTTTCTCCTTCTTCCTTCCCCTCCTCAGTTACAGAATTGATAATAAGTACCGGTACAAATGTGCGTATGTAATGGGCGTGTGATATCCCTTACCCAGTGAAGGTTGTATTTATCTGTCATTTGAGGCGTAAAGGACAGCCTTGGGAGTTTGTGAATGCGCTGTGAAAAGGGCAGGTGTTTTCTCTTTCCTCCCGGGTGTGGACTTCAGTGTGCTTAGGCCGGGCAGATGTAAATTGTGTCACCCCATACTCCAGCCAGGATGCACAGTACTTTGGGGCAGGATTGCACAGACAGAGAGACATATATCTTCCTAAAGCTTGATGAACATATAGCGGAAAAATCGAACCATCTGAATCATGCAGTGATAGAGAAAGGGTTTTTCATTATATTTCGTCAGTTGTAAATTTTCTTCAGGCGGAACTGGGAAGATAGCTGTGTGTTTGTACATTTAGGGCAGTGTGTGTATATACGGGCAATGCAGTATGTAGCCTACTACCTCTAAGAAGCAGGGTGTAAACAGGGGTGCAGTGCTGCAAGAACTCACACGAGCACTGCTCCACCACCTATAGTTTGGCTGTTCTGAGTTATTGAGAATTGTTTCTGTTATTAAATATCTAGCGGTAGAATCAAACTATTAAGTGACAAAAGACAACAGATAGTTTTCATCATATATATTAATCAGACGTTTCATTTTATATATATATATATATATATATATATATATATATATATATATATATATATATATATATATATATATATATATATAAGGAACTTCTGTGGTACAGTGGTAGAGTTTGCTTTTTCGTACATGGGAGAACGAGGGTTCGCGCCCCGCCAGGGTAATAAACTTTGGGAGCGTTCTTCCAGCCACGTACTGCTTTGGCGGACATAAGGGGTGCTGTGGTTGAACCAGTGTCGCGTACAATAAAGTGTGCTTGCACCCAGTCAGCTTGCACGGGCCGATTACACTTTGTTCACAGACTACACACACATCCAAAACCACTCCAACACTACAGTCACATTTACAAGCACTTCTCAACCTACATAATTATAATCTCTACCAGACAGCCTAAGCCACTTGGTAGAGATACATTGGCTGTATCGTCCCCACTTCGGTCGGGATAGGCCGGTCCTGCAATGGACACTCAAACGGCTGATGATTATATATATAAAAGCAGTCATAATTTAGTGAGCTCCTGCACCTTGAAATTTGGCATTGCACCTTTGGTTATAGATTTAAAGATAAGGTAAATGCGTGATTGTGGGCGTAAACTTTAAAGTAAGAGAGCAGGGTCGGGCGCAGGTGATGACAGAGACAGGGGTGTAATAAAGAGCATAAAACACGAGGTCGTCTGTGGAGGTGGGTGTGGTCAGCGGAACTGGATGTATTTGTAAGCATCAAATAGTATTCTTGTGGGCATACGTATAAACAATGACAGCCATGATATGGGGTGTTGCTGTGGGTGTTGGTGCAGGCATTGTAGCTGGGATGTATTTGTAGAGATAAAATGGGGTGCTGGTGTGGGCATAGGTGTGAACAAAGATAAAGTTGTAATTGTTGGTGTAAAATTGGGTGAAAGTAAAGAAATTGGGTGTTAGCAAAGACAAAGGTGTAAGTATACGTATACAAAAAGTGTGTATTTTTTGGCACAGGTGTGGATAAGACAGGGGTGTTATTGTAGGCATAAGACAGGTGTGTACTTGTGGGTGTAGGTGTAATAAGGGGTGTACATGTATCCAAAATGTACTGTAAGTTGTGGGCTAGGGGTGAGGGCACTGTACTACCCCCCCACCCCACCCCACCCCTCCAGTGTGGTCGGTCCAAGGTGTACAATTTATAGTACTGTACATAGGCGTTACGGCGTATTTTTTGTTATTTAAAATAAAATGTGTTTTCATGGAGGACTCTGGTTTTACTCTCCTGTTTTCACCTTCTTTCAGCATATCAACCTCTTCAGTACGAGGCGGCCCTTCTGAACTGAATAAAACCGTCTGCTTCACTCCTTCAGTCTTTTAACCCCTTCAGTACCAGAGGACCTTTTCTTTTGTACATGGTAAATCGTCTGGCGGCAGCAGAAATAATAGACATCATCGTTCTGAAGAGGTAAAGGATGATATTGTCTTCAGTACAAGACTTCCTCCTAAGCTGAATAAAATCACCTGAAGATGCCAGGAATAATATATCATTGTAGTGAAGGGGTTACCTAGGCTGCAGTTAAATGATATCAAATTTTACCATAAAATATTTGAAGCTTCCGTTCTATTTCCCGCTCTGTGTATGAATTCTCGTTCTATTATCTTGACAGTCTTTTATTTCGACCTGTTTCCCGCTAAAAATGTGAATTCCTAACCTGTTTTCACACCAAAAAATTATATTCTCCGTCTGTTTTCCAGGCCAGTGTTATATTACGGTATATTTGGGTGTACCTACTGATTACAATTTTTACTTATAATTTGCAATAATAATTACTGCAAGGACTTTACCCTATACTATATACCGGGTTGTTTTTAATGTACATGGGTTTTAATATTTTGCTTATTCACGAAATGCTGGTTTTTCAAGCAGTAAATCGAAGTATAATCTTAATAACAGAAAATGATTGTTAACTCTTGTATTAATATACGTGTAACCAAAATTAGAAAGAATAATTATGAAGCTGTTATTAGAATGGTAAGAAAAATGGTGTTACGAAAAGGTAAAAAGCTAATAAAATTTATTGCAAATGTTGTGTTGGTAACCTGAAAAAAAAAAAGTTCATGCAGAAGACTGTAAAAAAATAGTAAATGCATGATTTGCATAATAACCAACGAATATTTGAAGTATAATGAAGTTGAAGAGTTCATACATGCGTTACTTTCAGTAATGAAGAAGCCTAATTAGCGTGTTGAAAAAGACTAATGACTGTAACCAATAAAATACTGATCTACAAAGAAATTATTTAGGAACAAAATTATTGGTAAAAGATTATACTTCAAATGACAAACTTTAATACAGAGCTATTTTATTTACGATTTAACGTGCCAAGGGACTATTTACATGTCTAAAGGAAAATAAATGAAAAGCGTGTTAAAGAACGGAAACGATTGGTAAAAAAAAAAAAAGTGAAATTCTGTGCTGTCGCTGGATGATCTGCACCTTGTTGTCTGGGTTACAAAGCCAGGTAAAGGAGGAATAACGCGACCTTACTGTGTTCTGGTTGGAGAAAATTGAAATAAAACGTCATTGCATTCAAAACATTAATCCTACAATACCTAGTTTCATGGGGTATACTTACCTGCCTCATCCCCACCGCCCACCAAACTAATCTGTAGCTCCTTTGACCCACGCCTCTGCTTACCACGCCCATTTCTTTACCAGCCCCCCCCCCCCATCACGGTTTGATTGTGTGTCGCTTATTACGGGTCATGGAAAGCGCCTTGTCACTGAAATAGGTTAATCTTGTTGTAAAAAATGTCACTTCCTCCTTAATTCAATGAGTAGAATAACAAAATAAATGTGCAGATAGCGAAGAAATGCGTAAAATGTGAAATAAGACTAATTATTTTAAAAACTCATTCTGAGAAAAGCCCAAGAAAATTGTTATGGATAACACGTTTATAAACTTTGTAAACAGAAAATAGGTGAAAAACGGCAAATTGACAGTAAAAGAAATATATAAGGATGATTAGAAGTGAATTAAAAAAGAATGTAAGGTAGAAATGAATGTAAATAATGGTACGAAAAATGAAGAGGAAAAATGACAAAGCTGGCACCTACAAGTGATTTATGTTTCTTGAGTACAGAAATGCATTATTGCAGTTTACTGACGAAAAGTTACGCCGATGAAGAAGAGGATGGAAGGAGCACTCATAGTGCACCGTACGCGTCCACCAGTGGGTCTAAAGGCCAAATGTTTGACTTTGCATGTGACCTTGACCTTCGGCTGATTGCTTGGAAATTAGACATCATTCTTCCTTGCCTTACTCTTAACCCTTCCACAAAGTTTATTTCAAATCAGATCACGGTAGTTTGAGCTGACTTTGCTCAGTGACTTGAGCATTGCCCTTTGCCTGTGACCTTGACATTTGTCCGATCGTTTTCAAAATATCATCTCTTTATCTGTACCTTAACCTGAACATTTCCACAAAATTTGGTCTAAATTGGAAAAATGCTAAGTTGACCATGCCAGGTGACCATGATCTTTGATCTTTTGTCCTAAAAAAATTGGTCCATCCCTTGGGTGATCCTCAGCCCACACACAAAGGTTGACCCAGATCAGATAAAAACTGTTTTAGTTGCTTTGTTCACACAGACACAGAGATCGAATTTTGACCTTGCCCTGTGGTATTGACCTTATGATTAATACCGGTATGTTCACAAAACTGAAGCCCTTCATTCTTGCCTAACCTTCAACCCTTCCACGAAGTTTGGCTCAGATCAGATCAAAACTGTTTTGAGTTGCCCTTGCCCTTTGACCTTGGCCATTTGACATTTCGTTATGACCCTAACCTTTTGATTGATTTTTTAAAATCAAGAATAAATCCTTTTATCCTTGCTTTACCTTAACCCTTCCGCCAAGTTTGGTTCAAATCGGATAAACACTTTAAGTTGGCCTTGTACTGTCACTTGGGCCTTTGACCTATTATTTTCAAAACAATAGGTCAGCCCCTTGGGTTGATCCTCAACATATCCACCAAGTTTGGTCCAAATCAAGTCGAAATTTTCAGATATTTGGTTACCCGCACTGACACACGGGTCGAACTTTGTCTTTGCCCTGTGACCTTGTCCTTTGACTGATTGTTCTCAAAACTGAATGTCTCCCATCTTGCCTTGCCCTCAGCCCCTCTACTAAGTTTAGTATAAATTGGATAAAAACTGTTTAAGCTGACTGCTAGGTTAAACCTTGATCTAGCCCTGCGACCTTGACCATTGACCTACTGTTCTATTAAACAGTTGTTTTACTCATTGGTCGACTTAGCCATTTCATCATGTTTGCATAAAATCAGGTAAAACACACACACACACACACACACACACACACACACACACACACACACACACACACACACACACACACGTGCATGTCGATCAAAGCATAACACCCGGTCCCGTTTTACGAGCACGGATGTAATAAAAATTGTAAGTAATGCGTTAAGAATAATCATGATTTGTAATAACTGGAACACTAACTGTAAAAAACAGTAATGATGATGATGACTGTGATACTGTTGCAAAGATTACAGCAGTAATGGCAGCGGTAACAGCTGTCGATGTCCTACCTCTTTAAACCTCCAGATGTTTTGGTTTGACATAAACACAAGATATAAAGTGGAGTCTGTTACTGATATCGAAATGAAGCCATAATAAAAATGGTGTATAGGGATTTTAATAAATAGAAGAGCAAAAGTGCCTTGATCTATAAAATTGAAGGTTCAGACTAAGTGTATCCTTTCTATTGTAATCAAAGATCGCTCAGTGAGAATTAGAAATGACTATTGCCTGTATAAATTCATCCCTTGGGTGGATAGAAACAAGGACTGGGGTAAATAAAACGCTGTTAGAAGAAATCAATAATAGTTAAAGCAGAAAAGAAAAGGCCATTGACAAATTACACCATTATTAGATTAATGCTTGATGAACAACCGTGGTATAACAGTAGCAACCGAGAGATGGAATGAACAGAAATATAGACAGAACACAAGAGATGAACCGAGAGATGGAATTAACAGATGTGTAAACAGAAAACAGAAATGAACCGAGAGACGATGTTCCATAGGCTTATATTGAAAGTTTGGAAACTTTAACATCTGAAATAAATAAGGTAAGAGACCTGATGCATGTCTCTCTCTCTCTCTCTCTCTCTCTCTCTCTCACACACACACACACACACACACACACACACACACACACACACACACACACACACACACAAAGACAATACTGCATTTCTGTGGTACCTTCGTCAGCAGAATGTAAGAGTATCATGGTCTAGAGTATGTTTATTTACCATCCATCGTTTCCTACGTTATTTACAAGACAGTTTTCCTTTTCTACATGGTGATCCCTCTCATTCTATCCTGCTGTCCTTGTGTTGTGGTTGGTTAGTGGGGGTAAGCCTTCTGTTATTCCTGAGCTTTTCACTAGATACCTTAGCTATAGCGTCTTCATTGTGCAGCTGATAATTTTCTCTCATTTATAACAACGTTAATAACCTATAAATTGATCACCCATCACTGATAACAGGCGAATTAGTTAATGCTAGCAGGATTAATAAACAAGAGGGTGTCTGGCCCCTAATTTGTAAAGTTGGTTGGTTTCTTTGCATCTGTTTGTTATAAGTTTTGTATATATTATTTTTTGTGTCATGTGATTTTGTGTGATTTACTTATCGAAATGCAAGTGACAGAAAATGGATTTTAAAAAAATGATGAGGGAGAGGGAAGTGATTGAATGTGCTGTAAAAAAAAAAATGGTGAGGTACAGGGAAGAAGTGGAGAATGGAGTTAAAAATGGTGAGGGAGAGGAAAATAGAGTAAAAAATGGTGAGAGAGAGGCAAGAGGTGGAAAACTCAGTAAAAAAAAATGGTGTGGGAGAGAGAAGAGGTGGAGAATGGAGTATAAATGGTGAGGAAGAGGGAAGAGTTGGTTGGGTTGGAACGTCCTGAAGATACAAAAATGCCGTCCTTTATTACGAAACAGTTACTTCAAAGGTGGTAAGTGGAAGGCGTTGGAATTAAGTGTGTGAAGTACGAACTCAAGTAAGCAAGATGGCAAGTTGTAGAGAGGTTAAAATGTGCTGGATGAGTATTTATTTTAGATGTAATGTGCAAAGTGAGGGTGGTGCGTGGAAGTAAGGGTTATGTAAGAAATAATGTAAGACAGGTGACAGGTAAGTTGTGTTTGGAAATTGCTGGGTAAGAATATGATGTCTGAGCTCTCTCTCTCTCTCTCTCTCTCTCTCTCTCTCTCTCTCTCTCTCTCTCTCTCTCTCTCTCTCTCTCTCTCTCTCACACACACACACACACACACACACACACACACACACACACACACACACACACACACACACACACACACACACAAATACAAAATTATCGATTAGCAAAGACCAAAACACTGTACCACTGTAATTTGTAGTCAAGTTTAACTATGTATGAATTATAAACGCAGTAGCTAAGTAAGTATTTGCACACAGTCATAATACAGTATTAGGATTCTGTTAGTTAGAGGCAGATCTGACACTGTATGATGTGACTGAGGCGTGGCAGTGTGTGGTGGGGTACTGTGTGGTATGGCAGTATGTGTTGGAGTAGTGTGTGGTATGGCAGTATGTGGTGGGGTAGTGTGTGGTATGGCAGTATGTGGTGGGGTAGTGTGTGGTATGGCAGTATGTGATGGGGTAGTGTGTGGTATGGCAGTATGTGGTGGGGTACTGTGTGGTATGGCAGTATGTGTTGGGGTAGTGTGTGGTATGGCAGTATGTAGTGGGGTAGTGTGTGGTATGGCAGTATGTGTTGGAGTAGTGTGTGGTATGGCAGTATGTGGTGGGGTAGTGTGTGGTATGGCAGTATGTGTTGGGGTAGTGTGTGGTATGGCAGTATGTAGTGGGGTAGTGTGTGGTATGGCAGTATGTGTTGGAGTAGTGTGTGGTATGGCAGTATGTGGTGGGGTACTGTGTGTTATGGCAGTATGTGGTGGGGTACTGTGTGGTATGGCAGTATGTAGTGGGGTAGTGTGTGGTATGGCAGTATGTGATGGGGTAGTGTGTGGTATGGCAGTATGTGGTGGGGTACTGTGTGGTATGGCAGTATGTGTTGGGGTAGTGTGTGGTATGGCAGTATGTGGTGGGGTAGTGTGTGGTATGGCAGTATGTAGTGGGGTAGTGTGTGGTATGGCAGTATGTGATGGGGTAGTGTGTGGTATGGCAGTATGTGGTGGGGTACTGTGTGGTATGGCAGTATGTAGTGGGGTAGTGTGTGGTATGGCAGTATGTGATGGGGTAGTGTGTGGTATGGCAGTGTGTGGTGGGGTACTGTGTGGTATGGCAGTATGTGTTGGGGTAGTGTGTGGTATGGCAGTATGTGGTGGGGTAGTGTGTGGTATGGCAGTATGTAGTGGGGTAGTGTGTGGTATGGCAGTATGTGATGGGGTAGTGTGTGGTATGGCAGTATGTGGTGGGGTAGTGTGTGGTATGGCAGTATGTGTTGGGGTAGTGTGTGGTATGGCAGTATGTGATGGGGTAGTGTGAGGTGTGGCACTGTAGGGTGTTACTGAGTTGGGTCTAAGATATGACTGTGTGTGCTGGGTGGTGTTGAATGTAGCAGTGTGGTGGGGTAGTGTGGGGTGTGGCAGTGTGGTGGGACAGTGTGAGGTGTGGCAGTGTGGTGGGACAGCGTTAGGTGTGGCAGTGTGGTGAGACAGTGTGAAGTGTAGCAGTGTGGTGGGACAGTGTGAGGTGTAGCAATGTGGTGGGTAGTGTAAGGTGTAGCAGTGTGATGGGACACTGTGAGGTGGCAGTGTGGTGGGGCAATGTGAGGTGGCAGTGTGGTGGGGCAATGTGAGGTGGCAGTGTGGTGGGGCAATGTGAGGTGGCAGTGTGGTGGGGCAATGTGAGGTGGCAGTGTGGTGGGGCAATGTGAGGTGGCAGTGTGGTGGGGCAGTATGTGGAATAGCTGTGTGGTTGGGTAGTGTGAGGTGTAGCACTGTGGTGGGGCAGTGTGAAGTGTAGCACTGTGGTGGGGCAGTGTGAGGTGTAGCAGGGTGTGATGCGACTGAGATGATGCAGTGTGCTGTGAGGTAGTGTGAGGGAAGGCTGTGTGTGATGTTACTGTGCCCGCGATGGAGGTGTGACAGTGTGTGATGTGGCTGAGTTGTAGCCATATATCACAAGTTGAGGTGTGTGTGTGTGTGTGTGTGTGTGTGTGTGTGTGTGTGTGTGTGTGTGTGTGTGTGTGTGTGTTAATGTGCTTTGGTTATGTGAGCTTGGACTGAGAGATGTGACTGAGGTATATGTGAGATGTGGAGTGGCAGTGTAAGAAATGTAAGACCCCCCTACCGCCCCTGTGACGTTTCTTATATCCTGTGTTATCCATATGTATGCCGCTGTGTAGGCCTAAAGTATACCCATAATACATTTAATGGTACTGAAGGCCATTTGACAGTTAGTAGTGAACAATAAACATTAAAGGAAGTGGGAGGGGAGTGAGGGAAGAGAGGGAGGGAGAGAATAAGTAGGGGGAAGAAAGGGGGTGAGAGAGAGAGGAGAGGTGATGGTAAGAGGCTTAAAGTGATGAGTGGAGTGGAGTAGGTGAGGGATGGGGAGGGGAGGACAGAGGGGAGGAATGAACTGAAGGATTTAGTGGAGTGCAGAGGACGAGGGAGGAAGAGAATGAAAGAGAGAGAGAGAGAGAGCGTTTATGTGTATGATTGTGTATTACATTGGCAGCCTACACAAACCATACAGATCCTGCTGCTTTAAGGAGACCGTAACCTGCTCTGACGGTAATTTTTTCCCCTGTATATGGCAGTAGAAAATAAAGGAGAGTGTGTCATCAGCTCTCTCCATACCTTCCAAGACCGACTCAAAGGCAGAGAGAGAGAGAGAGAGAGAGAAAGCATGACCTTTTAAGGGTGAAATGTCAGAAGATTACAGTTTGCAGTGTCAGAATAATAATAAATTAATATAATAATAATAACAACAATAATAATAATAACAACAACAACAATAATAATAATAATAATAATAATAACTTACTACTACTACTACTGCTACTACAACAACAACAACAACAACAACAACAACTACTACTACTACTACTACTACATGACAGTATTGTGATACCAACTCTAACGTATGGAAGTGAAGCTTGGACGTTGTTGGAAGGACCAACAACAACAATAATAATAATAATAATAATAATAATAATAATAATAATAATAATAACTTACTACTACTACTACTACTACTGCTACTACAACAACAACAACAACAACAACTACTACTACTACTACTACTACTACTACTACATGACAGTATTGTGATACCAACTCTAACGTATGGAAGTGAAGCTTGGACGTTGTTGGAAGGACACAAGTCAAGAGTGAGAGCAGTGGAAATGAGTTATTTAAGAGGAGCCTGTGGAGTCACATGGAGAGACAGGCTGACAAATGAGGATATACAGTAAAGGAGCGTTGTGGTGTGGATGTTGATGTGATAGGAAGCGTTAGGGGGAATACACTGAGGTGGTTTGGCCATATGGAGAGGATGGAGGGTGAATGACTGACGAAGAGAGTGTATGTGAGTGAGGTGGAGGGGGGGGGGGAGAGGGAGGGGGAGGCCGAGGATGAGATGGAGGGATGGGGTGGAGAGGTATATGAGGGAGGGGGGGTGAGTTGGGGGAGGGTAGTCAAATGGTGGGTGACAGCGACTTGGAGGCGTTTTGTCTGTGGCCACCCTTTGCGGGATTAGGGCGTCGGGCTATAGATAGATAGATAGATTATTCTTATTCTTATTCTTATTATTATTATTATTATTGGGAGAAAAATCGGTAAAGAAAGTGGACATCATAGGTTCCATGCAACAGTGAAGATGGGAATCTGCATTAAGTCTCCCTCCATACGATTATACTTTTCCAGGTTGTAAGAGAAGGCTATGTTTACTCTCTGATGCTGAGTTTGCCTTCGACATGTTACAGGCGCAAGATCTGTGTGTGTGATATCTGTATGGAATGTTTTGTATCATCAAAGTTCACCCGATGACACATTAACCTGTTTATGCAGTATTTTCAGAGAGAGAGAGAGAGAGAGAGAGAGAGAGCGAGAGTTTGCTCAGTCACACGCGTAGTGGAGTGTCATGGTGTGTTTCTGATGTTTATACCCCTTTAAGGACGTTACTGAGATGGTCCTCCTCTGCGACTGGTAATTAATAAAATCACATTACCCTTGCCTGGTGGTCTAGTGGTAGAGGACATTGTGGTAGACGACCGTGCCTTATGCGCTGCAGTTCGAATTCAGGAGGTGACGGTTCGAATCCAAGAAGTGACGATTAGAATCCAAGAGGTGGCCGTTCGAATCCAAGAGGTGACTTCGAATTCAAGAGGTGACGGTCCAAATCCAAGAGGTAACAGTTTGAATCCGAGAGGCGATGGTTTGGATCCGAGAGGTAACGGTTCGAATCCAAGAGGTGATTGGGAATTTTTATATTATGTACAATATTGCCAAGGACAAAGGCTGGTCTCTTACTATCTGAATATCTGGCGTGACCTAGTTTCAAGCCCTGCAATACGAGGGGAATTATAATATTGTGGGAATATTACCGTGTTGTTTTAACGTTTGCCAGTTGCATGACATGGCCCTAGTGCAGTCCATGTACTATGAGTCACACAAGTATCGGTGCACAGGGGATCCAATGCCTACAGAAGACATTCGAACAACTGCTGATATTACCAACGTCTTATTGTGCCTGAAAAATGTCTGTTTATATAAACATAACATTTGCTTTATGTTTTTAAGATGCTAGTTGGCGATATTGACACCTTCCGACGTCAGGACAATCAACGTGGGGTAGGGCAGACACTAATATTTCAGTGACCTTCCTGCTGTGGTCCCAAATGTTTCACTTTTATTGTGCACCGAAATTTTTGTGACCCATAGTACAATCGTGGTCAGTAATTACTCCACACTCTCTCCCGAAACTGTGCCAGAATAATATGAGATCGTGCTACGTTATTTCATGTTAATTAAGTGGTTGGGTTCTGCTTCATGAAAAGGGAAATTTAAATCACAGTTATATCTCAATTGTGACAGCTTTTCAGCCATGAAGTTATCACAGAGAGAGAGAGAGAGAGAGAGAGAGAGAGAGAGAGAGAGAGAGAGAGAGAGAGAGAGAGAAGAGGGATTGTGAGGAGGGAGGGAAAGAGGATGTATGGGAGGAGTGGAGGGGGAGATAAGAGGGGGGATGGAGGGAGGGGGGAGGGATCACCGCTGAACCATCTCACGGCCTTCTAGTCACGACCTCTCCCTACCCTCCCTATTTTCTCTCCCTATTTCTCTCTCTATCTTTTCTCCCTACCCTCCCTATTTTCTCTCCCTACTTCACACCCTATCTTTTCTCCCCACCCTCCCTGTTTTCGCTGTCCTCCTTTCTGTTCTCGCTATTTCTCCCCCTCTCTTCTCTCCCTACCCTCCCTGTCTTCTCTCCCCATTTCCCCTGTCTTTTATCACACCACCCTTACCATTTTCTCTCCCTATTTATCCTCCTACCATCCCTTTTTTCTCTCCCAACCCTTATTTTTATCCTTCCCATGTCCTCGTTCTCCTTCTATCCCTATTTCCTCCCTACCTCCTTGCCCTCTCCAAGTTCATCTCCCTATCTTCTCATGCCTCACCCTGCTTCTTTATTTTCTACCCCTTACTCCCTCAATGTCTCCCTCTTTTTCCCTCCGCCTCCTCCATGTTTCTCCTCATTATATTCTTTTTCCACATTTTTCTCCCTCTTCACTATTTCACACATTTCTTTCCCTAATTTCCTCTCTTCCTTCTCCCTAGTATCCTCCTTGTTTCATCCTCTCTCTCTCTCTCTCTCTCTCTCTCTCTCACAACTTCATTTTACCTCTGTTAGTGTTGGTTTTGTGCCTGATTTCACTATTTTCTCTCTCTTTTCCCACCCCTCTCTGGTCTCCCTATCCCTGCCTGATTATTTCTCGTATATCTTCTTATTTACCATTGTTCCCCTTACTTCTTCCCCATCTTCTATATTTTTCTTTCACTATTGAGGTAAAAGGGAGAGAAAGGCAGTAGGAAGGACTAAACAATGAAGGAAGAAGGGAGGAGGGAAGGGAAGGATGGGAGAAGAAATAAAGGAGGTAACTATAAATGAGAGAGAGAGAGAGAGAGAGAGAGAGAGAAAGCTGGGTGTGTTTGTTGACAATGAATCAGCTGATATGGGAGTCACGTGGTCCCTGTCCCCACTCCCTTATCTCACCTCTCTCTCTCTCTCTCTCTCGTGTGTGTATGTATAAAACACACACACACACACACACACACACACACACACACACACACACACACACACACACACACACACACACACACACACACACACACACACACACACACACACACACACACACACACACACACACACACACACACACACACCTACTACGCTCCTACGAACCCAAGTCTTTGATCCAAACACACATCCCTTATCGTGGAAAGGTGGGGGCAGGGGAGAGAGAGAGAGAGAGAGAGAGGGGCATGTGGTCTAAGGGATCTGGTAGGGTGGGGGTAAAGATATAGTGGATGATGTTAAGGGTATGATGGGGTGGTGGTAGCGGTATGATGGTGTGGTGGTCGGGGTATGGCAGTGGTAAGGTAAGAGTATGGTAGGGTGTTGGTAGGGGAATGGTAGGGTGGTGGCAGGGATATGGTAGGGTGATGGTATCGGTGTGGTAGGGTGGTTGTAGGAGATATGATAAGATGATGGTAGGGATATGCTAAGGCAGTGGTGTGGATATGGTACTTTGTGGTTGAGGAATGGTAAGATTGTGGTAGGAAGGTGGGGGAACATAGCACGGAGGCGGTACGGTGGTAATAGAGTGGTGGGGGATGGTGAGGTGGCGTTAAGATGGGGAGTGTATGGCGGGTTAGAGGTAGGGGGATGAAGAGCTGATAGTCGGTGGGTGGTGCAGCGGTTTGGTAGGGTGGTGGTAGGGGTTGTAGGATGATAGTAGGATTATGGTAGGTTGGTGGTAGGGGTATGGATGGGTGGTGGTAGGGTATAATAGGATGGTCGTAGGGGTATGGCAGGGTGGTGGGAGGCTTATGTAGGGTGATGGTAGGGGTATATAGTGTGGTAGTAGGGATATGTAGGGTGGTGGTAGGGGCATGGTAGGATCCGTGATGGTGGTGTAGGGACGGCAAAGTACAAAGTTAAAGGAATACAAAAGAAAGTAAACAGCTATAGACCCATTGGCTCTTGAGGTTCCTTTGTTACAAGAAAGGGATATAAAAGCAGAAAACGCCCATCTGAGACTCTTTTGATACTAGAAAATGATGGCAAAGAAGAAGGTCTCCCCAACACACCAGTCCTCAGCCGTGGCAGTCAAGTAAAAGTTTGGAACACTAATCAGTATAGGAAATATAAGAAGTTGATGGGGAATAGTGAGTTATGAATCTTAAATATGGCTTTGACGATATATGAATGTATTACAGGAATATTTTTTGTAATGTATAAGGCTATAATTAATACCGGCATGCCCTGTAACAAGAAATAAATTAGCACCCAAAGTTATAAGTTATGCAGACACAGGCGTGGTCACAAATTTCTTTGCAAGTTTGAATTTAGGGAAAAAATTGAGTGATAATCCTTCCCACTTTATTGTTTATTATTAGTGGAGAAGATTTTTTAGGTTTCGACGCCATTTCAGGACACTGCAAAACTTCTGACCTTAACTAAACGGACACGAGAGTCAGGTGGGTCAGAAAGAATGATTTGGTGTGAGTGTGGTGCTTTGGTAAATAGAACGGGCAGTATACGTATGGTTGTGAAAAACTAAGCAGGTGCCCTTCAGAAACGTTGTAAATTCGTGATAATTGTTTTTCTTTCATGTGAGTGTTCGTACCACGGTTCTTATGTATACCAAAACAGAAAAATATATAATGTAGTTCCTTATTGTGACCTATTATTATCCCATTGTTCTACTTTCTCTTCCTCTCCTTCCGTCTTCTTCGTTACCTCCTCTTCCTACGAGCTGAGTTGGTTGCACTTATATAGCCTGACTCCTCTTGCCTGGTTATACAAACGTCCACCTACTCTCTCCCTAATTATACAAACGTCCCCCTGCTCTCTCCCTATTCCCCCAAAGGAGCCTGGTGAACTGCAGGATGAGGGGCAACTTCAGTCTACAGTTCACCAGGTACAGTACACGTCTGCATGACTCTGGGACCACAACAACAACCAGCTGAGTAATCCAGTATTTTTTTCATTATCATCATTAGCCTTGTTAGTCCACACCATGATAAGGTTTTCTCTCTCTCTCTCTCTCTCTCTCTCTCTCTCTCTCTCTCTCTCTCTCTCTCACACACACACACACACACACACACACACACACACACACACACACACACACACACACACACACACACACACACACACACACACACACACACACACACTGACGTATTCGCGGCAGGTCCGTTCCATCCCAGGCCCACAAATTTACGTAACTCATACCTCCATTTTATTCTCGCCGATCTCTTCCTCTCACTCCATCTCTTGGGTTGTCACTGCTATCTCTCCCTCTGTTGTTTCCTCTAAAGAGACCTCTTTTTTATCTGCAAATTAATTACTTCTGGTTATTTTCTTTCTTTTGCGGTGATTGTATTTTCTGAGAAAGTCTGTTTTATGATAAGCTTTGTTCTTATCCATTCACGTGATGCTTAGTATTGTTATATCCATTCTTCTCTGAGCACGCCTGAAACTGCATTTTTAGTACTGGTACATTCTGCTACCTTAATGTACTGTGTTGATTTGATGGCCATGTCTTGTGGGAGCATTACTTATTCTTACTTATTACCTACTTATTACTTACTTATTCCTGTGGGCTCTTTGACTGCTAGGATTGTTCTCAGCTGAGCAAAATAGTCTGTGTTACTCTGTTAAAATTCCTATATGTACCAACAGCAGAGGAAGGAAGTAAAGAGATAAATTTTGATACATTTCATGGCTGGGGTTTCTATCAGTTGAATGAAATTTTATGGTGTTGCCCTGAACAAAATACCCAAGTGCACCAGTCGCAGTGAAAAGCTTAGGATTTTGGACATGAGTAGCCTGGCCAAGGGATCCCTATACCTTACAGGGGTATTATAGGACTACCTGTTACCATTTTACATTTGTATATGCCTTTTGTCATGATTAGTGATAAACATAACAATGATTTTGCAGAGGGGTACTAATTCTGAGCAGTTCTTTGAATAACCCAGCGGCCACTTAAATGCAGGGCTCCTCTGTTGTGGGTTCTGGCACGCATACTGCAGTAGTACACATCCAGGACCTGACGGATTTTCATCGTGAAAATGATACTTACCGTAATCCAGTGACATATGATTTCTCACAACATGACAGTCATCTGGTGTAATGTTAAGGAGTGCCAATTCCAATGAAAGCGTTTATTACAATGGAACAAACTGTGAGGTGTTGGATGAATACTATAACTTGGTCAAGACATTTCAGAAGGGGCGATTCTTTGATGTGGATTGTCTTACTTGACTACCTATGGATGGGACAGTTATTGACATTATTGATTCCTTCTTCTTGGGTTAGTAATGGGCGTACATGACAATGAACTTGCTAAAGATGATATTGAGCATTTTAACTGGTGGGTGGGCACGCCAACTATCCACCCACTCGATGAAGTGCTACATTCAGATGACTACACTGAATGACAAGCCATACAAGTATGGTTTCCTGTAAACTAGATAATCGTTTATTACGCTGCATGGCAACCATATCACCAAATGGTGCCCGGTGGTCTGATAGGTTAAGGTGCACCACCCGGATGAAGCCTGTTAGGGTTTAGATGCAAAGGGTGTTTGGGGTTTATTGCTTACATAATGCCAATCAAGAACGAGCAAGGCTGGTCACCCTCGCCTAAAATGCTGGGGCTGCGTAGTCTTGCCCAGGGTCCCTACACTCTTGATGGACCAGAAAGGGTTGGATGACAGAGAGGTTTGTTATATGAACAAAATAATTTTCTGTTATCCTGAATAATTGGTGAATCCATACAAATGAAAGGGTCAGTCACTGAGAATCTATTTATGGATCTGAAAAAGAAGGCTTACGGCAGAATAGATGAGCATGCATAATGGAGTCTGAATTGTAGAGTAAGTATTAAGCTGTCGAAAGTGCAGAAGACTGCAGAGAACGTAGTGAAGGTATTATATGTTCCCCCAGTTGTGTGGTAAGGAATGGGTATATTAGGTGTGGCAGTGTGGTGTCGTGATACAGAGAATGCCAGTGTGTGCACGTGGAGAGAGAGAGAGAGAGAGAGAGAGAGAGAGAGAGAGAGAGAGAGAGAGAGAGAGAGAGAGAATCCGTGGTGGAAGGAGAGAACAAAGAACAAAGGAAATTCAATAACAAGTTCCTCATCCCCCCCCCCATCCATCCAGTCCCTCCCAGCCTCCCCTTCCATCCATTCCTGCTTTTCAGTAACCTCTCTTATGAACCTGGGAATTTAAATGCCATAAGATTTTTAATGATGAAATAGCCAACAAAAGAATGTTAATAAGGGACATAGTGTGTTTCAGTGACGGAAAAGAGGATGTTAAAGTGTAACAACAAAATCACTTAGAAAGAGTTAAGGTAGCTCTGAAGGTACGTAAAAAAAAAAAAAAAAACTACTTGGCAGTCTAGCCGGGGGGAGGGAGGGTTGAGATGACACGCGTGAAATATGTACGCTGATACCATCAATAAATTTCAAACTAATTTTTCCCTTACTTAGTCCATGGTTACTAGTCAAAATTTGGGTAGAATATAATGAGGATGATTTTTGAGTAGAGGAGGAATAGGTAAAGCGAGGGTTCTATTGTTTTATATATATTTGTTACGATTTGTATTTGTATTTTTTCGAGCAGTTGGTGGCGCATTGGTGGACATCCGTGCCGGCTTATGCAGTTCTGTTTAGGTGTTGAGTGAGCGTCTCTCTCTCTCTCTCTCTCTCTCTCTCTCTCTCTCTTGTATATATAGCTTGCTTAATTTGCTTCCGTCTTTCTTTCTCTCCATTTCGTTCTTTTTCCCCTTCATCTTTCCTTTCTTTTCTTCCGTCTTTTCTTCTTTTGTTTTCTTTCCTTTTCTCCCTTCTTCGTTCTTCTCTCTGTCACCCTTCCTTCCTTCCTGATTCTTTGTATTTCTGGCTTCCGTACTTCCTTCCTTCTGTTTCCTATCCTTCCTCCTTTCTTTCCTTTCTTTCTCCCCTTTCTTTTTCTCCCTTCCTCTCTTTTCCTTCCCCTTTCCTCCATCCTCCGTCCCTATTTTCCTTCTTTTTTTCTCCTCTCTCTCTCTCTCTCTCTCTCTCTCTCTCTCTCTCTCTCTCTCTCTCTCTCGATATGTGCATTTTTTTCTGTGATGACGTGAGGATAATATCGAAGGAATACAGATAACATTGGACTGCTAAGGTAAGTAATAAATTTAAATCGATAGACACTAACAGATAGACAGATCGACAGAGTTAATTTGCAGTGGACGTGGTTGACGCTGAAGGAACCCAATTCATGTAGGCGTATTTATGTAAATTTAAGAAAAGCAAGATTTATGGAACAGTAAAGGCTGACAGAAGGTGGAGCAGTAACCAGGGAAGTCCATAGCATCAGGAGAACCTCACATAGGGCAGGAATTAAAACAGATCTGTATTATTTCCTTCAGTGAGATGACGTCCCTTATTCTTGTGCCACCAGACAGTCTTCCTCAGCTTAAGAGAGAGATTTCGTAGTGAAAGGACTGGGTGGTTACCTTTGAAGCACCTTAATGAATCGTATTTCGGGGTTTGTAAATAGTGAGTTGTGTTCTCTTCAGCTGAAGACGCCTTATACTCTTTTTACTCTAACTTGATCCAGATTTTCGTTCGTATGCAGCTTATTTGATATAGCTCAGCGGAGGAAAAAGACAATACCACAGCTCTAAATGCTTTCCATAACTCATCTTTGTCATTTGTACCATACTCTAGTGTTAATCTATTGTTACAGCTCTGCATTCATGAGAGAGATGGCAATTTTAGGCCAAGTTAGAGTGAAACGAGTATAGTGCCCGTTCGTTTAAAGTTTTTACATCAGCATATGGCACATTGTTAGTCACTCGTATGTTATGTATGCCAGTTGTATCGATATCAGTCCCTTCATTATGATGACGTACTTTTAATTCTTTCACGACGATTTTATTCAGCTTTAGAACAGAATTTTAAAGTAATGGGGTTAGATACAGTTGTCATTAATAATTGCATCGCTAAGGCATTTTTTACGATGAATAAAATCCGTGGAGAATGCAAGAATATAAGAAAAATGACTACTGGACGAAAGGGAATTAAAAGATATAAAAGGCAATCAAGGGAAAGTTAAGATAGGTGAAATGAATAATTGATTTAAAATACCACCGTAGCCGACGAGAATACAGCCCAGTCTCTTTTACTCTTTTTAACTTTGGCTGGTAACGCACTACAGACTTACCTCTGGCAGTGGCCCTGGTCTTGAGGGGAGTTGTTGAGTGTAGAAGTGTACCTTGTTTACTGGAGATGGTCCTTACCTCTCAATATGGACAGTGGGTATGAGTGCACAGAGTACCATACGACCTGTATTAACACCGTCTCTTAGTCGTCAGTTGGATGGCTCCATCTTAGAGGTCAGGTCCCAAGCCCAAGCTGTGAGTTTAGGTCATGATTATAGGAATAGCGTACCGCCACTGATGCAGCCATTGTGTTGCCCTATTCTTTGCACGGGATGAGGTAGACAGAGAACATTTTTTTTTCCATATTTTTCAAACAGTTTTCTTCTCGTTTTTTCCCTTATACTACAGCATCAAGAAGTACTCGTCTCAGACCGGACATCCATGAATAATCGAACTAAATTAACTTGGACAGAATGTTACGCCGGTGATCAAAGGAGCAGATTTCACTTTTTTTTTTTTTTTTCCTATTCATCAAACCAAGAGAAAGAAATTAAAGCTTCAGACACCAGACAACACTGAAGGCAGGAGATGTAGTCATGCTCGTGGATTCAGAGGCAGCGATAGTATATTAACACGCTGAAATCAGTAGCTTGAGGTGAAGAGAGAAAGCTGAGCTCAAAAGAGTCCATTTGCTTCTTTTATCCACCAAACCAGCTGAATGAAACCTTGAATTGCAGACAGGTTCATTTCCGAAAATTCAAATATCTTGATAATATTGGTGTTTGTAGATGGGGATGAAAGGTGAAAGTCAAATGCTTAGAACACGCAAATCATTGAACCTACAGAGTAAAACTATGAATTGTGGACATCAGGCAGCATTAGCCCTTTCAATGTGTTGACTTCTTTCTTCATCCTACTTTCACCCGACTGTCTTTCCCAGCTTAAGGGAGATCATTGAAGGGAGTAATGAGTCTCCAGGTAAGGATGAGGCTCAGTCCATGTCCATAGTTTCAGAGGTAGTAACAAAATTGCTGTCTGTAATTTAGGATCACGTGAGAAGGCTGTAGTTCTGGTGTTCTTCTTGTACTGTAACGACTTATTGTGACATACTGGGATACTGACCGAAAGAAAAATCACTGTTCAGTAAAAGACACTGCCCAACACACACACACACACACACACACACACACACACACACACACACACACACGTCACATTTCCCTGTTTATACCATTCAGAGCCTTCTAGTAGTTTAATTGAATTCATTAGTCTCTCGGTATTCCAAGTAAGATCCATTAATTACAGTGTATTTAAAATGTACATAAACAGTTAAAACATTGGAGCTTTGCCTCACGATGTTGAAGTTGTGGTGGGAAAGGAAGCATCGTTTATATGCTTGTTTTGAAATGGCGATAGGCTACTTTGAAGAGTCGTTGTTGAGTAGGGACACTATTTGCAGGATATAGCGCCAGGAAATATATAGATTGGAGTTTATACATGTCTTTAGTCAGGTAATCGTACATTATTTCATTTGTCTCCTCACTTTAGCGTGTTTGTACAGCATAAAAATTTAACATTCTATTGAACTCTCAAACACTATCTTGTTCAACATATCCTAAAACGAATCTGTGTAGGGTAGGTGTTCTTTAAAAGGCCATTTGTTTGTTACTGTTTATCTGTAACCGTTTGACATAGCACTCAAATGAACAGACTTGGTTCAAGAAATCTTTACCAAATTGCAGTGAGGTAATTTTTTTTCAGGCTCTAACTCATATTTACTATTGAACTGCAAATCAAAAGTGCATGATAATCCCAGAGTTCATTGTCAAGTTACACCCCTAAGATAGAGGCATGGTAGTTGTTATAGATCTGCTCATGAATACACCTACAGTTAAGACTCTCGGAATCAGAAAAGGCGAATCATCCAGGATTGGGGTTGAAAGTTGTGTTTATATTTCATTGGTTTATATTTTAAGTTGTCCAGGCACGATGTTACTAGGTCTCCCATTTTTGTATTTTCTCCTTCCTTGTTTTTGGATCTCCTCTCTATATATACATACATACGTACACACACACAGCATACCACTTTACAGCGCCTTTCAAAATTTTAACCCAAAGCCAGTGGTTGGTAAATTCGGCCTTCTGACTCTGAGGTGCTTCCTATTTAGTTGTACAGAGATCACGAGCCGCGGCCGAACACACTCACCAACTGTTCTAGACTGAGCACCTTACCCCACCCACCCTGACACAAACCGCACCAAATCCAATGTGTAAAATATGAACGGGGATAAATTCAGGCGTATTGCCGTTTCAATAGCCTTAAACGCGCGAATTGTCCAAAGTTCCCCCTGAAGTTGACTAAATGTGTGCGGTCACGGGGGGAATATTCAACCCCCACCATTTACCGTGATGGAAGGATATATATATGTGACTAACGCTGGCCTGGGATATATATGAGACCCGTGGATGTGTATACCGCTGTGAAGGCTGCGTAGAGCCAGGCTACCTTTGCGAATTTATGGAGTGTGAATGATAGATTGATTGTTGTATTATTCATGGCGTCAATAGCTGTTTAATGGGTCGGGTCTTGGGTGTATTTTGCACATGCTGATTCAACACACACACACACACACACACACACACACACACACACACACACACACACACACACACACACACACACACACACACACACACACACACACACACACACACACACACACACACACACACATTTTTTGTCAGTCTCTGTATAAACCAGTAAACAATCATGCATCATATTTCAGTACATCTTGCAGAACTATATTATAAGTATAGGTGTTTTGACAATCTGGCAACAGTCTTTTCTCGACCAAAGCAAACCAAACCACAGTTAACCACATCCAATTAACCTAGCCTGAGCTAGTTTTACTTGACCTAACCTTACCTGATCTAACCTAACCTAACGTAATGAAAGGTGACCAAACTTAGCTCAAGCTTACGTGTACCAATATAACTTAATCAATGGCCTTTGGTTCCTTTTTCCTTGCATTAAAAAAAGAACGTCATATCTACCTAACCCAGACTAACCCATCCTTGGCCGTCAAATCAGTTTATCCTCACCTTATCAGCAGACCAGGTAATTTCCATCTCACTGTGCCTAATTTAACCTGCACTGGTTGAATGTACTGGACCTAACTTACTCTCGACTAATTTGGTACACCAGCCTACGAGCGATGAGGCCTGGTTGGAAAATGAGGGGTGTGGATGGAGAGAGAGAGAGAGAGAGAGAGAGAGAGAGAGAGAGGAGATGGTGATAGGTCAGCTTGTGGTGATGTTTGGTGTGAAGAGTGATGACTTTGATGATGCTGGAAGTGGTGATTGTTGATACTGGTAAGATTGGTGAAAATGATGGTGGTGATGCTGATGCTAGTTATGGAAAAATGGTGAAAATGATGGTGGTGATGCTGATGAAAATTATGGTGACAAGTGATGATACTGGTAGCAAATGAAAGATAGATGATGATGATGATATAGGTGATGAAATTTAGGATGATGGTGGTGATATGAACGTGAGAATGATGATAATGATAAGGGCGATGATATAGACGATGGTAATGAGGAAGGTAGTGGAGATGATAGTGCTTAAGTGAAAACAGAGATGACAGTGATAATGGTGATGATGATGATTAGTGATGAAGGTGAAAATAGTGGTGATAATATTGATGATGATGAATACGATGATAGTTCTGATGATGACCGTGATGAACGATGATAGTGATGATGATGGCGAGGGTAATAAAGATAAAGGTGATGAAAGCAAGAGAGAAAAAAAGAAGAAAGAAGAAAAAAAAAGAAAGTTGTTTTTTGGTGGCACATGGCCTGATCCAATAATATCCCCCGAACACCCCCTCCCGTGACGTCATAACAACCCACTTACCCTTATGGTGTGTTTTATCTCTCTCTCTCTCTCTCTCTCTCTCTCTCTCTCTCTCTCTCTCTCTCTCTCTCTCTCTCTCTCTCTCTCGTGTTAATAGTGATCGTAAAGAATAATTACCATTTTGTTAATTAATAACCCTAATCTTATCCATTTTCTTTTAGTAACGACCACATAACTGTATTACGCATTCCCGTTCTCTACTGTAGATGTTTACTAATAATGATACTAATGATGATGATGATAATAATAATAATAATAATAATAATAATATTAATAATAATAATAATAATAATAATAATAATAGAAATAAATAATAATAATAATACTTTTATTCCGTCCTAAAGGAACGCATCCATTTAATTTTCTGTGCTGTTCCCTGTGAAACAATGCAATAATAATAATAATAATAATAATAATTTGTAATGATGATAATCCTGTTTCAGTGAACAAAGAACGAGCCAAAAGCTATAAGCATGCAAAAATCATCCCTTTAAAGAAATCCAGACAAGCAAGAGGCATAAGTACATTCGTTTCAACAGGCCTGGAAACACAAGAGGCGAGAGCGTAACCAGGCCGAAAGACTTACCCCAATTTTATTGTACTGGACGTGTGTTGTGACGGGTGTATCAGTAATAGGGTGTATCATTAATAGGGTGTATCATTAGGCTTATAACTCTGACTGGCTAATTACTCTAACTGCCGATAATCATGAATCTAGAGGTAGGCTAATAGGGCTGTCAAATCAGTGTATTGCCGTTAATTGTGTGTCTGTCATCACCGCTTGACTGTTTGACCGATCAATTACCACCCCTGCCATGTGCTGCAGGGGGTTGGGGGGAGAAGAGGAGGGGAGGCAGGCGGAGAGAAGTGGAGGTACCCGCATATCTCTCTCTCTCTCTCTCTCTCTCTCTCTCTCTCTCTCTCTCTCTCTCTCTCTCTCTCTCCCGTTACTTCAACTTTTGTATTCTTGTTATTTTTTTGAGTTTCCAACAGATATATTTCTTACCCACAAGCCAAAACACAACACCCAGTACTTGCTAGGATTTCTCTGGGCAAAAAAAAAAATAAATAAATAAATAAATGAATAAATAAAATAAAATAAGTCTAGTATTGGCCTAAAAAAAATCCCAAGGTCTTTTATTACTTTATTTATATACTTTTTAGGAAGAAACTGAGACCTGTAATACCAGTTGAAATTTTGGAGTTAACTGGTATAATTCTGTCATGCTGAAAGTTACTCTGATTCACCTTTTCCTAGGGAAGAGTGACGGTCCAGTTAGGTATTTCCTTCTTTATTTTCATCTCGATTATTCATTTTGATCGATCTACAGGTGTTGTACAATATGCATAAAGTTTTCAGCGGTGGTGTTCCTCAGTGCTATATTCTTTCGCCAGTTGTCTTCTCTCTCCTGGGTATTCATCTAAGGGAATCAGGAGTGATGTTCCTCAGAGTTCTGTTCTTTCATCTCTTCTATTTCTTCTGGGTATTGCCTGTACATTGACACTTTTTCTAAACCTGCTAGCGGTGGCAGTCCTCAGGGTTTAATTTTTAGCTACACGTTTCGTTCTTCTGGGCTTGCACTAACTTTCCTTCCTCTTGGCGTAGGTAGGTGGTGGCCGCGTAGTTAGTGAAGCGATCTGCTGTTTGAAAGGGTATATGGTTGATCCCAGACTGAGTGTGAGTCGTTGCTCATCTTCCACAAGACCCACTGACATGTCATAAAACTTTCCCCGCTAATACCTATACCAGTTTTGAGTGAGGGAACCCTAGCATGTATTCAGTATGGGCGATGGGTATTAACGCTGAAGTGGTGACAGGTGAAGGTGTGTGACACGTAGGAGGGCTGCTGGGCCAGCGAGAACGGTTTGTCACGCGTATGCCTAGAGTCAGGTAAAAATATAGAGAGCCACTGGTCTTCTAAATCTTTGCAGCAGTGGTGTTCTTCAAGATTGTGTCCATTCATCAACTTTCCTCCTGTTTGTGGTTGTACTCCATGTCCTAGCCATTCTTGTGCTGACTATATTCCTTCATTTCTCATTCCATTTTCCCAAGCGTCTAAGAAGCCCATTTGTGACTGGTCTCAGTAAATCACGTTTGTTAAATCATGACTGCGTCCGCTCAGCTTGTGATCTCTTCATTCCAGTGACGGTATTGAACAGCCTAAATAAAAAGTGTGTGTGTGTGTGTGTGTGTGTGTGTGTGTGTGTGTGTGTGTGTGTGTGTGTGTGTGTTTGTGTGTGTGTGTGTGTGTGTGTGTGTGTGTGTGTGTGAGTGTGTTCTACTGATGCATTTTGGTACTATTTTCAAAGTAACACCAGCCGGTATTATTCGTCTGGAAGAAATCTTAGCAGTCATGGGGTTAACTCTTTCAGGTCGAGGGGTCACCAGAAATGAATAGTATAATCAAGGGAGGGTGACGGAAAGGGAAAAAAATAAGAAATGTCATCAGAGCGAAGGGGTTAATGGCTTACGTGACGAAGCAGCGGCTCGCGTGACTTCTTATCTCTCCATCTTTGCCAAATAAAAACCGTGTCGCCCATAATGACAAAAGCTCAAATCTTCTGCCTGTCTTCCCGCCGCAGGCCCTCACACGATTTCTGTTTCCCCATCATCATCATCATCATTGTCACTGTCATCATCATCATCATCGTCAGTGTCATCATCATTATCCTATGTCAGTCCAGTGGAGGACAAAGACTTCTCCCCAAATTCGCCACCCATCATCATCATCATCATCGTTATCATCATCATCATCATAGTCATCCTAGTATCATTCAGTAATATGTCAACTGGAAGTCTAACAAGCCCAGGCCATGTGAATCACGCTGTTTCCTGGTGTAATTCGTTGGGTGTGGTTGTGACTCTGCGATTCCTGCTGCAGCCATTAGTCGTTAGGTAGAAGAAGGGAGGTGTTCCTTGACCGAAATTTAGCGAAACGTACATAGGCAGTGATTTTACTCTCCAGGATCCAGGGATATATTCCAGGCAGGGACATTTTTTTCAAATCGTACATTGATGGCGTTTTTGTATGAATACTGCGGCATCCCACATTAGTTTTTCACGGGCGTTATCGTCAGCATAAGTTAAGCAATGTGAAGAAATTTTTGTAGCTGCATCATGAAAGAGCTTAAGTAACTGCATTATGAGCGCGAGCCTCGTCAACTCTAAAATTGGCACAGTTCATATGACACGCTTATATTCAGTACCTAGTTTAATGGAATTAGTAGGGCTGTCCACAGTGCATCAACAACATTTGCCAGCATTCGATGGTTTACGTGACTGAATCGAAGAAGAGGCAGGGTGAGTTGTAACAGTGGCGGCAGTGGCCATGCTTCGAAGGTTATGACTGTGCAGAGAGTGTGGCTGGGAGATAATATCTGGGGAGGCATGGTGCTTGATAAAGTAGTATGTGGTGGCACCGGTGGCTGATTGCAGATGGCACGTATGAGTGTGTACATATGCGGGCAACATGAAACGAAACGCAGTTCGCTCGCGGGTACATGTAGTGGCACTGTTGGGGAAGGTCACATGTATAATACAGTAGGTATTGCACGGTGGCACTAAGGTAGTGTTTATGCACTGACTATTGCAAGGGTGCCACTGCAGCAGAACACATTAATTAGAGAGCAGTAACTCCCGAAAATTGATATATACACATAGATTAAGTAGTTTTGTTTGCTTGTACATAATATTTTATGTACGAAGAACTCAAATGGCGCTCTGTACTTGTGCCAGTAAAAAATATAGAGGGCAGGTGGCTTCTCTTCCTGCCACCCTCTCCCCTTTGCCTCGGCCCGCGGGGAATGTTGGGTTATATGGTTACCACCAAGCTTGGCAAATGTCTTCTTGGGTTCCGGGAAACCATTTGACTTGCCATTCAATGTAAATTCACCTTTAGACAGTCGACTTCGTACCTTCTTTACCCCTGCACAGTTGTTGACTTTATACACGGGCTTTATTCGCCCCTGTGTAAAGTACAACTGTCATATGTGTGGAGGCTTCCCACATACAGCTCTTCTCAATAGGGTGGAGTCAAAGACTTTTCGTCTCATTAACTCTCCCCCTCTTACTGGCTGCCTTCAACTTCTGTCTCTTCGCCGCACTGTTGCATCTTTATGTCTTTTCTATCGCAACTTCAATGGTCACTGCTCCTCTGAACTGTCCGCTTGCATCTCTCCACCTTTACGACGGGCGTGTAGCACTTGTCTAGCAACAAATTCTCATCCCTTTTCTGTCCAACTCTCTATTGCAAGAGTTAACCGTTACTCCCAGTCCTTCATTTATGCAACATGTCATCTCTGGAACTGTCTCCTTCTGTCTGTATTTCCTATTTTCTATGATCTCCAGTCTTTCAAATGCAGTGTGTCCAGGCACCTCGAAGTAAACGGGTCCTGAATTTGGCTCTCTGTTGTATTGTTTTCGTTTTTTTCTTGGAAGGAACGGTTTGCGGGCTCCTGGCCTTTGGTTCCTTCTTCCTTGCATAAAAGAAAAAAAAAAAAACTGAATGATTGGATAAGGGTTGGCCCGACCTAACCCCATCCTTGGGGGAAAAAGAGGTCCGGATGATGATGATGATAGAAAACCAGGTAAAACAAAATAATGCAGTTACAGTATATAAGTTTACATTTAAACGTCCACATTACTTAATAATGTATGGTGATTTTTGCATGGAAATCACGACACTGCAGTTGGTAGTCATATTATAATTTATTTACTGAGGACCAGAGATTACACTTAGCGAAGCGCAGCATTTGAGCCGCGCATTGACTACCTCTAGTGAAAGCTGGAAATGATGAACGGCAAGTGGCACTAAAAAGAAGGTGCATAAATGTGATGGTGCAGGAATGGAAATGTGTATGATGAATAGGGTTGTGATATACTAGATATAGTACCTACGCCGGGGTGCAGGCTACATCTAGCGAGAGGGGAGGGGAAGAAACACGTGGTGTGGGTATGATGGAGAATAAGTAGGTGCAACATAAGAGCAGTGAAAAATGCACGTGTCACTTAAGAATGTGTGTGCGTGTGTGGTGGTGCTAGTTATTAGAGGTTGGGTGCATACAGTATTTAATTACAGGGCTGTTACTGTGTTCAGGAAGACCAGACACAACTGCCATTACAATAACATGCAGGAAAGGTCAACATGAAACATAAATGGCGTTTTCTTACTAAACCTTAAGTCAGATGACGTAATGCTCTGTTGTATTCATGTCGTTTCAGACGATTTTATTCAGCTTAAGAGAGACCTCTAGAACTACAGGGGATATGTAAAGCCGTCACTAACCCTTCAATATGAGCAGCCTTTCCCAGAGCAAATATAATAATCAGTAAGTAACAAGAATAAACTATAACACATGTCACCGGATTCAAGGGGATAATTAAGTGTTGAGCAGTCTTTAGGGCATTCCTTATAACTAAGAAAGCTATGGCATCCTTTGGGCTGCAAGGCATACTGCACCTCCTGGTGAAGTTGGAGGGATGTGGTCGTGACTCACTCACTCAAGGAGGGTGGCTGCAGGGCGTTCTCTGTTTTGTAATACTGGGAAAGGCATAGTCATCGTAGCTCCCACTGCATTATGTTAGACACAGTGGTTATCTCCAGCCTGGCTCCGTAGTCAGGGATGAGGTATTCAGTCTGAAGCTTCTGCCACAGTGGGCTTCTTTGCCGGGACCCCCACTCCCATCTGTAGTGAGATATATCACTGCAGCTCTTGCCAGAGAAGGACAGGTACAGGGCATCTCAAGCCAAAGTAAACTGCAGGTGGTGATCATCCTTGGCTCTGTGTCACTCGGTCTCGTGTTCCCCATTGGTATATACAAGAGCTCGTGGGCCCTTCGGGCCCCTTGCATTTGTTCCTGCAGAGGGCTCTCACGTTTATGTGCTGTTCTAGTGCAACATTGTCACTTGGATTTTTTGCAACAAACCAATTGATCGTGTTATTTGCAGCATCGGGAATGGAACCCAAGTTGTCCGAACGCAAGTCCGAAGTACACACACAGACACACGGCTACTGTTAGTATATTTTAGTTGTACCTCTGGGCAAAAAATTCTACGGAGATCCTATGCCGGGCTCCGGGAGCAGCTTTTTTTGGTCAAAATGTGATCGGTTATTAAATATAGTAAAAGTTTTTCAATCGTGATGGGACCATGTTTTTTCACATCAGAGATTTTTTGGCGATTTTTGTGCCAGTTTTGGTGCGATTTGAATGTGTAGTTTCGGCTGCCCAACACACACACACACACACACACACACACGGCTAGTGCTATAGTATATTAAATTATCTTCCTGCTGATTTGAACGTATACCTGCTTGAACATGTCATTACTTTTCTCAGTGGCTATGCAGTCGTCCCAGAGCAATAATACGGTGATGACCAGTTTTGGTGAAGAAGGTACACAGGAAGGCTTGGTGGAGCTTAGTGGGCACTTTTGAGGGGTATTGGTAGACTTGCCAGGGTTTTGCTCTGAGGGTACTGCTGCTGCGGGTGGGAAGCCCTGGCTCATATACTATTCATTCACTTTTTGGAGGCAGGTAAGCCCTAACGTCGTATGTCGCATTAGCCATGCATAAGATAAGCATAGTTCAACACAAAGTTCTTAGGTATACCTTACACAGCTGTCGTTGCTGCAAGTGTTAATCAACTCCCCAGTAATTTATCACCACCTCCTCAGAATTACCAAACATACATAGCCGTACATTAAAAAAAAAAAAAAAAAAAAAAAAAAAAAAAAAAAAAAAAAATTCCTTAGGTCCATTAACGCTGGCCTTACATCCTAATCTCTTTTCACCCGCTGCCTGTTATGCATGTGAAATTTTGGCAAACTTCTGATTTTTTTTTTTTTTTTTTTTTTTTTTTTTTTTTAAATACAGAATAACGCTAGGAAGGAAAAACAAATAAAAAAAATCCATACACCAAATTCCACTTGTCCTCCATTCATCCCATAATGAATTTTGGGAATGGTAGCGGGGGTGACATATAATTTGATATTTAATGAAGCAGGCTGGGATGCTGTTGTTGATGATGATGATGATGATGATGATGATGATGATAATTATTACTCATCCTAATTACCAGTCACACCGGAACGTATGGAAAAGTGTGGTTTAGGTCCAGCTTCCATAACCGTATATTATTTTTATTATATCCCTCATTAAACTAAAATAATATGACATGATGCTGAGTTATTAGTGGCGGAATTACCAGATAGTGAAATATATGGAGAGACATCCTTCAGGGTGGTGATTGTATGTATGTATGTATGTATGTGTGTGTGTGTATGGGAGTATGTGGAAGTTTGTGCGTGTGTGAGAGTATTTGGAAGTATGTGCATGTGTGAGAGTATGTGTATGTGTGGGAGTACGTGCATGTGTGGAAGTATGTATATGTGTGGGAGTATGTGCATGTGTGGGAGTGTGTATGTTCTGTACTGAGTGTGTGAGGGAAGGAGAGGGGGAAAGATAAGGGTGGAGAGAAGGAAAGAGGGATGGGAGAAAGAAAGGACAGGGAGGAAGGAAAGAGAGAAAGGGAGTGGCAGAAAGAAGGGAGGAAAAAGCAAGAGCGGAGAGGGATGGGTAGAAGGAAGTGAGGAGGGAGGGAGAGAATGCAGAAAGGAGCAGGGGAGGAAACGAGAAGAGGAAGGTAGGGAAGAGGAATGGAAGAAGAGCAGGAAAGAATAGGAAGGAAAAAGGAGGGGTGAAGGGAAAGAAGAAAGTCGTGGTACAGAGGAAGGGAGAGAAAAAGGAGAGAAGAGAGAGAGGAATGTAAGTGGAAGGGAGAGATGGAATGAAGGAAGGGTAGAAGGGAATTGTCAGGAGAGAAAGAAGAAAGGAAAGGTGGAGAAAATGTGCCAAGGTTGTATTTATATATTTTATTGTTTTTTTCCTGCTGTATAATCCTGCCTGTTCTTTTGCTGACAATACACAGTGTTAGCCCTTTCCCTACGAAGACAATTTTTCCACTTTCAGACGATTTTATTCAGCTTCAGAGAACGTCCCAGCAGTGAAGGGGTTAATGTAGGCCATATCTAAGTCTTCCTTTCTTAAGACTCTCCTAAGCTGAATAAAATCGTCTGGTGGTGGTAAGAATTGAATATAAATGCCGTCACTATACTGAAAGGAACCCTATTTTCGCTGGAGCTCCGTAACCCCTTTTCCCATGCGATTTAGTTTGCTTATTACACTTCACTCTCCGCTTCTGAGTTGCATAAATCAGCATCGCCATACTCTGCATAAATAGCATACAGAAGAATATTAACCAGCCATTTCCAAACATAAATCGCTATGGAAAAAGAGTTAGGGAGCCTCCTTTACCGACGGGAATGCGTGCCAGTGTCTTTACGGGTATTTATCCTTGTCATAATCTCTTTCTTCTTCTTATTTCAGTGGAGGTCAGGCGCAGGCGACGGTACGGGCACGGGCAAGGTAAGAAACGGTAGCAGACAACCTTAAAGTAAATTCTAAATATTGTGAGCTTCAGAAGAATCTGTGTGTGTGTGTTTTAAGTGAGATGTGTTTAAACAGTGATATAAGACAGTACGTCGAGAGAGTATGGCTTTATATTTTGAAGTTGTAACGAGCATTAGGGGATTTGGTCATTACAAAGATTTTTTACAAGTGATATTTCTTTGGGAGTTGCTGAGAATTACTAGACTTTACCGTGAATATGAATATGATAGGCGCACAACGGAATATGGGTCTTGAAAAGTGAGTTATTCTAAGCGAGAGTGCAGGATAAGATGTACAACCTGTGTATTTGTAAGACATCGACGTGACTGATATTGAGTGAACGTAAGATATGTTAAAAAGAATATGAGTGAAATTAGTACTACATGTGTGCGAGAAATACGAGAGGGATTTAGGATGTGGGCGATTCGGAAAAAGCAGGGGATTATGCTGGATGAGTAACTGGGAATGGTAGAAGGATGGGATTTAATTGTGTAATGGAGGAAGGTGGGATGCTGTTGATGATGATGATGATGATGGTGATGTTGAAGATGCGGTTTTTATTGAGGAAATGTTTACGAATGATAAAGAATGCGAGAATGTGTCGTATAATGAAAGAGTACCACCACAACAAACGGAACAACAACAACAACAACAACTACTACTACTACTACTACAACTACTACTACTGCCACCACCACTACTGCTACTACTACTACTTGTACTACTACTACTACTACTGCCACCACTACTACTACTACTACTACTACTACCACTATTACTACTACTACTACAACTACTACTAGTATTACTACCACCACCACATAAATAATAACCACTACCACCGCTACAACTATTCAACAACAATAACAACAACAGCAACAACAAGAGGCATGTGAGAGGTGAGTCAACAAATAAACTCTTCCTAACTTGTAGCAGGGAGGGAGGGAGGGAGGAAAGTTGAAAGAAGGAGGGAAGGAGGAAAGTTGAAAGAAGGAGGGAGGGAAGAAAGCTGAAAGAAGGAGAGGGGGGGAGGGAAGAAAGTTGAAAGGATGAAGGGAAGAGGGTTGAAAGAGAGAAAGGGAGGGAGGAGTTTTGAGAGAAGGAGGGAGGGAAGTGGATTGAAAGGAAAAATAAAGAATGATGGAGTTGAAGGAAGGAGAGTGGGAAGAAAGCTGAGTGAAGGAGAGAGAAGGAAGAGGGAAAACAGAATGAAAGAAAATTTGGAGGAAGAAAAGAGTATGAAGGAGATAAAAGAATGACGGGAAGGAGAAAGGGGGAGGGAAGGATGGAAGGAACTTGGGAGGGTGTTGATGTGAAGGAGGAAGGGAAGGAAGGGGTGCAAGAAGGAGAAACTTGACTAGGGAAGGGAGAGAGAAACGGGGAGGGAACGAAGCTGAAAGAAGGAAGGAAAGAGAATGGAGGAAAAGTGAAGGCAGGAAGACGTGAGGTGAAGGAAAAGGAAGAAGAGAGAGAAGTTGAAAAAAAAAGAAGGGGGGGAATGGAAGGAAGCGAGAAAGGAGTGAAGCGAAGGAAGAGTGAAAGACAGGGGAAGGAAAATAAAAGGAAGGGAAGAGGAGAGAAGGAGTTTAGAGGGTAAATGTTGGAATGAGTTAAAGAGAAATGAAGGAGTGAAAGGAAGGAAGAGAAGGAGCATAGTTATGAAAGAAGACGAAAAACCAAAGGAAGCAATATGAAAATTAGAGGGAGATTTTTTTAGAAGAGAACAGAGATGGACGGAAAGAAGAGCCAGAAGGAAGAAAGGAAGGAAGGAGAGGCACAGACGTGAAGGAAACAGCGTAGGAGGCGGTGGAGGAGTAAGAGGGAAGAAAAAAGAAAAAGAAGAAGTGAAAGGAGTAAAGGAAGAAGTAGAGATGAGAATGTAGGAAGAAAAGAAGGAGAATGAATTAGTGAAGAAAGGGGAAGCAGAGGATGAAGGAGGGTGAAGGAGGGAAGGAAGAGGGAAACAGAATGAAGATTGAAAACACAGAAGCGAGGAATAAAAAAGAATGTTAAGGCGCAAATGTAAAGGAACGTGGAAGTAAAGGAGAAGAATAAGGAGATGTGACGAAGACATGATGGTCAGTGAAGGAAGGAAGGAGATGCTGAAGGAAGGAAGGAGAGACAGACGCGAAGGAGGTAAAGAAGGACAAAAAGCAGCAAGATAAAGGTGGAGGCTATGAAGGAAGGAAGGAAGGAAAGGAGAAGCAGAGATGATGGAGGAGGAGAAACTGAAGGAGAGAAGGAGGTACAAGCGTAAAGGAGGAGGCAGTGAAGGAAGAAATGAGAATCGGAGACGTGGGAGGAGGGGGGGGGAGAAGGAGGAAGGAGAAGAAGAGACAAAGAATGGAAGTGAAGGAGTAGGCACTGATGGAACGAAGGAAGGAGAGAAGGAGGAGGAGAAAGACCTGAATGAGGGAGTAAGGAAGGAAAAGAAAGAAAAAAAGTTGAGACGTGAAGGAAGAAGAAGTGAAGAATGAAAGGACGAGGGAGTAAAGGAAAGAAGAAAATGAAAAGGAAACGTGAAGAAAGACATTTAGGTAAGAAGGAAGCAGAGACGTGAAGGAGGATGAAGGAGAACTGAAGGAAAAGAAGAATGAGGGAGCAAAGAAAGAGAACAAGAAGAGGACGAAGAAGGAGGCACATAGGGAAGGAGGCGATGAAGGAAGGAAAGAAGGAAAAAAGAGCAGAGACGAAGGAGAGACGTGAATGAGGCGGTGGAGGAGGGAAGGAGAACTCTCTGGTTTATGGACTCACAAGAAATCCCTTCAGAAACTTACAATTGATTTCTTCTCAAGCATCGCCATTGTTGGGTGGCGGGGAGGGAGGGAGGGAGGGGGAAGGGAAGGAGGGAGGGGGGAGGGAAGGAGGGAGGGAAAGCCGGAGGAATGGAAGGAGGGAGCATGGTAAGATAGGAGGAAGGAATGGGACGGAGCGAAGGTAGGAGGCCTGGAATGAGGGTTGGAGGAGGGGAGGAAAAGTAGGAGAGCTGGAGGAAAGTAGGGAAGGAAGGAGTGAGGGAGGGAAGGTGGGTTGCCTGGAAGAAAGAAGGAAAGTTGGGAAGGTGGAAGGGTCTGAGGGAAGGAAGGAAGGAAGGAAGGAAGGAGAGAGGGAGCATTGGAGGGCTGGGAGAGAAGAGGGGGGGAGGAAAATAGGAGGGCTGGGGGAAGGAAGGTTTGAGGGATGGAGAGCACGAAGGAGGGAGAAAGGGGATTAAAGAAGGAAAAAAGGAAGAAGAGTATGTGGAAAGGAGGGAAGGAGGGAGGCGAGAAAGAGGGGTGAAGGAAGGAAGGAAGGAGGGAAGGTATGAGAAGGAAGGAAGATAAAAGGGAAGGTGAGAATATTGAATACGAAGGAGGGGGGAGGGAGGAGGGAAGAAAGAAAAGAAGGAAGGTAGGAGGATAGGAAGCAAGAAGGTAGGGAGGGAGGAAAGGTGAGAGAGAAGGCGAAAGAAGCGAAGGGATGGAGGAAGATTGAAATAAAGGAGAATTATATTTAGAGGAAAGGAAGGAAGGAAAGAAGGATGGCAGATAGGAGGGAGGGAGGGATTGTGATGGTGAGAGGGAGGGGAGGAGAATGGAACATGGAAGAAGGGTAGGAGAGAGGGAAGTGAGAGTTAGTGGAGAGAAAGAAAGGTGTGTGGGAGGGAGGAAAGGTGGTAGAGAGGAAGAGTGGAGAGAGAAAGAAGGGAGAGAAAAGAGGGAAAGACTAAGGAATGATAGGAATGGAGGATCGTAAGAGGAAAAGAGGGGAAAATGAAGGGTAAAAGGAAGAGGGGATGGAGAGAAGGAAGTCGGAGGAATGAGTGAGATGAAGAAAGAGTGAGAGGGGGAAGTGGAGGAAATGAAGAAGGAAAAGGAAGAGAGGTCGAAGGAAGTAAAGAGGCAGGAAAAAGAAGGAAAGAAGAGAGGTAATTGAGAGAGAGAGAGAGATAGATTCTTGCTCAACTTTGAATCTAATCTATATTTGTCTATTGTATCTGTTTGTCTGTGTGTAAATAAAGAGAAGAGGGTGAGGAGGGGAGGAGGGACAAGGATGGGGAGGGGAAGGGAGGAGAGAGGGATGGGGGAAGGTGAGGGGAGGGGAAAGGGATGGGGAATGGGGAGGGGACTGGAGGGTAGTGGATGTGAGGTTTGAGAGGAGATATGAGTTGAGAGAGAGAGAGAGAGAGAGAGAAGAGGCTTTGTCACATGGAGGACAGAAAAAGGAGGAAAAGTGGCGAGATTAGAGAGAGTGAGAGAGAATGGAGAGTAAAGAAGGAAGTTGAATATAAAGGCAGATGTAGCAACGTGAATAGATAGACACATTACATA
This sequence comes from Coenobita brevimanus, assembly GCF_032717465.1. NCBI lineage: Eukaryota > Metazoa > Arthropoda > Malacostraca > Decapoda > Coenobitidae > Coenobita > Coenobita brevimanus. Next base: position 32,395,688 of record NC_137015.1, read on the forward strand.
AATTGGGTGATAGGTAAGTAGATGAATAGGGAGGATAGAAAGAATATAGGTAGGTAGGTAGGTAAATAAAGAAGTAGATGGAGAGGTAGATATTGGGAGAGAAGATAGTTACGGAGAACGATGGAAAGATGGTAGTCTAAATGGGGGAAAATGATGCTAGGTAAGGTTTGGGGAGGGAGAGAGAAAGGGAGTGAGGGAAGGATGGCCAAGAATTGAGTAAATGAGGGAGGGAGAGAGGGAGGGAAAGATAAAGGGAGGAAGGGAGTGAAGAAGACAGGTAAGAGGAAAGAGAGGGAGGGAGAAACGGGAGAAGGGTGTGAGTTAGGAAGGATTGAACAGGGAGGAGGAAGAGAGGCAAGAAGGGAGGTAGGTTAGGAAGAAGAGTGATGGGGAGGAAGGAGGAAAGTTAAGGGTGAGAGGGAGGGAAAGAGGGATGTGGGTGGGCAAGAAGGCTCGAGGGGAGGGAGGAAGTGAGGGGGGAGGCAGGTTAAGAATGAGAGGGAGGGAGGAAGGGAGGGAAATACATAGAGGGGGGAGGGAGGGGAGGTAAGAAGGATGAGAGGGAGGTAAGAAGGTTGAGAGCGAGGCAGGGAGAGAGAGAAGTATGTAATCTTTCTTTCCTAGACTTTTGTCCGAAGAAGAAGGGGAGGAAGAAGAGATTAGAGAGAGAGAGAGAGAGAGAGAAATCAGCAACAGTAGGAATCAAGACAGCATGAGAAACATTACGTAACATGAAGTGTACATTTAGTCAAAGAATTAGCGTTACCAGTGGGATGGATGAAACTTATCTTTAGGTTTATGTATCTAAGGACTAGCGGGAGTAACAGTGCATTTTTCCGCTGACTGTAGATAAAAATTCCATACCCTTACCCTCATGTACTATTATTAATTAAAAAGTCACATATTAGTGTGGTTAAGAAGCATCCATAAACACGCAGAATGGTACTAGCTGATTTGAGAACTGGTCTGTTGAAGTAAAGGAGTATTGGCCATGTCTCCCCAGCAGTAGGTGAACCAGGTGAGTTGAGTACAAATTTGAACATTGTTTGGTTCACGTGAGGTTCAGTCGCGTATATACTGACTGGTGATGTTCTGACATGGTGGAAATAGGAAAGTTTACAGCTGGGGGTGACGGTGTTTACATCTCCCAAGTGTCACCACGTTAAGTTAGTCTCTCGTAAGTACTGTTTGTTAAGAGAGTACTAAGCTTATCAGTAGCCCACCATCACCCACAAAATATGAAGTTCTTGGTTAACATATAAGGATAACAGGCGTGAAATATTAATTCGTGGCGCCACTGAGAGACTATGGCAGCGTTTTTGCGTCTCAAGCCACGTCGACAAATGCGATTGTAACATATTCTTGGGTACACACTACGGAAATGACAGGTTAAAGGCTTACAGGTATTTGGTATTATAAAAAGATCCTTTCAGTAGTGCCAGAATACCCACGTCTCGATAATGACATGATCCTGTTGATTGACCGATTATACACGAGAGAGAGAGAGAGAGAGAGACTGATAGCGTCATGAAACAGAAAACGGTAGATGAAATATACACAAAAATGTCTATATTTTCAGGGCACACTTTGTTTGAAATAACCGTACCGTAGTATTTATTCCCACTGACTGCTGTGATTTCCTCCTAACTGAAAAAATCGTCTGATGTTGACCTGAATAAAGTACTGAATTATGTATAGCAAGGGACGGGTTAATGATGGAGAAGTTTATTACTGAAAGTCTTGATTCGTTAAGTACTAGGATTTCTTAGCTGAACAAAATCGTCTTTAAAAATCTAGGCGTGTCTGTAGCAGCGAAGGGGTTAAGCTGGAATGATTTTAAGGCTTTCATTACTAGGATTTCCCTCAGCTGAAGAAAACCGTCTGTCATCTGATTAAGTAGAATAAGTAAATAGGTCTTTATCATTCTCAGAATCTTCCATTAACCCTTTGACTCCCAGAATATTTAACAGCTGAAGGAAATCGTCTGAAATGAACCAAAATAAAATACTTGAATATTCTTTAGTATTATCTCAGCGTTCTGATAACTATGGTAAAAAAATAACCAAAAAAAAGGTCTATTCAATTCCGCTGCTACAACAGCACTTTGAAAATATATTGGTAAAAAATTGGGGAGGCTGGAGGTGGGCCAATATTTTTCCTTTTTCAAAAATTCGGCCTCCAAAAAACTGTGAAAGGGGAAAAGAAAATTGGTGAGTGTTGTGTGTGAGAGGGGGTGGGGAAGGGGGAGGGGGGAGTGGGGAGGAGAGCAGAGGGGAGAGGAGGGAGGGGGGAGTAAGGGAGGGAGATTGGAAAGAAGGGGGGTGTAGTGGAGTGGAGGGGGGAGGAAGAGGGATGAAGAAGAGAGGAAGGAGAGGAGAGAGGGAAAGAGATGCGATGAAGGAGAAGGGAGAGAGGAATAGAGGAAGGAGGTATTAAAGGGGGAGGAGATTAGGTTGTAGGAAGGGGAGAGGGGGGGAGGAGCCAAGGTTACAGGGAGAGAGGAGAGGGAGAGAGACGATAGTGGGGAGATGTGCCAAACGAAGTGAGGAGAGGGGGAAAAAGGGAGATATAAGAAGGGAAGAGGGAGAGAACGAGGGAACGGGAAGAGGGGGTTTAGGGAGGGAGGGGAAGAGAGAAGGAGGGAAGAGGTTAGGTACTAGGAAGGTAGGGAAGGGAGAGAATAAGAGGAAGGGGAAGGGAGGGGATGGAGGGAGGGGTGGAAGAGGGGAGTAAAGATATAGAAGGGGAGATGAGGGAGAGGAAAGGAAAGGAGGGCGAAGAGAGTAGGTTTGCTTATTGGGGAGAGGAGAGGAGGGGGAGAGAGGGAGAAGGGAAGGTTTTAGAAGTGAAGGAGAGGGAAGGGAGGAGAGGTTATAGGAAGGTCGGAGAGGGGAGGTTGTGGAAGAGGTGAGGTTATAGGGAGGAAGGGAGAGAGGGGAGGAAGTTAGGTACTATGAAGGGAAGAGAGGGAGAAGGGAGGAGATTGGTTTTTTAGGGAAAGGGAGGGGAATGGAGGGGAAGAAGGTATTATGGGAAGGAAGTAGAGGATAGAGGAAAGAAGGGGAGGAGGTTTGGTTATAGGAAGGGAAAGGGAAGGGACAAGAGAAATTAAGAGAGAGGGGGAGAGGAAGCTAGGTTATTGGGAAGGAAGGAAGGAGAGGGGAGAGGGAAAGGGAATAGGAAAAAGAAGACAGTACGAAGGAAGGCAAACAGCAACAGCCCTGTCGGTTCGTTCTGACGATTATAGTTAGAGAAGAGGGGAGGAGGAGGATGGGGAGTGGAGGGAAGGAAATGAGGCTGGGGAAGGGACGGGGAGGGAGAAAGAAGGTAGATATTGAGAGGAGGAGGAGGGGGGAAGAGGGGGAAGGGAAAAAGACACCGGTGAAAGGAAGGGGAGGAGGTTGTAGGGAAGTGGGCAGTGAGGGACGGAGGGGGTCAGGGGAAATGGAAGGAAGGAAGGAGGGAGGGAAGGAAGGAAGAAGGGTGAAAGAGGAGAGGTAGGTGATGACGGAAAAGGGAATGGGGAGGAAGGGAGGGTGTAGCCAAGTGTATGAGAGAGAGAGAGAGAGAGTATCGCAAGTGGGAGAGAGGGGGAGGGGAAGGGAAGATAGCCATGAATATTAATGACGTCATTTGGTGCTCTCTTGGTTCCGCCTCTCTCTCTCTCTCTCTCTCTCTCTCTCTCTCTCTCTCTCTCTCTCACACACACACACACACACACACACACACACACACACACACACACACACACACACACACACACACACACACACACACACACACACAGTTTGGCCAACCACCATTTTATCTTCCGTACCATCACCGCTACCATCATTGCTACCACAACTACCACCATCTACACCCACAGGAATATTATGAAAGGAAATTTAGATGCGAAGAGGCAACGTGTGTGTGTGTGTGTGTGTGTGTGTGTTTAAGTGTACGTTGATGTGTTTGTTTTTGCTTATGTAGATTAGTGTGTATGTGCGAATGTAACTGTGGGTGTGTGTTTGTGCATTTGTATGATTGTATGTGAGTGTATATGTGTGCGCGTGTATGTATGTACGTAAGATCAAAGTACACCCAAGGGAAGGAAAAAAAAAAACTGTGGCGTAAAAAACAGGAGGCCGTCCAAACACTGATAGCGGGTTCATACAGGGCATTCAGCTTCTCATCCACACACACACACACACACACACACACACACACACACACACACACACACACACACACACACACACACACACACACACACACACACACACACACACACACACACACACACACACACACAGTCCTCCATCATCCCCTCCCATTCCCCTCCATCACCCCATCCCATCCTCCTCCCATCCCCCTCCATCACCCTCTCCCATCCCCTTCCATCACTCCCCAATCCATCGACCCCTCCACCACACCCCCACACGTCACTCGGGCACAACTCTCCCACATGCCTGTCGTTTCACATCCTTTCCACACCTCTTTCATATATTCTCAGTCTCTCCTACGCCCCCCCTCCATTCCCCCCTCCCTTTCCTCCTTTTCCATCACTCCCCACCATCACCCCCTCCATCACTTCACCATATCCCTAACACATCTTCATCGTATCTCACCATTCACATCCTTTCCACACGTCTTTCATAGATTCTTAGGCTCTTGCTTCTGCACCTTCCTCTATCACCTTCCTCCTGTCCTTCACACTTCCTATTCTTATAAACCTCCCCCACAGGCTTCTCCTTTCACATTCTTCCTACACTTCATACATACATTTGCAGTCTCTTCCTCCTACTCCTTCCCCCCTCTCATCGTTACCTCCCGCCCCTACACTTCTCTCCCTGACACATCTCTCTTACATGCCCCTTCTCTCCCATCCCTGCCACATCTATTTCATTCACTTTCATGACCGTATTCTGGGTGTCGTAGATAGCTTCGTAACACCCCTTCCTTTGCGACTTAATGTGCATATTGTACATTTTTATCCTCTTACACATTATTGAGGGAAAGTATGCAGATGCGACAAATATATAAATGCCCTATAATAGGACATCAGCGTGTAATATACCGGTACATAATAAATTTCTAAGGATAATATGCTACGAAGGTTCTTGATCTTTCTGTCACCCACATCCTTCCCTCCACATCCTCCCACTTACGCACTCCTCCCACTCCCCATCCTCTCACACCCTTCCCCACCCCCTTATTCCTTCCACACCCCTCCCACTCTCCATCCTCCCACACCCTTCCCCACCCCTTCATGCCTTCCACACCCCTCTCACTCCCCTTCCTCTCACACCCTTCCCCACCCCCTCATTCCTTCCACACCCCTCCCACTCCCCATCCTCTCACACCCTTTCCCACCCCCTCATTCCTTCCACACCCTTCCCACTCCCCATCCTCTCACACCCTTCCCCACCCCCTCATTTCTTCCACACCCCTCCCACTCCCCATCCTCTCACACCCTTCCCCACCCCCTCATTCCTTCCACATCCCTCCCACTTCCCATTCTCTCACTTCCTTCCCCACCCCCTCATTCCTTCCACACCCCTCCCACCTACTACACTACACATTCCTACCACAACTCTCTCACCCCTGTCTCCACACTCCTATTTCTTCCCATATCTCTCATCCCTCATGTCGACCCCTCCCTCCAACACCCCTGCCTCTTCCTCCCCAACCTCTTCCACCCCACATCTTTCTCATCACGCTCCTTTCTCACGCCCTTCTCTTCTCCCACACCCCTTCCTCTCTCCTTCCATACAGCTTCTTTTCTTCCCTCACTCTTCATCCTCCCCTCACATCCCTTCCTCTCACATCCTTCCTTCACTCGCAGTTACCTCACCCCTCATATTTCCCACATCTCTGCCACACCCTTCCCCCATACTCTTCCTCTTGCAACCCATTTCTTACATCCATTTCAATACTACACTCACATCCCCCACGCCCCCTCCCTCTCAAACTTTCTCCTTCCATGCAAACCAACACCCTCATTCCACTCCTCTCCTTCCCTTCACGTCCCACACCTTTCCCGCATTCCATACACTTCCCTCCACCCCCTCACATCCTTCCCTCCTTACACACACTTTCTCCTTCCACACACCTCCCTCCTCCCACACGTCACCACATAGGCTGGCAATTACAAGAGAGGTCAGTGAGTCTCCTATGCTGAATAAAATCGTCTGGTGGTAGCAAGAATGGAATGAGCTAATATGACGTCATCAGAGCGGAGGGAGGCTGTTGCTAACCTCTTCACTACGGTGGGTCTTCGTGAATGAATAACATCGTCAGGGGGTGGCAACAATGCAATATACTTTACATGATGATAATGAAGGAGTTAGGGAGAGTTTAAGCTGTTTACTACGGAGTGTGGTGGGGGACAGTCTCCTCAAAGCTGTATCAAATCCTGGGGCCGCGGCAAATATACAGTACAGTATATCCGACAAGAATAAAATACAACTTGACTCCTTGATTACCAGGGGGTCCCGCTTTCGTAGTAACCGAGGATCCTTTCACTCTGGCATATTCCCCCCCCCCCTCTTTCTCTCTCTCTCTCTCTCTCTCTCTCTTACTAATATACCTCCATTCCTCGTGTTAGTGAAATTTCCCTCTAACCCCTTCCCTACGATAAGCCTCTCTGAATCTTAAAAAAAAAAAAAAAAAAAAAAAAAAAAAAAAAAAAATCGTTGGTCAATAGGAACAACATAGTAATGAGGTAATCGTCCTGAAAGGGTCAAGACGATTATGACCTGTTCAGCCCGAGGACATTATAATTATATTTTTTACTACCTACTGATTTTTTTTTTTTTTTTTGAGGGGAAGGTTACTCGTGGTGAAGGGGTTAATAAATCTGTATCTGACCCCTCCAGCTAGAAGAGTGTGTGTGTGTGTGTGTGTGTGTGTGTAAACTTGTAAGTCATCTGGCGAAGGTTGGTGACTGAGCTGGTAAGAGGGTGGGAGGATTCATGGGCAGGAAGGGGTGAGTGGGGTGGATAGGTGGGATGGGGTTGGAAGGGTGAGCAAGGTTGGTGGGATGGGTAGGGTAGTGAGGGATGGGCGGGTAGATAAGTAGGATGGGTGGGGTAGTGTGGGTGTGGGTGTAGGACTACATAATAGATAGATAGATAAATAGATAGATAGAGAGACAGATAGAAGCAGGATGTCAAATGATGAGAAGGTGTTGTGTCTGCGAGAATCCAGCAGTGCTTAACATGCTTACACACTCTTAACACTGAGGAAAGCTGACGACAGCGGCCAGTAAGGAGATGATGCAGTTAGCTGTCAGCAGTCCTCTCGTGAACAAAGATCGGGTAACCATGAGGAACATACGTGACACACCCCTGCTACACCAGATTTTAGGAAAGAGAGTTTAGAAGGAGACAAGCGACCCTAGAGAGAGGTCGAGACGGAGATTAGCCTTAGAACAGAGAGAGAGAGATAGCGAGACAGGGAGGTAGCTACCCGGGACTTATACTCTTTCCATGTGAGAGACCTGTTTAATATTTCCAAGACAAATAAAAATAGTCCCATACTATTCTTTACCTCTCCCGTCACTACATGACATCTGGTGGGGAAGCTACTACAAGATATAAAAGCCGCTCGACCACAAGTCTAAAATATACTTCTCTACAAGTAACTACAAAGTCTTTATGACATGGGTGGGAAAGCAGGTGGGACGGGAGGGGTGAGCGGTAGTGTGTGGTGGGTGGGCAGGCAGGTGGGATGGAAGGATGGGGTAGGCAGTGTGCGTGGGGTGGGAGGGTGGGTGAGGAATAAGGTGGAGTGGGTGGGTAATGTGAAAATAGGTCCATGAATAGGTAGGCTGTCTTACCAATTTTTTAGACCACATTTGAAAGTCGTCCAGTCATATCACAGCGTTCATATCAGTATTCCCAGTATTTTCAGTTGTGTTATCAGTATTTTCAGTTGCATGAGTCATCTCCAGGAAGTGACCAAAATGACTTCATACCGTAAAACCAACCAACACCAGACGATTTTACTCAGCTTAGGAAACACCCTTCATGCTAATTGGGTTAAGCTTCATATTCTTGCCACCGTTTAATTACTGCTTTCATTTCAGCTACTTCATTTAAATCCAGTGTGTGCCCTCTGTGTCTAATTTTTATGCACAAAGAAAGAACCTAAGACTGAGAGGCAGCAAAACCAGATTTAAGGTCCGTTCATTTCGATTTGCTTAGACACGCTGCGATCAGAATGTTGGATGTCATGGGCTGTGGGAAAGACAGACTGAGTTGATGTAATGCATTAATGAAAGACTGAGATTACCGGTTCCCCCTTGCGTTACAGAGTTCGAGAGAAAAGGAGTGGAATTGGTGGCTGGATGATTGCACACACCTTTTCTGTCCAGTTTTCTACTGCAAAAGCGATCCAGTACTCACAATCTTAATTTTGCCAGTTATCATTACAGGTGATACATAGTTTTCTTGAAACATATATTGAATATATATTATACATTGAGAAGATATTTGTTTGTATCAGCAGGCAGTATTATAAAGTGTACTGTATGTTAATACTGAGGTTCAGAAAGGTACGAATCTCCTACGGTGTAACGATTATTGGCAAAAGTAGGTAGATTTGTAGAGGAGTACTTGCTTCTAGTACACTTACAGTACAAGCACGATGAAAGTATCCTGTCAGAGGGTACACATTCCAAAAAATGCAAGAAAGCTTACTCGGAGGTATTTAATTATCTATTTTTTATTATACTTTTTATTTAACTGCCAGTCCTAAGCAAGAGGCCCTCTGAAAGTGGCCATCTTTTACTTGACTCACTCACTGCCCTTTCTTACCATCCTCTTGAACACTTTAGCGCAACATGTCTTTCGTGGGCTGAATTAAATCACCTGCTGGTAACAAGAATAAAATATAAATGACATCCTTGTATAGAAGTTAGCACCAGAGATTATTCTAACCTGAACGTCACCAAGTACCAGAAATAAAGAAAGGCAATTTTACAAAAGTGGTTCAATGCCCAAATGACTCTGATGCTTTCCCTCCCGCCGATAAAGCTGAACTCCTTGTAATCTCTATTCTTCTCTGTAGCCTTAATGCATAGAGTTACTTGATTCCGATGGTGTGCCTTCATTTACTTCCTAGAAATGTGATTTTGTACAAACGAGGCCGTAGTCACTGGTGTGTGCAGTACAGCTTTTATGTGCTGGGGAAGTTCACTACACACGCATTTTTGAACAAGGTGGAGTCAGAAGATTAACGTCTCATCAGCTCGTTTTCTCTCACTAACTTCCTTGAGTCTTTGTCTTCACTGCAGTGTTGTATCACCCTAGTTACTGTTGATATTTCACTGATATGTGGTCTGAATTCTATGCCTGACCACCACCATCACCACCACCATCACTACCACCATCACCACCACCATGGCAGACTCGCTACACACGTCTGCATACACACACTCGCCTCTTGTGTGTGTCTCTTTGTAATGCTTACTGGCTTTTGCATGTAGTCCCCAAGATACACAGTTGGTCAGTTGTGAAACAGTCTGCCTCACTCCATCTTTCCTTGTGCTTACGACCTCCAATCTTTTAAATAAGTGTCCATGCATCTCAGAATGAATTATTCTGCTATCTTTCTCTTGTTGGGTTTGATTTGAAAGGCACAACTTTTCTTGGCTTTCAGGACGTGGTCTCTTCTTTATGCGTAAAAATTAAAGACTTAAAATCTCTTGAAGTGCATCGCTACTAATACAGATCTCTAGTTTTACCTTGAGAGGGTCGAGTTTTGTGGCTGTTATGGTTTCTCTCTCTCTCTCTCTCTCTCTCTCTGTCTCTCTCTCTCTCTCCGTACCTGTCTCCCCCTTTTTGCCCATTCATTTTGCCTTCCCTCTTTCCTCTCTTACTTCTTTCTACAACTTTCCTTCCTACCTCTTGTGCTCCTCACCTCTTCACTTGAGTCTTTCCCTCCCTTCCTCTTCTCACCTCTCTCCTCTTCCTTCTTTCCTTCCTCTTACCCACTCTTTTGTGCCATTACCCCTCGTGTCTACCTCCCTATCCCATTTCCCTCCCTTATCATCCTCCCTCTCCTCCTAACCTCTCATCTTCTTTCCATCTCTTCCTTCATTCTCCCATTCCCCTCTCCCTCTTTCTTCCTTTTTGCCTCTCATTCCCTCCTGCCTATCTCCTCGGCCTTTCCATTGTCATTCTTCCTCCTACATCTGCCTCTCGTGTCTCCTTCTTTCCTCCTCTGCGTCCCTTCCACTCTTCTCTTTTTCTCCTCTTATCTTTCCCTTTCCTCTTCCCTGCATTTTTTCTTCTTTCATGCTTTCCTTCTTCTTCCCTTGTGCATACATTTTCTCTTCCCTCCTCTTCCCTTCTTTCCGGCCCTTCTCCTTCCTCATTTTCTCCATTTCTTGCCTTTCTCCTCCTTTCCATATAGTTTCCTCTCTTGTTTACCTCCCTACCTACCTTCCATCACCCTGCCTCTCCTTCCCTCCCTGCTTCCCCTCCCTCTTTCCTCTGTACCCACACTTCCTTCTTCCTTCTCCCGTTTTCTTTTTTTTTCCGTTCCTTACCTGTAATCGTGTCTCCTTCCTTGTTTCCTACACCTTTCCTTCCTTTTCCCTCATGGTCCCCTTCCTTCTTTCTCCCCGACTCTCTTGCCTTCCTGCCTCCCTCCCTTCCCTCGCTAGCTTCTCTCCCTCTCACTTTCATACATCCCTCTACTATCCTCTCCCCTTTTCCTACCTCCTCTCCCCTCCCTCGTCTTCCTCCCCACCTGTTGCCACCTTTCCCCCCCCTCACTTTTCTACCCCTTCTCCCCTCCTTCTCCTACTCTCCCTCCCCTTCTCCCTGTCACCCTCCTCCTCCTCCCACCCCTTCTCCCCCTCCCCTCTTCCTTCCCACTTTGCTCCCCCTGACTATTCTACATCCTCTTCCCACACTCCTTGCGTCCCCTCTTCATTTCCCTCTCTTACCTCCTCTTCCTTCAACCTTCCCAGCCTCTCCTATCCTCACGTCATCACTCTGCATCTCTTCTCCTTCTCATCACTGCCCTCCCCACTTCCATCTCCCTCTCCCTCTCCCCCTTACTGTGCTATCCGTTCTTTCCTTCGCTCTTTTACACGTTCTTCCCCTCCCTCTCCTGGCCACTTCCTCTTACCTTTTTCTGTCCATTCCTGTCTCTTCTCATCCTCCACTTCCTCCTCCTCCATTTCTCTCCCCACCCTCCTATTTCCCCTACCTCTTGCCTCCTTACCTCCCCACCTCCTCCTCACTCACCTTCCTTTTCTCCCTCCCCCCTTGCTACTTTTGCTCCCCCCCTTCTCAGACCTCCCCCACCTCCTTCCCCCTCCGTCCTACCTTCCTGTCTCTTCTTCCCTCATTCTTTTACCTCCTACTCTCATTTCTACTTCCTCTACCCCTCATTCTTCTGTCTACCACTCTTCCTTCTACCTCATCTTCTCCTCTGACTTTCCTCCTCCTCCTCCTCCTCCTCCTCCTCCTGCCTCTTCGTCCCTTCTCATCTTCCTTCCATCTTCCCCCTCCCCCCTTTCCCCCTCTTACCTCTTTCAACCTCCTCTCGCCCACACTTTTATGCTTCCCTCACCCTGCATTACTTCCTCCCCTCTCTCTCTCTCTCTCTCTCTCTCTCTCTCTCTCCCTACTACCCTTTCTCGGTTCCTGCTCTCTTTCTCCTCCTACTTCTCCCTCTCTTTTTCCTGCCTCTGCCCCTCCTGCAACCATCCACTCCTTCAGTCTCTTCTCGCCTCTCTTCCGACCCCATCGCTTTCCTTCCTCCCTAAGTTCTCCAACCTCCTCTCCTTCACTTCCTCCTTCGTTCCTTCCTTCTTGCCTCCTCCTTCTTCCCGTCCCATCCCCTCACTCTCCTACTTCCCTACCTCTCTCCCCCCCCTCCTTCTTGCCTACCTCCCCCTCCTGCCTACCTCATCGCTGCCTACCTCCCCCCTCTGCCTACCTCCCCCCCTTCTTGCTTTCCCTCTGCCTACCTTCCCCCTTCCTCCCTTCCCTCTGCCTACCTCCCCACTACCGACCTCCTCCCTTTGCCTACCTCCCCCCCTGCCTGCCTCCCCCCTTGCCCCCTGCCGTAGCGAGCGAGGCAGGTCTAGGCAGCATGAATATTAGATGAACAGACTCAGGGAATATTAGCTCTCCGTTTGTTCAGACTCCCCCGGCCCTCCTCCATCCCCCTCCCCCTCCCCCTCCATCTCTTCCTTTCCCTCCTTGCTCCTCCACGCTCTCTCTCTCTCTCTCTCTCTCTCTCTCTCTCTCTCTCTCTCTCTCTCTCTCTCTCTCTCACATGCTCCCCCACACTTTTTCTTTTCTCCCTCGCTTATTCCTTGCTCTGTCTTTCTCAGTTTCTGCCTCTTTCTCTTCCTCTACTCTCTCTCTTAACTCTCTCTCTTCACCCTTCCTCTCTCGCCTCTCTTCCACATTCGTTTTCTTTCTTTCACCATCCTTTCTCTTTTCCCTACTTTCTCCCTCCCTTTATTGTCAGTTTTTGGTTCTGTCTCTGTCTTTCCTTCCTCCCTCTCTCCCTCTTTCTTCCTCCATGCTTCCTGTCTCCTTTCTACTTTCATCGTTCATGCTTTATTTTTTTTCTTTACTTCTTTAGCCTCCTCCCTATTTCCTCCTCTCCTCTCCACGCTCGCCCTCACCCTCTCTCTCTCTCTCTCTCTCTCTCTCTCTCTCTCTCTCTCTCTCGGCGCCAAAAATAATTGTTCAGGAAAAGCGCACGAAACGACGAAAAAAAAAAAAAAAAAAAAAAAAAACATTCGCACGAGACGTTTCCATTTTGGCGAAGCATTTTTTGGGGCTGGATGGTGTATGATATTATTGTGCTTCCTGACGCTACATCTCTGTGTTTTAATTCAAGGGGAGGAGATGGAGGAAGAGGGATGGAGTGAAGCGATGGAGAGGGAGGAGGAGGAGGGGGATTGGGAAGTAGAGGTGAAAGGGAATAGGGTAGGAAGAGAGGTGAAGGAGGACGAGAGTGAAGGAGAGGGGGAGAGAAGAGGGAAGGGAGAGTGAGGGACGGAGGAGGCGGAGGGAAAGAGAAGGGGGTGAGAGTGAGGAAGAGGAGAAAGGTGAGGTGGAGATGGGATTGACGAGGAGAGGAAGAGAATAAGTGAGGGGGAGTTTAGGAAGAGAGGAGAAAGAAAAGGATGAGTGGGGAAAGTGTGAGGAAGAGAGAGGGGGGGAGTGTAAGTGAGGAAGAGGGAAGAGAGAGGAATAAGAAGCAGAAAGCAGGTGAGGGGTGAAGAAATTGAGAGAGAGAGAGAGAGAGAGAGAGAGAGAGAGAGAGAGAGAGAGAGGGAGCAGTAGAAAATAGGACAGGGAGGAACTAGTTAGAAGAAAAATTATGAAACAGAGGAGCAGGAGGAAGAGAGAGAGAGAGAGAGAGAGAGAGAGGAGAAAATGAAGTCTAAAGTAGGAGAGGGAGGAGCTGGTTAGGAGAAATATTGTGAAACGAGGAGCAGGAAGAAGACGGAGAAAGAAGAAGACGAAGGAAGAGAAGAGGAGGAAATCAGATTAGGAAGAAGATTTAGGAAGAAGCAAGGAAACAGAAAAGAATTGGCAAAGAAAAGACGACAGAAGAAGCAGAAGGAAAAATGAAGAAGAAAAATGAAGAAACGATTACCGGAATTGAAAAAAGAGGAGCAAGGTTGAATGTGAAAGGTGGGAAGCGAGAGAGAGAGAGAGAGAGAGGGAGAGGGAGAGAGACCAGGAGCAAGGAGGAAGAGGGAACGAAAGAGAGGAGGAGGAAGGAGAAAGAGAGAGAAACCAGTCTGCGTGCTTTCAGAAAGATTGGCGCCCTTTTGACGTGGGAGTGGGAGCGGACCGGATTGCAAGGAGACGCAAAAGTGGAGGCGAGAGCATGTGTGGAAGAGCGCAGGGGAATTGCCGGATGGAGGGGAGGGTGGAGGGAGGGAGTGTGGAGTGCCGGAGATCTGGAAGGGCACACGGGAATTGCAGGGTGGAGGGGAGGGTGGAGGGAGGGAGTGTGGAGTGCCGGAGATCTGGAAGGGCGCACGGGAATTGCAGGGTGGAGGGGAGGGTGGGTGTGGAGATGGAGGAGGGATGTGGAGAGCTGGGGATGTGGAAGGGCGGAGGGGAATTGCTGGGTTGAGGGGAGGGTGTGTTTGGAGGCGGAGAAAGGGGATGTGGAGTGCTGGAGATGTGGAAGGAAGCTTGGAAATTGCAGGTGGAGGGGAGGGTGGAGGTGGAGGTGGAAGGGGAATGTAGGGTGTAAGGGATATGAAAGGAAGAGGAAGGTGGAAGTGATATGTGGGGGGAGGGGGGAATAGGTGTGGAGGTGGAAGGGGGAATGTATAGTGCCGCGGATGTGGATGGTAGCAGGGGCGTGCCGGGTGGTGGGGAGGGTGGATTTACGGGAGGAAGGGGGTGTGGATGGCCATAGGGGAATTGCTGTGTGGGGGAGGATGGATGTGGAGGGTGAGGGAGAGGATGTGGAAGAGTAGGGTGAACTGGAGTGTGGGGGAGGCTGAATGTGAGACCTTTTGGAGTGAATGTGGCTGTAGATGTGGAAGAGTGAAGATTTAGTAGAATGTATGTTGGAGTGGATGTGTGGAAGAGGAGAGCGAAATGCAGATGTGGAGGTTTTTTGGGTAAATGTGGAGTGAAAGTTTGATATTCTGTGGATGGTAAGGTAAGTGGTGGAACTGTCTCTTTGAAGTGGAGGCAAGAGGAGAGTGGAACTGAAGTGTGGAGGAGTGTGGATGTTGATATGTGGGAAGTGGATGTTGAACAATGTATGATACGCTAATAATTCTTGTTTCTATCTTTCTTTTTCAAGCTTGAGAAATGCATGTGGAGTTTCAAGATGTCGAGTGTTCAGGTGGATGTGTGTGGAATCAAAGAAGTGGAAGCAAGAGATGTCAGGAATAAAGGTGTGGAACTGAAATGTAATAGAAATGTTGTTTTGAATATTTAAGAGGTGAATGTGGATACTGATTGAGCATAAAGAGAATATGGATTGTGTGAAGTTATGATGGAATGTATAGTGGACTGGATGTGTGGAAGACGAGGGTGGAATTGGGGGAATGTGTGGAAGAAGAGGGTGGAATGGGGATGTGTGGAAGAGTGGATGTGGAGGTTCAAGGGGAGGATGCAGATAGTAGATGTGGAAGCAAGGCTAAGTGGAGGCAGGAGGCTGTGTGGAAGTGGGGGATGACAGTGGAGTGTGGAAAAGCTGGATGCATAAGTTTCAAGAGGGAATGTGGAGGGAAGAGGAGGGTGGAGCTGGAATGTATAAGGGTAGATGTGGATGTTGAGGTGTGTGAATGTGGAAGCCAGGGATGCAGAAACAAGAGGATGGTAGAACCGGATGTGTGTAGGAAGCTGGATGTGGAGTTTAAGGGGTGGATGTGGCCTTCAGGAGATGTGGATGCAAGTGAATGTCGTACTTTGTGGATAATATGCATGATGGGCCTGCAAGGCTTGGTGATAGTGGAGACAAGAGGAAGGTGGAGTTGGAGTGCGTAGAATGGTGGCACAGGGATGTGGAAGGTATGTTGTTCTCTGATAGTTTGTTCTGTTTATGAGGTTTGTGGAGTATTCAAATGGATGTGTGTGGAGCGTCAAAAGTGGATGCAGGCGCACGAAGAGGGAGATGGATGTGGCCTGTGTAGGAAGGTGGATGTGGATATATTTTACGACAAAGACATCCTGGTAGGTTGTGGCGACCATAACTTGATAGAGCGAGGCCTACTTCTTCCTTGCGTGATGTTTCACTGAGTGCCAAGCGTCTTTGTTTCTTGTAACCCAGGAAGCCATTTACAACGCTAGGTGGTAACCATATAACCAAATAATGCGGTGTTGTGGAGCCTGCTATGGTGCCCCTGTTAACTGGTTAGAGAAACAGAAATGCGGTGATCACCCAGGAACCAAACCTCCACACTCTTCCCCGTTTCTCGCTTTGGCGAAACGCTGTCCACCGCCGGGGAACATCGGTTTACTGCATGAGATGGCCCTGCAGGAGCGATTACTTGCTTACGGTTAATGGGTCTGCTTGTTCCGGTGCCGACATCATTTCCACATTGGAATTATGTCTCTCGCTACTATACACATTATGTTTATTCATATTTAGAGAAAATGTGTTGTAGTGTTGAGATAAAGACCCAAATGCCGCTTCAGTGTAAGCGTGGTGTGGGAATAAGATGACCGCCGGACCTGCGAAAGTCAGCATTTTCGGACGTAAACACGAGGGTAAGGGAAGGCGATAGAAGAATATGAATTGTACACACGTTTATGTCTTGGGAAAAACATATACCCATACTAATGTATTTAATACACTTAATATTGCCTTGTTGAGGTGTCATGTGCATGGTAGAGTTGTAACTTACTTCTACTCATGTATAAATCCCAGAGTGTCTGAGGAATATGGCACCTCTAAAAAATTGCTGATCTAAGGCCATTCTCAGTGGGGAACAGGGCAGATGTTGCAGAGTACACTCAGCCTTCAAAAGAGAGAGACGTACTACTCTGAAAATACTCTCTTGTCGCAGTTGTATCTTTCTGTGGCGAATAGAGATAAAAACACACCTACTCCCGTTTCTGTTCACCTACACGCTACCGAGTCTTCTAATCAGAGGATCTACACCAATATTCCCACCACCTGTGATACAGAGAGACATTGCGGGAAGTGCCAGTTGTGGAACTCAGTGGAGTCACGCCAAGCGACTACATAAAGGTGGTGGTCAGCTGCGAGATGCCTACACAAGCTGGAACATATAAAATTGGTGATCAGCTGTGGGGTTCCATATCAGCCGCTACATGCTCGGCCAGACTTCAGGGTTACTCTACTACTATTACCACCCTAACGACTTATTTTTAGCTTATTTTTATTACTAATAGACAATTTTAATGAGCTTAGGAAAACATCCTAGAAGTGAAGAAGCTAATCCCTCGGATTAAAATAAGTTTGTCTAGACCTTAATAAAGATATCTGGAGATAGGCAATGCAGTATATACAAGACGTCACGGTACTTGAAACCGTGTAAAGGGTAAATGTAGACGAGGGAGAATGATGTGAGAGTGAGGAATAGTTGAAAATGTGGTGGAAACTACTTTGGATGGCTTTCTGGGAGAAGGATGTGGCACTAGAATGTGTTAGAGGGACGATGTGGGAGGTGTCGAGTGACCCTGGGTGTTGATGTAAATGACTAAAGTGTGAATGAGGAATGTTGGAAAGAGTGGAGTGTCTATTGGACTGGCTGTGTGCTAGGAAAAAAAATAATTTTGAATATTATATTTGGTGAATGTGGAAGAAAAATTAGTGGTACCCAAAAACTTGAAAAATTGTTCATTATCCATGTTAGAAATTTGAGTGTGGAAGGGACACGCGGAATCGAAATTTGAGATGAGTGTGAAATAGGATTGTAAAACTGGGTGTGGACATTGTAGACGCTGGATGTGTATCGTAGTGGAAAGTTAAATGAAATGAAAAACGGATGTAGAAAAGAATGATACGGAATTGAAGTCTGCATGAAAGTGGTTGTGAATGTTGAAGATGTTAAAGGATGTTATACAGTGAGTGGATTTTTATGAATGTTGGAATTGAGTGTATGTAAATGTGCAGAGAACAGCGTGGAAGTGAAATGTGTGAGAGTGGGAAAATGTTGGTGTGTGTAAGGATGGTAATGATGTTGCACGATTGAATGAATGTAAAAAAAAAGAAATGGTTGAATATATGCAAAAAAAGGATTAATACAGTTTTCACCGCCTTTAATCCGGTGACGTATTTAATTTTATTCTTGCTTTTTTGATTAATTTGTTGAGTTTTGGAGTTAATTTTCGAGTTTGAGAGCCAAATATTTCTCCCCTCCATTACTTACGTGCTTTTTTGGTGTGCATGAAATGGTGAGGCAGAATCAGAAATAAATCAGAACACGTCATTAGTCTGAAGAGGTTAATAATATAAATGTGGATAACGTTAGGGTGAATGTTGATGAATGTTTGATATGTGAAAGTAGAGTTGAATGGATATATTTAAGACGGATGTGGAACTGGAGGGTTAAATAAGGGGGAATGTGGATGTTGGGAATGTTGTATGTTGTTGAGTGGTACCGTATGACCGTCTGCATGTTTATGAATGTTAATGATGTGGATTCAGTTGGCTAAGTAATGATGATGATAATGATATGTGGAATGTGTGTGTGTGTGTGTGTGTGTGTGTGTGTGTGTGTGTGTGTGTGTGTGTGTTTTCCCGTATACATGTTTTCATAGTGTTATTTAGTGCTTGTATATTTAATTATATTGTGTGTGTTTTTTTTTTATCTTGTATCTTTTATCTGTTTGCCATATTTCCTTGTATCTGTCAGGCACCTTTCGTTATCTGTCTGTCTATCTATCAGCCACCTTTCTGTCTATCTATCAGGCAACTTTCTTGATCTATCTGACACCTTTCCATGTACGGTACCTGACAGCCACCTTCCTATCTATCTATCTACCTATCTGTCTATCTATCTACCTATCTATCTGTCTATCTGACACCTTTCTTTCCCTTGTGAAGTGAAGGTGAGAGGAGGGGGGGGGATACAGAGGGTAGTGCTGCCAACTTTACCACAGAATTAATCTAACTTTGGGGCAGACTGGGTGATGGGGTCTCTCTCTCTCTCTCTCTCTCTTTCTCTCTCTCTCTCTCTCTCTCATTTTTCTTTCGTTAATTTTCACACATACAGAGTCACTTGTCATCCTCACCCACTCTTCGTCACACATTTTCTCATTTTCGTAAACCCTTTCACTACAAGGCCGTCTTCGTTTTACACCCGCGTTGGCAATACGAAAGCAGTGGCATGTTTTACTCGGCGTGTGTGTGTGTGTGGTGAGATGGTAGAGGGACAGCCAAGGCGTTGACCTATTATTTTTTAGTCAACAATAGGTCGAAGCTGAAGTTCAGAGAGGTTGGGCAAATTCTGATGCAACGAGGCCTATATGAAAAGCTTTTATCCAGTTTAAAACAAAAATGGTGGAAGGGTTGAGGGTAATGGAGGAGCGAAAAGGTTGATCCTGAGAACAAGCAGAGGTCAAGGTCACATGCCAAGGACAAAATTCAACCTGTGTGTCTGTGTGTAAATGAAATAGCTGAAACAGTTCTCATCTGAATTGGGCCAAACTTTTTGGTAGGGTTAAGGATCAGCCAAGGAACTGACCAACTGCTTTTGAAAACAGTATTTCTGACATCAGTTTCACATAGCAAGGCTCACTTAGATAGCTTTTTTTTTTTTTTTTTTCAGCTTGCACCAAACTTTAAAGAAGTGTTATAGGGTACGGCAAAGATAAAGGGATTCGGTTTTGAGAGAAATGAGTCAGAGATCAAAGTCACAGGAGTTGTTCATAGGCCAAGATTACAAGATGTGGTCCACTGAGACAGTTTTGATCTGATTTTGACCAAACTTGGTGGAAGTATTAAGGGTCAGGCAAGAATAAAATAATTCGAATTTGGCAGTCGGTCCAAAGTCCAGGTCACAGGGCAGAATCAAATGTTCTTCCCTTTGACCAGGTGGTGGTTACAGATGCTGGAGTCTCTTGTGTGTGTCTTGTTGATTTTTGCTGCCACCTCAGGTGTGTTTATGCAGCTTGGGGGAGGCCTTTCATAGGGAACGGGTTAATAAAGATTGTTCCTGACGCCTTTTCTACGCGGACTGCTTTCTAAGGTGAATGAAATCGTGTGGTGGTAGGAAGACTTAGATACAAAGACAGTCATTGAACAAAATCGGGTAACTCACCATCATTTGCCCTCGCTTTCTCTCACTTGCTTTAATTCCTCATGTCTCTAATTTTCTCACATATCCCCTCATTTCTTTACGTAAGTTGATTAAGTACTTCTGCAGGATTACGCCTGTATTTTTTCCTGTAACCATCAGGATATTTTATTTAACGTGGTAAAGGCTTCTTGTACCAGAGGGTTATAAGCATCAAGAGAGGACCGTTTCAGTAGTTATTTTTTTTTTGTTCATTCTAGCCCTTCACAATTATGTTCAACGAGAGAACGAACTTACGTATTGAACTGCGTAATATCTTCAGGGCCGTGGGTTTGTCCTAAGATCAATCGAAGCATCTTAAAGTGGTGAAAAAAGTCCTTGTACTGAAGAGGTTACATTTAGTCTCCTTCAGCTTCGTTCATTCTCTTTCTTTCATTTTCTTTCGCTCAGTTTCATTTACATAAAGCCTTTTCATTGGAATCCTCTTTATTGGCTATATTCCTCTCTGAGCCTCGTCTCCAATATTGCTCTCTCTCTCTCTCTCTCTCTCTCTCTCACACACACACACACACACACACACACACACACACACACACACACACACACACACACACCTCTGAGTGTAGCCTGAGGGTGAGGAGGGTAGGGAGAGAGCTTTTATGCATTCTGTCCCTCACCCCTTTACTGGACAATATAGGGGCTCCAGGACTCTTTCATCTCTACCCATATCACTCCTCCACCTCTCTCTCTCTCTCTCTCTCTCTCTCTCTCATCGGCACTTGAGTTATATCTGAAATAGGTGGTAATATTGGCTCTCGCGCACGCGCACACACACACACACACACACACACACACACACATAGATAGATACGGTATATGTATATATATATATATATATATATATATATATATATATATATATATATATATATATATATATATATATATATATATATATGTGTATGTATATATGTATATGTAATCCTAGCACCACATCTCATGTTTTCACTAAAAGTAGCCAAGCAGAGTTTTTTAAAACAACGTTTACTTTTTGATACATGTTAATTACCTTGACTCTCAAGCGTTCATATTAAAAGTCTCTTTCCAAACTACCCCTGCTGAACTGCATCATCATTTATTGGGGTGTCCTCACTAGATTTGCCATTCGTGTTTTCTTCTGTCATATCAACAACAATACATCTCCTTACGTAGTGTTATTGTGGTAACTCACACCTATAAATATCTTGTGCATTACCATTTCACAAACTTGTGTGAAACTCTGCCTCTTAACTCCTGTCGTCACTACAACACCTGGAGTTTAGTGTAAGGCATGCTTTTATTCAGCAAAGGCCACCCTATTACTCGTATGACTTCTTGTATTTTTTTCAGTTATTTCGTTAATAACTTTAACATGCATGACCTTCTTAAGTAACGACTCAGAAACATTGCTTGTTTTCATGGCATTCGTCTGATTAAGATCTGCTCACACTGGTCGACTTGTAATTTATCGTTAACTACGACGATGTTTTACTCATTGCATTCTTTCTCCAGTCGCATACACTCAGTTTAGGAGATTTTCTTGAGCTGGAGGATAAGATATGGCCTTTATCAATCACTTTGCCGTTAGGGTGCTCTCGTAGGATGAATAAAAGCCTCAGGTTAACGTAGGAATTCAATAGGGATATCGTATTGAAAGGGTTAATTTAATTGTGTGTGTGTGTGTGTGTGTGTGTGT